>NC_072773.1:32305666-32678039 GCF_022539595.1 Amphiprion ocellaris
GTTAACAAAGAAAGTTGAAAACCACCTTCTGATACCTGCAATCTCTGAGTTTTCACACAAAGAACACCTGAACATGTCAAACTGGTTCCATAGTAGAACCATCATTGTAAAAACGTCATAGTATGGTGTGTTGATCAAAAAACATTAGGACCCGGCTGTCTAGGGTCGCCGAGGAGCAACACAAAAACAGGACAAACGCTGGTTTCCAGGGGGTTAGGAGGATATTTATTTCAAAGAGGAAGTTTACAACAACACAACATGTGAGCAGAAAAATCACAGTCTGTCTTTAGTTCAGCTGAAAATATTAGTTTTTGTCTTTTTTATTGACCAAACTTTTTAGGAAGTAGATGAAGAATAATTAAAGCTCTCATGTAGAAGTCCAACTTATTTTGGATCCTTGTGGAGAGTTTAATCTTAGAGTTTATAAAGCTGTTGTTTTTAGAGTCACATGGATTGTTTTGACATTTAATAACCGAGTCCTGAAATAAAATGACAGTTGTGGATTTCTGTCATTTAGTCTGGACTAAACAAATAACAGCAGCATAAATCTCAGACGTCATTATGAGGAGTCTGGATTGAGGTTTCTCACTTGATAATGATCAAAACATGAAATTTAGGTAGGTTTAAAGGAGGATTCCACCTTAAATCTTTGAATGTTGACCAAAAAGGTTGGTTTCAGGAAGTATTCCACCTACAAGGTCCTCACACATCCACCTTAAAGGAACATTCCACCAAAAATCCTCGGACATGCACCTAAAATGTTGGTTTAACCGAGTACTCCATCCAAAATCCTCAAAGAGACCTGAGGGGCTGGTTAAAAGGAATATTCCACCTAAAACCTCAAATATAGACCCGAAAGGGTGGTTTAGAAAAAATCCTTCAATGTAGACCAAAAAAGTTAGTATGGAGGAATATTCCACCTGAAATGTATACCTGGGAAGTTGGTTTGGAAGAATATACCATCCTAAACACCCTTAAATGTAGACTAAAAGACGGTTTGGAAGAAAATTCCACCTAAAATCCTCCAATGTAGACCTAAAAGGTGAGTTTAATGGTATATTCCACCTAAAATTCACTACTGTAGACCTTGGAGGTTGGTCTGATGGTATATTCCACCCAACATCCTTGAACATAAACTTCAAAAGTTTGTTCAAAGGAATATTCCACCTAAAATCTTTCAATGTAGACCAAAAAATCTTGGTGTAAAGGAGTATTCTACCTTAAATGTAGACCTAAAGGATGGTTTGGAGTAATATTCTACTCTAAAAGCTTCCAATGTAGACCTAAAAGGTTGATCTGATGGTATATTCTACTCAACATCCTGGAACATTTACCTAAAAGGTTGGTTTAATGGTATATTCCCAGAAGAACCCTTGAACATCAGGCTTAATGGTATATTCCACCCAAAATACTTGTACATATACCAAGAAGTCAGTGTAAAGGAAATGTAGACCTAAAAGGATTGTTTAAAGGAATATTTAAACAATTATTTTCATTATTTAATAATCTGTTATCAGTCAGAACCCTGGCAAACTTATTTTCTTCAGTTTTTTTAGTGGAAGTCACAAATAAAGGAGCTCTTGGTTTTTCCCGGCATTAGTGAGTCCAAAGCTGCTGTTTCAACACAGAACGTTCACATGCATCCACAAACCTCTCAGCACTCAAACACCCACAGACAGGAGGCCGGCTGGACCGAGGCTCGGCGGCGTCCTCAGACCCACGAGTCGGGGAGTCGCTGAACTTGTTGGTCTGGTTTGAAGGCCTCCGTGTGGTCCAGTAGAAGTCCACCTAGTCGGTGTTGGCTTTGAACCACAGCGACTGGCCGCCATCAGGTGGACCGGCTCGTCCTCGTAGGACTCCTCCTGTAGCCTTGAGGGAACCACAGGAACATTCAGTAGATGTTGGAGTTCTTCCTGTCAGGCTCGTGGTAGAACGGCTCTGAAGAATCTTGTACTTGTCTTATCTGGAACAATCCAACAGCCTAAACTGTCAACAGCGGTGTAAAGAAGCAAACACACAGGCATAGATTAGGACTCAAACTAGATTTATTTTAGAAAACAAATCAACTTAGAGGCATTTGTTCACACATGTGGCTGAATAGGAGGCCATCCACTCACATTCGAGGTCTTCACTCTGTAGGTTGTTTGGTGAGACTCTTGGACCTCCATCAGCTGACATGGATGTTTGATGGTCTTCCTCTCTAGTGCCAGATGATTCATCCATGAATTCAGCAGCTACAGACTGAAATGAAGCTCATGCTGCCGTTATTGAATTCCTGTTCCAGATCAAATGTTCAGAGCTCACCTTGAATGCAGCCGTCTGCTGTCTGATAGTTTTTCTCATTGTAGTCTTCAATAAAGTCTTTTTCCTCATGTCAGGATGTGGTGAGACTCTTTCTCAGTCTCTGCAGACGTCCCTCATTGTGCATCTCCAGAGAAGAAACAGAAAAACTGGTCACTGCTTCAGCATCACAAACGCTCTCCAGCATTGAGAGTGTTTTAGGAATTCATTCATTGTGTTGTGAACTTTGAAGGAGCAGAAACTTTACAGCTGCCAAAGATATGAGCTCCAATTCTGGATGTTTTAGGAAATGAAGTTCATCAAATGAACACTTGATTTTTGCTGATAACTCATTAAATTACTGAAGAAATCCAACATAAAAACCTGTAAACTCTCAGGCAGCTTTTGTTAAAGTTTGTCTATAATTCTATCATCATGTTCTGGAACCAGGACTCTGCAGAAGTTCCTTCAATCAGATACTTGTGTGTTTCTATTTAAGGCCTCAGGTTTGAACGTACAGCAGAGGATTAGAAAGAAGTGATTTTAATATTTAAATCAGTCCAGTAAATGTTTGGCATGAAAATTATTAAAATTTTGATTTAGATAGATTTGTGTCAAATAATGTAGAGTCTCACTTAAATATATCCAAATGAGTTCAGTGTATTTACATTTTATAGAATATTTGATTTCTTAATCTCAATACTGTAGGGTCTGACCCTAAATATTATAATAATGATGTCAATTTAAATAATATTTTAGTGCAGAGTCATAAACTTTAATCAGCTAAACTTACATAATAAATATCACTGCACAATCTTAACCTGAACATTCATATTATTGAGGTAAATTTACATAAATCATGATATTCTAGAGTCTTAACTGGAATATTTCTAACATTAATCTTTTTGTATTGTGCTGATAAACAACAATAACCTGACTTTCAGATAATATTTGTTGTCTGTGATTGAGACTAAATTCCTCCACATTCTGGAACTGGACTGCATTTCCCAAAATGAAACATGGACAGAATTTAACACTCATGTATCCATGGCAACGCTAACGTTTCTTTTTCTTACCAAAGTTCACAACACAAGTAAAGATTTCAATGTAAAACTTCAGGGATGACTGCTGACCATAAGTATTCTGATCAATACTTCATGATCAATATCAGGACAGATGTTACAACTCCAGCTGTTGCATTAGACTGCAGTTATTCACAGAGAAATTAAAACATCACATTCCTCATAAAAACTAGATGGGACTTTTATTAAATAAAGTGTTGGTGAATAAACAGTGTAAAAAGTGCAAAGCAGCTCCATTAAATCAGGAGATGTGAGACTTCCACAGCATGGATCACCATCTGCTGTGTTGATTCATAGCTGAATGTCAGAATGAACTGAGCTAGAAAAGCTGCTTTGAGCTGCAACATTACGGTCTGACAATCCAACACCATCACAGTTTTCATCTGGTTGTTTTGCTCCAACATGCTGTGAAGTTCAGTTTTTACCTGAATCAATACAGAGATTCTATTTCCAACCAAGACTGGAATAAAAATTAGAATGTTGTGAGGTTATTAATGCAACTAAATCCTTTCAGATGGAAGGATTTACTTCAAAGTTCTAATTCAAGTTTCAGTTGGAGCACATTGCATTCACAAAGAAAAACAGTGAAACCTTCATAGCAACATTTAATAAACCTAAAGCTTCCCTGTTGACACATTGGTGGAGTTTGTTACTGAGCATCTGAACCTTAAATCCAGTGAGACGACCATCTTCAGTCGAGGCCAGTCAGAGAACTTCAAGACCTTCCATCAGCTGGACCAGATGTGGCATCATCTCCCTCTGAACATCTGGATGACAGGAGAAAAGACAGAAATCAAACACAGATCACAGAAATACAATTTATGCACTTTCATCAGTTTATAAAAGTAGCATGAACTTTATTAAAACTTGACAATATCAGTAATGAAAGTAAATGTTTTTATCTCGTGTTGAAGCTAAATTTAAAGTCAATTTTAATGACAGTTTATCCTGAGAGGAGTGAGAATGGAGCTTTTCTTTCTTTTTTAGAATATTCCCTCAAAATATTCTGTTTATTATTGGCTTTAGAAGCATTTTTCTTTACTTATTTATTTTTAGATACCTCAGACTGATGCACTTTGCTGGTTTGCAGATAATTTCATGGACAATGACAATAAAGATCTTCTATTATAACATATTTTGCTAAAACAAGAACTGCAAACCTTCTCAACCATCTCTCAGTCTGCAAAATTCCAACTGCGACCAAGAATTACCTGATGTAGTTATTATTATAATGTTTACTGAACCAGCCCTGGAATTAATAAAAATCTGTATATGGATATGATTTCCTCTGATGGGACCATTATAGAAGCCGTAGTAACAATTAACTATCCTTTGAAGGGAAAGATTAGGTCTTCTTCAGGTGGATAAAAAAAATGCTGTCCCTTAAAAAAAAAACTGCATCCAATAAAGTAAATCTCTTCTGCACTGCACACATACTACACTTTTGTATAACTCTGGATGTCAGAGTAAAGGCAGACAGATCCACCAATCAGCCACAACATTCTGACCACTGACAGCTGAAGAGAACAACATCCATCACCTTGTTCTAATGCAACGTTCTGCTGGGAAACCTCGACGTTCATGTGGATGTTTGACATGTACTACCACCTAAACACTGCAGGACAAATAACCTCCTAGTCTCCATGGCAACAGCAGTCCTTGATGCCAGCTGCCACCCTCAGCAGGACAAATTAAAACTGCTCAGGAGTGGTCCGAGTAACACGACAGAGCAAAGCTGTTCACCTGGGTTCCACACTCCCCACATCCAGATCTGATTGAGCATCTGTGGGATGGTCCAGGATCAGCCTGGTCTAGGTAGGACCCACCCTGCAACCCACAGGATCCACAGAATCCACAGGACATCCCCAGAGGTTCTGATGAACCACTGGGTCAGAGGAGTTTTAGCAGCAAAAAGGGACCAACACAGTATTAGTCAGGTGGTCAGAATGTTCTACTGTTATATTGTCATGCTGATTATATGATCAGTAAATGTTACCATCAATTATAACGTCCACATTGATCAGGAAAAAAAATATGATCAGTTCATTCAGAAACTGTGGGGTTAAACCTAAAAACACAGACCTCAACAGCAGTTTGTTTCAAAGCAGAACACCAGCCGGTTTTCACTAAAGAAGCTTTCAGAGCAACAATTAAATGACAGTTTTGTTCTCATTAAGTCAGAGTCAGCCAAAATAATGTACACACGTCAGGAAAAGAAAAACGTATAAATATTTCATTTGTATAAGTACTTCTATACATATAGATACCTCTTTCTAAGTTTTATCAAATCATGATAACTCTGTGTCCTGTTGTACGATGTTTTCCCAAAAGATGGCGCTACCCTCATGAATGGAGCATCAACAAGTGACGTCTACAACACAACAGAAATGTCTGGAAGCCAGTGGCCACCACTTTGAGCACCTCTTGTAATTGTAGAGGCCAAAGATAACTTTTATTAATCTCGTGATGTCTGAATAAATTTGGTATTGAAATATTTATGCAAGTTTTTCTTTCCCTGATGTGTGTAAACATTATTTTGGCTGACTCTGTATAATGGGTTTCTGACAAGTCACCAGGCAACATCTTTTTATAATAATGACAAACATACCTGCATTCTACAGGAGTGATTTTCCTCATGTGCAGGTAAAGATGTGTGAGGAGCTTAGAGATGACAGGAGCAGGAGTCATCCTCACTAATTCAGCTTCCACCTAGAAACAGAAAGACCACAAACAAACACACTGATAGACTCTCAAACGTTCAACCTCACAGCCTCAAAATATCTGTTTAGGAAGTGTTGTGTTTCTAAATTCTGCTGAAAGCATTGACAGACATTCTCTTACAAGGTTGTGTAAAAAGCAGCCTGTCCTCTGAGCTACTGAGAAATCTTCCTGAACAAAGTTTCTACGTGTAAATTGGCTCAACAAAAACTAAAGCCTCAGTCAGAGATAATAGGTATCGCAAATTATAAAGAAGTTTCTTTGTTAACTCAGACTTTCTGCTTCAACCTCACATAAAAAGGGGAGTTTAACTCGTCAGTTGACTGAAAATGAACGGCTTGTGCAGTTCTAGATCCAAAAGTAGGATGTTTCAACTCATGTTTTACTACAAATACATGCAATAATAAATAAATACAATGGCTGGTTGTTAGTTTATTCACTATTAATGTCACTTTATATACTGGACTGAACTTGAGCAGTGGAAGAGAGAAGGAATTTAATGAAATTATGGAGATTCAGAGAGGTAATGTTGCACAATGTTAAGTTAAGCATGGTTTAATTCAAAGCAGCTGAATGTTAAACTTCAGTGCAGCTCAATGGGTTTCAGTTAACCTTAAAGTAAAATAACTTTTTTAAAAGCTAAAATACACAGCAGAGAAATACAGGTTGAGAAGTTCATTCTAATAATGACGGACACCTGTGGCAGCAACTAACAGGTGTTCAGCGGTAAGTTAGCCACCTGTGTTAATTAGCCCGCTAGCTAACTTAGCCGCTTAGCTTGCTAACGCGTCCAGACCAACTGCTCAAACACTACAAAACACAACTCTTCACAAGTCGCTGACTTAACGTACAACAAAACAACGCTACTGGTTAGAAGTATTTATCTTCTTACCGTGTTTTACTCCAAAAACAAGGTCAACAGCAGCCAAAGATGCTACCAGACGTGCCATACATATAGCAGACTAGATACGCTAGCGCGCTGTCTTCTGTAGTATCTGTGGTCTGACCAATCACTGCACTCTGGCTCTCAGTCAGTCTGACCAATCACTGCTCTCTGGCTCCGCCCTCTGAGAATCTTGTTGTCGTTTGGCTCCACACTTGCTGATGACCACTTCCGGTCTCAGAAAATGAAAAAACGGACCTTTTTTCGTTTCTGTCTCTTACTGATTTTATTTTTTTGTTATTCTAAATATATAATGAAAATCAAAGCATTTTTAAAATTTCGTATATCCCTTTTTGATCATAAAAAGAAAAAACGCCTTGTATTTCAATTTTATTTTTTGTATTTTAAAACGAAAATCAAATAACCACTCCTTTTTTGTTTTTCAACACCCGTTTTGGAACGGAAAATCCAGTTGCCAAAATATACACGGATCCTTTTCCAGCAGCTTCTGATGTCTCAACAATAAACCTTCACCACTTGACCCAGCTGACTGGATTTATGCCAGCTGGCAAATTAAAACCTGCTTCTTCTTAATGCTTTTCTGAGAAGTCCACACCTCATACTCAGATATCTCCCAGTTGGATTGTGCATGTAAACAGTTTCACAATCATTTCCGAGAAACATTTACACATCTTGAACAAACTTACAAGCAGACGCTAATTCACTGATTGATATTTTTGGTTTTTGGTTTCCACTGTGGCTGCATTTTGAATCTGGAACCAGGAAGAAAGTTCATGAAGCTGAAACGAGTGTTTGCCAGACAGCTTCAAGCTCTTTGCTACCATTTAGCAAATTCATGGCACCAAGGATGAGATTCCTCTCACAGAGGAGGGACGTCTTGTGTAAGAGCCGAGTCATTATGTCTAAAGACAGGCGGGAAATAACACAGCCATTAGTATGTGCATTTGCTTCTTCGCCATGCCCTCTCAAGTCTCTGAAATACTGGCTCCATTTAGATACACTCCCATTCAGTCACTTCCTGACACTTTGAAAGGAAATAATTTAAAAAATGGATAATAGAAGTGAACAGTGGGAGCTCATGAATATTTATCGCTCCTATGGCTTCTTTCACAAAACACTTCTTCTTCACATGCTCTGGTAAAACATTACATGCTCCGTCTTTACAGTAATATTGCAAAGTTTCAGTCATCATTTATGCATAATGAAGTCTTTACTTCCTTCTGGGATCAATGAGGAGTTAGAGAATGAGAACATGCAGTGGTCTAATCAGTGCCCACTGCTCTTCAGCTGTCATTACAAACACACTGTTTCAGGGCTGCACTCCGGCTGCAATTATCCCTTTTGCCTGGGCCAATAAATGGCTAATGCATTAGTGATGACCCCCCCAACCCACCAGCAACCCGCCCACTCCACCAGGTAGGTAGAGAATGATTAAGGCTCCGGCGTTAGCCATTGAGGAATTATTGTGCTACCTTCAGCTTCTCAAAATACGCCGGAAGTTGTTAAATATTGATATTGTTGTGTGTTTGCTAATTGCAGCTCTCTCAGCTGACCTGATTGGATTGCGTTTGGGTGGATCGAGACTTCCAGATGTGTCTGAGGACGCCCAGGAGATTTGGTAAGTGTCCGCTAACGTGTTCACTTAACGACATGCTGACGTTGGGCTGGGATGACCTTTACGACCTTTCTGTGTTCTCCATGTTTTACACAAAAGGATCTTACAAAATAAAAACGTGCCTGGATGACGGCGGCAGCTGAAAAGTCATTGCAGGCAGACACATAGCAAAGTTTGTTCATTATGTATCCCTTCTGCAGAAGGAGGAATTGTAAAGTCTGATTGCCAATGAACCACATTTACAATATGCTGAGCAGAAATGTGCAATTTTCGTCAGTTTGCTAAAAAGAGACATAATATGGGGCCTTTCAAGTGTATTTTTTGTTTTTATTTTGTTTTTCTGATTTAAAAAAAGCTTTTTTAAATTCTACAAACAGTGTAACAGCAGCAGAAATGAAAGAGGAGTCTGTGATGTTTGTTCTAAAACAATAATTATCAAGGTCAAAGTCAAATGGAACTTTAATGTCAGTATCTCTACATATGCAGTACATTCAGAGAAAACGGAAGTGAGTACTGTACAAAAGCGAAAATAGAAATATACAAGTGTACATATATATGATAGAAAAGGATACCAAAGAGTACAAACACAAATTATGAACACATCGCAAATAAGTACAGCTATTGCACCTTTATGTTAGCGAGGGGGCATTGAGTGGAGTAGAGGTGCCATTTACTGGTTTCGTTTCTTCCTTCAATACTGACATAAAAATTTAATTAGGTAAAAATTAAGATCTGAGACTTCACGTAGATAATTTGATTTGACACTCAAAGCAAAAGCTCATATTGTCACCTCGTTAAAGCGCAGAAAAACATTTTAAAAAAGCCACAAGATGCAGGCCTGAAATCTTTGCTATTACACTAGCCATTTAAAATTCTTACGTAGCTGTCAAGATGTTCACATGACAAAGACATGTACCCCCTCAGCTATTGCTGCTAAATCTGTCTCGCTACTGTTAAACTCGAAGAAGACGTGGCATGAAAGTTCACCTGCAACATCATGTTGGCTTATTAATCATCACCGTCTCTGCTGTTTCCTCACAGGCGGTGGGTTTCCTCCCTTCGTTCACACCAATCTGTCTGCTGAGAGCAAAAGCTGCTGCAAAGAAGCGCCAACGATCACATTTAGCATAGACTTGAAACCACAGCAACCAGTGAGAAGCTTTGGTAGGAGAAGTTCCAATCAATGCAACGATCAATGCAATAAATCGGCCTCATCAAGGACCTGAAGACCCACAAAAGGGAAACCATGACAGACCCCATCAAAGAGGCACGACCCTCCTCCAGCTCTGGGAAAATAGATTCTGCATGGACGGCTCATTTTATAACTGAAGTCATTATTCAGGCGCGGTTTCACATTTGTGGCAGTAAAATGTAATTTCACACATTGTGAAGATGTTCCCGGCTTCTTCAACATGCAGCATGTCTGCCTTTGAATCCGCTGTGAGCCGTCTGCCACACCGTGTTGTACTTTTAGTTAAGATGCCTGACTGAGATCAATATCACAATATTAACTTAGAGAAACTCCTGCCAGCGACTGGAAAACAATCTCAGAGAATGACTGATCCAGACTCATCTCTTTAGATCCGACTGCTACATCTCTCCATCTGCTCACAGCTCTGGCCTTTGCTATGGATGAGTAATATTTTGCTATTTTTCACTCTGTGCCTCAAAAACCTTTCGTTGAAATATTTGGAATTTAATCTTGAAACTATTTCTAGTATTGATGCCGCAGGTAAGATGGGATCCAGCTGCTCATTTCCATCCAGAAAATGGGAAATCTTGAGTTTGAATATTTAATTTAGTGAAAACATCTTCAGAGAAAAACGACAAAGCAAATAAAATACGTTCATAAAAATCTGTCATAGTCACAGTGAGAGAAGTCAAACAGCCTTTTCCAGTTTATAACACTTACTTCATGCCAGTTTTTAAAAAAAAACTTTCAAACTATATATCAACATCAATGTCATTTGCATTTGTATGTAAAGTAACATAGAAATGACCACAAGTTTGTCAATGAAGTAGTTTATAACTGATGTGAGCTCATATGAGTCATCATAGCAGAACAACAAACCTGAAGGTTAACCTACAGTTTACTGGTTATTTGGCATAACAAATAAAATGACTGTTAATTTTAGGATCATGTCTGTCATCTTAAAGGCTTGTCTATAGAATTTGAAAACAGACAACTGTCACATTTCTTAAACAACCATGTTGGAAGACATATCCTGTGGTCATGGAAAGGATGTTAATCTGTCTCAGAAGGGTCAAATTATTGGTCTGCATCAAGCAAAGAAAACAACTAAGGAGATTTCTGAGACTACTACAATCAGGTTAAGAACCGTCCAACGCATTATTAAAACCTGAAGGATAGTGGAGAACCATCATCTTCAGGAACAAATGTGATCGGAACAAATTCTTAGATGATCGAGATCAGCGAGCACTTAAAGGTTTGGTGAAATCAACTCAATTTAGGGAAATGTTAATAGTGAAAATAAGAGCATTTCCACACACGAAATCAAAGGACTGGAACTAAGCAGCTGTGTAGCTCTAAGAAAACCACTGATCAGTGAGGCTAAATGGAAAAAAAGGCTTCAGTTTGCAGGTAGTATAAAGATTGGACTCTGGAGCAATGGAAGAAGGTCATGTGGTCTGATGAGTCCAGATTTACCCTGTTCCAGAGTGATGGGGGCATCAGGGTAAGAAGAGAGGCAGATGAAGTGATGTCCTCATCATGTCTAGTGTCTACCAGCCTGTGGGGGTTAGGGTTATGATCTGGGGTTGGTCAGGTTCAGCAACGTTTTGTTCCCAAAGAATGAGGTCAGCTGACTACCTGAATATACTGAATGACCAGGTCTTTCTATCAGTGGAGTTTTTCTTCCCTGATGTCATGGACATGTTCCAAGATGACGATGCCAGGATTCATGAAGCTCACATTGAGAATGAGTGGATCAGAGAGCATGAGACGTCATTTTCACACATGGATTGTCCTCCACAGAGTCCAGACCTCAGCCCCATTGAGAATCTTTGGGATGTTCTGGAGAAGACTTTGTGCAGCGGTCCGACTCTCCCATCATCAATATAAGATCTGGGTAGAAAATGAATGCAACTCTGGACAGAAATAAGTGCTGTGACACTGCAGAAGCTTATAGAAACAATGCCACAGTGAATGAGTGCCATACTCAGAGCTAAAGGCAGTCCAACAAAATATTAGTGTGCCACTTTTTATATATTTAGAGTGTATGGACAGGTTGTAGTTTATTTATATACCACCATTGTTGTACAATATAGACACTGACATCTCCACTCACTGAATTCCCGTATTAAAAATAAACAAACAGAAACAAACACAGGGCTTTATCTGCTTACATTGTCACGTGGCAAAAGCTTCATAAAGCGCTTAGTATAGAAATACCTTCCTATAAGTTACATATCTACAAGGTAGCCAACCAAAACCAGAACACAATCCAAAATTTTCAATTTTTTTAGATGATTAGAAAAAAAGAAATATTTTTGAGCAGAAATCTAAATTTTAAACTCAATATAAATGTCCAGTTTCCACAGATTCACAGCAGTTCCCCAGATATAATAGACTTACATAATAAGAAATGATTGATGCAGTATTTGTCTATGGGCTTGTTTGTTTACGCTGAACAGCGTCTGATGGATCCTGTGACTTCTGACCTCTAACTCTGTCTTCCTGGTGCTTTTTAAACATCTTCCTGTTTACCTGTGACCCTTCACTCTCATGTGCAGATAGCGGATGTGTGAAGGTGAGTGGAAATACTGTGCATGTTATTGCTACAAAAAGGAAAAAACAGAAAGATACAAGATTTTCTACATACTTCGGGGTAAGAAGGATTCTGTCTGTCCATCTCCAGCTTCTTTTACCGGCGTCAGCTGGTAATATTTCCAACTTTTTTACAGCACAAGCTCCAGAACAAGTAAAACATGAAAGGCCTTCTCTTGGCAGTTCACAGTGACATAGCAGTTATTAAAGATAGCTGGTTCTCAGTGGGTGTCTGGGGCTCAAGCATCTAATTAAGACAAGATGTATCGCGGTCCGGCAGAGTCTGAGTGTGAAGATAATTACTCTGAAGCAATTGCTGCTCTGCTCTGAAGTTTTCCTGAGAGATGTTCTGTGTTGCAGCTCTTTATTCTAACCACATCACATTAGCATCACTTTAAACTCCAATGTTAAGATCTGTGTTTCTTCTTTAGCCTGTTCCCCTCCCACAATGTCTGCTCCTATTAAAATAAGTAACTAAAAAAATAAATGTAAATTTGTGTGTTTCTTCAGCTTGACTCACTTCCTGCTTCCCTTCACTCTGTGTCAGATAATTGACCTCTCAGCAGCTTCTGAAGCCTCGACTTGTTGCTCATCCAACAGGAAAAAACAAATGGAGCAGAAACAGTCCTGACCTGCTCTACCTGCTTCTCTACGTCCAAACAGTCTCCCAGATGATTACTGCTGATGCTCAAATCCCATAGTTATCGTGACATTATGAAATAACCGGCCATGCATTTATTTAAACAGCAGTTTTCAATGAACCCCAGTATTAGGCCTTTATAATTTTGTAACTTGTTCCACTAAAGTCATCAATCCTGTTATTGAAAATGATTTCCCGACTTTGAAAAGTCATGTTTCATATTAAAGGAGAATTCCACTGATTTTGTACATAATGGTCTGTTTACAGTTCCTGAGAAACAGCTACTACTTCAATATCAATATCAATATATCTTTATGAGAAGGTCAAGGGGAAGGAGAGTTGCAGACTGGTCCAGGAGGAAGTGAAGGAAGAGGTGGAGGAGTGGAGGACCAGCAGAACTGTCGGTCTGAGGCAGCAGTGGGAGAAGACCATCGACTGAAAAGTCACATGGACTAATCTCTGGTGGACAGAACCACAGCGCATAAAGTTCCTTGTCCAGGCAGTGTATGGCATTCTGCCCAGCCCATCAACCCTCTCCATCTGGGGCAAAACACAGTCTCCAAATTGCCCACAATGCCCAGGCAGGGGCACGTTGGAGCACATTCTGAGCTGCTGTCCAGTAGCTCCTCTGCAGGGTTGGTACACCTGGGGCCACAACCAGGTTCTGAGACCCATCACGGAAGCCATCATCATGGAAATCAGCAGCAGACGGTCCCATCCCACCACCCAGGCGATTGCCTTCATGAAGGCTGGAGAACAGCTGCATAGAACCACAGGAGCCAGGAACCCACCAGGACTCCTGGCAGCTGTCTGTCGACCTGGAGAAACAGCTTTAGGTCCCCAAGCACATTGTTGCAACCACCCTGAGGTCAGACATCCTCCTGGTTTCAGAGGAGATTAAGAACATCATCCTGATGGAGCTGACAGTGCTGTGGGAGGACTGTTTGGACGAGGCCCAGAGAAAGAAGTGCTGGTCATCGACTGCTGCAAGCACGGCTGGAAGGCTAAGTGTATGGCCATCGAGGTTGAAAAAACATTATCTCTGCACGTGCAAACCTCCTCTGGTTTCAACACCTTCTTGCAGAATATAAAGGTGAAAGAGAAAGAACATGCACAGCAGTTAAAAATTGTTCCCAGTCAAGTCAAAGCTTTTGAAGGTTAAAACAGTCCCGAGAAGAATGGAGGAAAGTTTTTGATTTCATATCTGAGGCCCTACTATTAAATCAGTAATGTTTTCTACATTATAGTAAAATCAGTTTAAGACATAAATAGAAATTTTTGCACAAAAGTTCTCCCAGAAATGCTTCCTGCAGTTAACTTGTTACCAGTTTTTACAAACATCAAGACAGTGCAGCTCATGTATTAGAATATGTTCATGTTTTAATGCTATTTATCAGTTTGTGATAATGTTAAAGGAACAATAGTGTTTGAAAAGCCAGTTTTAACCTGCTTAAGTCATTTTGACTTTTTTCTGCTGTGTTAACTTTCAAACAACCATGTTTATTTTGATTCTTGAAACAGTTCAAAATTATTTTTTTTCCATTCAGTAGAAAGAATATTTTCTGCCTGTATGATTAGAGGAGGTTTTGAAGATTTAAGAATCACCCTCACAACAGTCCTAAGTGATTTTAGAAAATGCTTCACAGTATTTTCCATTTATTTTTCTGACTGTGATGTCTGCCAAGCAGTACACCTGCCACTTTTCATAACAGACTCTTCCATGCAATTGATAGCTGGAAAAGCTAACAAGTGTGCTGTGTGGAAGACATGGCAGCAGCAGTGTATTTCAAAAATAAACATCTTTTCTGTTGCTAGGCAAAAAGGCACATGTGACATTCTAAAATCCTCATGATGTCACAACCAGGAACAATTGTGATGTTACATTCCGACATCATCAGGCAACGGCGTAAACAGGGCAGATTCAAATCAAATCAGTTAGTTACAAGTATCTCCATGAGACACACAGACTAAGCCACAGAGTCAAGTACGACTACGAAGGACAACGAACGTGTACACTAACTACAGTCTTCTACAGACGCAACATTATCAAAGATCTTCAGAGAATCTTTGCTTGTGCATCATGGCTCAAAGATTCAATCCCAAACGGAAACAAGGATACGCTACCAATCCTCACCATGGTGATCACCAAAACCAAGCCCAGGAACTCGCTGAGCTGCGAAAAGCCTTGGAGGCACGCCAGGCTGAAAACCAGCAGCTGATGGAGCAAAATCAACACCTGGAAGAGTGCATCAAAATGCTTGTGGATGATAACCAGAAGATCAGTGAGAAACTGAAACTGAGCAACAAACTGGTCGGCATTAAGGATGCTCTTGTGGTAAACAGGGAGGGTTTGGTTAAAGAGCTGAAAGAGCTGCTGAAGGCTGAGAGGCAAAGATTCACCAAGTCCAGCAAGACCAAGGATCAAGAGCTGAATCGGCTGAAGGAACAGCTCAGACAGAAAGAAGAAGAGGTGGTGAGACTGCAGAACCAAGAGGAAGTGAAGGAGGCAGTGCAAGAGTCAAAAGACCCGGAGGAGGACAATACTGTACTGCAAAATGAAATGATTGAGGAAGAAAGACTGCAGGAATTAAAAAACCTGCCGGAAGAGCAGAAAGTGCAGGAAGACAACAAACTGCAGGAAGAGGAACAACTGCAGGAAGACAACAAACTGCAGGAAGTAAAAAACCAGCCGGAAGAGGAAAAAATGCAGGATGTAAAAAACCTGCCAGAAGAGGAAAAACTACACGAAGATGACAAACTGCCAGATGAGGACAAAGACTCAGAGGAGGAGATAAAAGAAACTGAGGAGGAACAGGAAACCCTGCAGGTGGACAACCAAGAGCTCCCTGCCAAAAACAAGAAAAACAAGGGATTCTTCGGTTTCTTCAGAAGACTGATGGCAGGAAAGACAGAGGAAGAGAAAAGGAGCCAAAAAGAAAAAAAAGAGAAACACTGTGGCTGCTGGAGTTGGTTGCATTGAAGTGTGATGATGACAGCAAGCTGAGGAGGCTGTTCTTTCATCCTCCTCCCCTCTCCTCACCCTTTCTCCATCCCCCTCCTCTCCATCCTTTCCTCCTCCATGACCATCCACAACCATCTCCATCTCCTCCACCCTCATCCCTCCTCTTCTCCAGGATCCCTCCACCTACTTCTCTCCCCACCCTCACCTCCTCTCCCCCCTCTGTCACTCCTTCTCTACCTTTCTTTCTTTATTCCACCCCTCTTTCCTCTCTATTACCCCCATCTCTCACTTTCCTTCCACCCTCTATCTCTCTCAAAAACATTAAAAAAACAAATAAAAAAAACTGTAATTGTAGTTGTTTGAAAGTAAGAACAATATAAAAAAGAAAGCAACAAATTATATTTCTGCATTTTTCACCTTCTCTGAACAAACACAACACATAACTTCACCACATTCTAGCTGTTGTTGTTCAAAAGACAACTCACTTAAGGCAGTTTATTGGCTGAACAAAAGTTCATTCAATTTTAACTCAGGAAGGTTGATGCCAACAGTTGTGTGATTTTGTTATTTTTATTTATTTTTCAAACATTATTTTCTAGAGTGGATGGTGCTCAGTCAGTGAGTCAGTCATCTCAGATTGAGTTCAAAGTTGACCTATTTGTTATTACACACCCAAAACGAAGTTCTCCAAAAATATTTTGGCTGAATTGGAGAATTGAGAAAACTTTCACACCCATGAGACCGAGTGGAGGAAATTCTCAAAAGCCATTTTCATGTCTCTGTTTGTCAAGTGTGTTTTATCCTTTCATTCATAATAAGCTTTTGTTTGTTATCTCCTCCTCATAGTAGTTGGAGTTGGGGTGGATAACAACCAGTCCAACTACAATATGGAGGAGATGACCACAAAAGTTCATTACAGACAGTATTTATTAAAAAAGCTTATTATATATGATCAGCTTTGGAACCCACAGCAGATTCAAATTTGGAACGGTTGCTAAAAGGGCTTTTCTAAAAAATATCCTTGTTTTGCTCAAGACATCCACCTGAAAGTACAAAGAAAGTACAGTCACTCCTAAAATGCTTTCATTTTTTTTTTACAAGAGATAAAAACATGTACAAACACATTAATTATACATAAAAACAAATGCATTATCTCTTTTTGTTTATTTACTTTACATATTATTTACCTTTGATTTAATCAGAGTATAGTATATCATCAGTAACGCTGAAAATAATTCCGGTCACCTATGGTGTCTTTCAACTGGCTTTTCATTTTTAGTCTTTTCCAGAGAAAAATACTTCTCTGAATTCTAAATCATGTGTTTCTCCTCAAAACCTGCTGTGCAGAACTTTTGTTTCCCCATGGCAGTGAGA
The DNA here is from genome assembly GCF_022539595.1 of Amphiprion ocellaris. Lineage (NCBI taxonomy): Eukaryota > Metazoa > Chordata > Actinopteri > Pomacentridae > Amphiprion > Amphiprion ocellaris. Next base: position 32,323,029 of record NC_072773.1, read on the forward strand.
GGAGTCACATTAGCACTATCAAAGGACGTTTGTGCTGTAGGGATGCCTTCAGTGTTTGTCCTCGCCATGATCATCATGCTTCCTCCTTGTTTTTATTTGGAACATCAGAAAATTCTCTTTGACACTTCCTTACATTTCTGCAAATATTTAATTCTATCTTTTCATGGGACAACAATGAAGAAATTACACTTTGATACAATGTAAAGTAGTCAGTGTACAACTTGTATAAGTGTAAATTTACTGTCCCCTTAAAATAACTCAATATACAGCCATTAATGTCTAAATCTCTGACAACAGAAATGAGTACACCCCTAAGTGAAAATGTCCGACTTGGGCCCAAAGTGTCAATATTTTGTGCGGCCACCATTATTTTCCAGCATTGCTTTAACCCTCTTGGGCATGGAGTTCACCAGAGCTTCACAGGTTGCCACTGGGATCCTCTTCCACTCCTCCATGACAACATCACAGAGCTGGTGGATGTTAGAGACCTCACACACCTCCACCTTCCATTTGAGGATCCCTCACAGATGCTCAATAGGGTTTAGGTCTGGAGACATGCTTGGCCAGTCCATCACCTTTACCCTCAGCTTCTTTAGCAGGGCAGTGGTCATCTTGGAAGTGTGTTTGGGGTTGTTGTCATGTTGCAATACTGCCCTGCGGCCCAGTTTCAGAAGGGAGGGGATCATGCTCTGCTTCGGTATGTCACAGTACATGTTGGCATTCATGGTTCTCTCAGTGAACTGTAGCTCCCCAGCGCCGGCAGCACTCATGCAGCCCCAGACCATGACACTCCCACCACCACGTCTGACTGTAGGCAAGGCACACTTGTCTTTGTACTTCTGACTGCAGAGGGTTTGCGGGGCAATCACTCCACAAAACCTTGAGTGTACTGGGCATGGAGAGGAGAAGAGCCATCAAGAACATCACGGAGGAAGCAGAGAAAGCCTCGAGATGGCTCTGGATTAGGAGAGGAGATCCATGGGGGGTAGCAAATGCCACCTGAACACTAGCAGAGTCTGATCAACCATGGCTGGGTGGCCTGGGCGATGATGGCTGATGTTGAAAGACCTGAAACACCCGAGGAAACCAAGTTACATCATTGATGATGTGTTCAGGAGCATCCAAGAGATGTATTCTATCACTTACTAAAGCCATCAATCCTGTTATTGAATATGATTTCCTGACTTTGCAACCTCAAATTTTATATCAAAGGAGAATTCCACTGATTTTGCACGTAAATGTCTGCTTACAGCTCTTGGGAAAGAGCTACTACTTCAATATCAATATCAATATATCTTTATTGTCATTGTCTATAACAATGGAATTGAAAGTAGCAGTAAAATCAGCTCTTAAATAGCTCGTAAAAAGCCTTGAGCTGCACACAATCATAAATGATGTCACCAGACTCTCCATCAGCTCGATGTGAAGCGTGAAGATAAAGAATAAATCAAGATATATGGAGACGATCTTGGTAGTTGCTCCTCATCTCTGCATTTACTACTTTTACTACTATTACGGCACACACTACTATCGTACATAACTGTAGGCATTGAGGTGCATTGTGGGTAGGTGTCATGTTTTGATGAGATTGATGAATGCAGGCAATAAAAAAAGGTGGTGTCTGGTCCACCTACTTCTTTTTGAAAAACCTGTCCATCATGAGCAATTTTTTAATAGACAAACACATCTGATGGCAGATTTTGTGTTTTTGTGGCCTAAAACCTACTGTACCTGCCAGAAGAATGTGATGGAATTGAATTTACAAGTTTAAAGGTAAAAAGAAAGAAGGTACAATGTGATCCAAATTTATCCAATGTGGTGGTATGAAAGGAAAACCGCCAAAATAATAAAAATACAAGAGATGTGTAAACATTTTAACTGATAAAACTGGCTTTTCTGATGATTTGCAGTTGTGCTTTTGACTTGAAACAAAAGAGCTCAGCATTTCAGTACTAAAAACAGCTATATTCAAGACTTTTCAACCATGATTCTTTCTATTCATATTACATCAACAGTCACATATTGGAGGTTATTTGCTGTTTCTATTCTGAGCTGATAGCTTCTTTTTTTCCCTCTTGTGCACTTCCCTCTAACCTGCTGCCACCTTGTTAATGTTAGAAGCACATGTTTTCCTCTGATCTATGTCAATATCTCCAAAACGGAGGTAAAAAAACAAAAACAAGTGTGTCTCCGTGGCATGGAATCACAGTGCGACTAGCTGGTCAAACACTAATGAGCTGCCGTGGCTCTCAGGCCTCGGTCCTCTGCTCAGGACTCACACTGGACCATCTGGCGTCTGCTCTGGAAGCCGACAGCAGCTGAAAGAGCCATGTGAGAATATGACTGATGGATCTCTGCCCACGCAAACCCAACCTGCCAAGAAAACGCAGCTCAGAGTGTGAAAAACGCCCACCGACACGGCCTTTTTCTGGATCAGGTGGCGGGTCAGTGGGAAAATGGGAAGTAGCCTCTTGGCGTGCGTGTGTGCTGCTTTTAGATAAACATCTGTAGGACAACCTGCAGGTGGAAATCCCATCAATACGTGTGCAGAGTCACTCTCTCTGCATTATGGAGTCAAACGCGGCCTATTTGTGTATCTGTTGCACTGGCGGTGGGAAAAGGTTTGTTTACAGGATGCAGGATTGGGGATCTTCAAAGTGCACCGGACAGTCGAGGAGGGAAGTGTGACGCAACAGGGGAGACAAACAGCTTGACATTTACGCACAACATGTGCAGCCAAAACCAACACAGCAGCAGCAGCAGCATCAGTCCAGGCTTTATTGGGACTCAGAGTGCACGCAATCCAATAAAAGTCCAGTTAAAATATATTTGGGGGAAATATTCCTTTTAACCCTCCTGTTGTCCTCATTTACGGACACCAAAAAATATTGTTTCTTTGTCTGAAAAAAAAATCCAAAACTTTAGCAAAAAAATTCCCCAAATTTCAGAAAATTTGCAAAACCTTCAGGAAGAAAATTCCAATAATTTCTTGAAAGTTTCCCATAAAAGTTTTATTTTTTAAAAAATCTCCCAAATCTGGCAGGAAAATACTTTCAAAAAATGAGTAAAAATCTTCCAAAGAAGTCCTAAAAATATCTAAAGTGATTCCATATTTATCAGTAAAACTTCAAATATTTTCTTTAGGAGCATTCACCAAAAAATCAACCAAAATCCAGCGAAGTTTGCTGGATTTTGGTTGATTTTTTTGTGAATGTTCTTGAGAAACATTTTTAACATTTCTTATTTTCCACCAAAAAATGTTCAAAGACTTCCCCAAAATGTTGACATCAGAAGTTTCACGGTGAAAATATCCCCCTAACTTTAAAAGGGGTCAATTTTGACCTGCAGGACGACACAAGGGTTAAATGTGAGTCCATGTATTTGGGTGTCATATTGTTTGACATCTATAATGTTAATGACAAGAAATTACAATTCTACACTCATACAATTTCATTTAGCAGACGCTTTTATCCAAAGCGGCATATATCTGAGAGTAAATACAACACAAGCAAGGATCTAGTCAGGAGACAACAACCTGGATAAGAGCCATAAAACAAGTTCAAGAGTCATAATAGGACCGTAGTGTCTACAGGCAGTAGACGTAATAGGATTACTTGGTACTACTTGGTATATTATTGGCAACAAGTACGAAAACCATTATGAGAAAATGGTTAAAAGTGGAACCACCCACCACTGAGGAATGGATTGAAATTATACACAAGGTTTACATTATGGAAAAGTCGACATTTTCCTTGAAAGTGCAAAAAGAGAAGTTCTATAAGATCTGGATTAAATGTACTGAGTATCTCAAAACCATACGGTGTGATTTTAGTTGAATCTACCCGTAACTAGATACAATCAGCTCTCTTTGTTGACTTTTTAAAAAATTCTGTCAAATGTTGTGAAGAAGGGGCTGCACAGTGGTGTTTTCTCCAGGTTCTCCTGCTTCCTCCCACAGTCCAAAAACACGCTGAGATTAATTGGTAACTCTAAATTGTCCGTGAGTGTGGGTGTGATTGTTTGTCTCTATATGTAGCCCTGTGATGGACTGGTGACCTGTCCAGGGTGTCCCCTGCCTTCGCCCTAAGTCAGCTGGGATAGACTCCAGTCCCCCGAGACCCAAATGAGGATTAAGAGGTGTATATGTAACCAGGTCTAAACAAAACTGCAAAACTAAATGTCAAGGTCTGGGATCACCAGAGTTAATTAGTGACGTCCTGGTTCGAGGGTAAAAACCATAAATTTACATATAATAACTTCTTAGTATTAGGCAGTAGAAAAGGTGTGATTCCACACAGAGAATGACACACAGATTCGAATCACTGGTGTTGTTAGACCAAAATTATTATATAATCAATATAATGTCCCAAAAGCACATTCAAATATTTTGTTTCAGTTTTACAAAAAAATAAAAATAAATATCTGGCCAGAATAACAGATTTGCTGCATCTTTTAGCCTCTTAGTTCAGCTGTGCACAATGTTAGCTCAGTCCAGTGTCACTTTTGAAAGTTGCCATCCCAGTCACACCTGAAGGAAAGATCTTGCTGACGTAGAAGGTCGGCGATCCAAATCCTGCATGAGAACTGAAAACCCACGACGGTCGTCCACAACCACGGTCATTCCTGGCGGTAGAAATCGGCTCAGAGCGGCAGTCACAGCTCCCTCTTCAAACCGAGACACCTCACACAGTTCGGGCTATTACAACAAATACAAGTTTCAGACACTACGCTGGAAAATCCCTCAGGTCTGGATCCCGTTTCCTGGCCTCACAGAGAGCTAACGTTACGTCTGTCTCCCTCGACAGCAACATGGAAAAGAAAAAACGTGTACAGCGCAGCACGGCTGCCAGACAGGCTAGGCTAAACATGCTACAAATACACATGCACGCTAAAATTCAACTTACACACAGCTATACCATTAAACCCTGGCCACATAACTTATAAAACGTCTAAACAAGTTATATGTAACAACAGCCCACATACATTTCAAGTATTGAAACACACACAGGCTGTCTGAGATAAACAGTGTGGCAAAAATTCCGAATATTCACTGTGGCTAAACAGTAACATTTAAATTTTAAACAGAATAAAAATGAAAAAAACGATGTATATGAGCTTACCTATTACAACAAATAAAAGTTTCAGACACTACGCTGAAAACTCCCCAGGTCTGCATCCCGTTTTCTTGCCACACAGAGCACTAACGTTATATCCACCTCCCTCTACATCAGCGCGGTCCCGCTGCCACCTACAGGAAATTACCGCCAAACGTTTGTCACTGCTGCAAAATGTCGAAAATAACAACAGCTCATAATGAAAAGAAGTAAATGACTTCACCTGGAATTTTGTGTCTGATTACACAGTGCAATAGGAAATTCAATATCTTGAGGACTTACTAAATGCTATTTTATCTACATGAAATGCTTAACATATTTAATACTTAACAAATCATACAAATTTATTCAAACAAACTTTCAAACGTGCAAAACATGAAATATTTTTTATAAATTTCAAGATGGTAATTTTTAGGTGGGTTACATATAGATAATGGATAATGGATGGACAGTTCCAAATGGCTGGCTCCCTCGTTCTATTGCTCTTCTGTAACAATAAAAAGAGTGATGTAAAAAATTAAAATATTGGAAAGACAACATGGTGCCGTAAATAAGATGTGTTTGGAATTGTAATAACTTGCCTTTTCAATTTAAAGTAAAAGAGAATTTTTTAAAAAGTCCAATTACAGTAACAAAAACTGTTTGATCCTGGATTGTATTAACCCTTTAAAGGACACTCACTGAAATACTTTGAAATTCTAAATTTCAACCCTAGAGTGTTATTGGAGGATGTAAGACTTCTTTAGTTTTGTGACATTTTTCAAAATTTTTAATTTTCATGTTGAAATTCTATGTCAATGAAGTTACCATACATGGTTCCTCGCCCATTAGCAGTAAATAAAAAAATGAAACAGTCCAAGAAATGTAGATATCATCACTTAGCACAACTTCTCAACTGTGAAATATGCGAATTTCGTCAAACTAACCATGGTTAGTTTTGACGTTTCAACCAAAATTATGGAAGAGGACCGAGCCGCAAGTCCATCTTTTTCCAACTTTGGAGAAAGTTTGATACGTTGCAGGCCTTTGCTGATTGATCAAATGCCACGATGTTGTGTTCTGTACTGAAGAGTGATCTTTGCTGATTGGACGGGTGAAAACCACATGCTTTTCAACCTCACTGAGAGGAGAGAGCAACGCCATATACAACGTGTGTGGAAGTTATCAAGTATGATCACTTGCCCCACAAAGGGTTAAATCTACTAATCATCAGAAGTGAAGCTACAACTAGACTGGATCAGGAGCCGTGTGTCGAGGAATATTTTCCCACTGAAAATGTGTCTCCTCCATGTAAATCTGTCCCACGTGGCTGCTGTTGTACAGAGTGTAAAGAGTGAACAGGTGACGGACCTCGCAGCTCAAAAAGCCAAATGATGAGTCCCTGTCAACAGCCCATAATAAGCCGTAAGCGTTGCAGTGGATGCACGGTGTTGTTCGCAGGCTTTTGCTCTGGCAGCAGGCCCAGCTTGTGTCGGTGCCGCCTCATTAGAGTTGGCTGAGCTGCGCACGCCTCAGATCAGCTCACGGTGGTTTGGTGTGCTAATCTGCACGTTTCAAACCATTGCGGGGAAACGTTTCCGACCGAGTGTCTGCCACAGCTGGACACCGACCAAAGAAATTTTAGTCGATTTAGTTGTGGGAAAGAGACTGAAAAGAAGCCGCATGAGTAAAAGTGCTCCAAAGCTGTGGAAGTTGACTGAAGCAATAAATAGAAATCCTTCTTTGAGTGCCAATAAAACAGTCCATTCATCATTAAGGTGGAGCTCATAAACAGATATAATGCACACATCTTTTTCATGATTTGACGTTGATTTTTGAGGAATTTATGAGAAGTGATACAGGAGTATATTTTACAGCCCATGCTGTTGGGGAATTCTGTGATGTCGAGAGATGAATGAGGAGGCAGATTCAGAGACACTCTGGAGACTCAGATGGCTTAGGTTGAGAATAAAGTTTACTGATATCAGGAGAAGTGACACGACCAGCAACACAGTGATGTGAGCACTGGCAACATCAATTCTGAGGATTCTCTTCAACCTTGGGTATATACTGAGTTGGGAGGAATGCCATATTTAGATTACGGCCCAATATGGAGACAACTGGTCTGGTCATGAACGCCAAAAAGACAATATCTAATCATAACCAAGTCATGTTTTTAGCACAGCATTTGTCTTCGCAGCATCTGCCTTTCTCAGGGTCGTATTAGGGACAGAAAGAGCCTGAATGTGCTCTCAGCCTCAGTTTGGAAGAAGCAAATATGAAAAGGGGTCAAAGGTGACAACTTGTAGGATAATTTGAAATGATCTATAGGATCTACAACTTGATTTAAGGTGACAGATGCAACCTGCATGATATTCTGGGATGTCTTCAGCTAACAGCTGCAAGGAAATACCTCAGTAAGGAGAAAGAGAGTATTTTTCCTTCACACATGCTTGTTTGCTTTTACAAAAAGTTTCTGATTGTTGAACTAACATTTAAACCAGTGCAACAAATTTCAGCATTACTACTTATTAAATTACTGCTTCTTCTAAAAATGTTACTGTCCACTAGTAGATGGAAAAACGTGAGATTTTGAGATCATGTTGTGAGACATTTTAAGGATTATAACTACAAATTCTGGTAAAGCAGTGTAAGGTAATTAGGAAAATATGCTCAAGTAATATTTATTTACTAAGGAAATACTTAAGTATTCATTCCATAATTTCATATTTAGTATTTGACACTTTACATTTTTCCCTTTAGTAGTTTTTTAAACATTGTATATGTTACACTTTATTGTATATTTTTTATTTTAGTATATTTTTCCTGAATTTACCCTTGGAGATCAGTATTTCTATTCTATTCTATTCTATTCTATTCTATTCTATTCTATTCTATTCTATAGGTGCAGTCTTAAGGCACTTGCACTATACTTGATAATTAAAATTTTACTCTTTCTACTTGATATACTTTATATTTCACAGACAAATTTACAGTTTTTACTCCACTACATTTATCTGGCATCTGTAGTCACTTTACAGCAGATTAGAAGTTTAAAAATTTATCATGATATAATTAATCACAAAAAAACCACAATTCATTCTTACACAGTAAACAAAGAAACTTGGCAGCATAATGAGATAAAATGAGCATCACCTCTGTCAGCTGCCATATTTCCATGCATGTTAATAAAAAGAAAGAACTGACAGAGCCCATTCTGAAGCATAAAAACTTCATTTACATTCATATTTTAAGCACATTTTAGTGATAATACACATATTTATTTAATAAGTTTTGGTATTTTTGAATTTTATTTGTAACTGAGTATTTTTAAACTGTGGTATTGCTATTTTTACTGATATAAAGGACACAAGGACTTCTTTCCAGACTATTCTGGAGGAGAGAAATTAAATGTATTATGTTCCCAGTTAATCCCCATTCAGAGCTGAATTGTACAGAAATCAAATCTTCCCAGTTAAACATAATATGTTTTCAGAAAGACTTAACTTCTTCTCAGAGTAAGGACATGGTCAGACCAATGTTCCCTCTAATTTTTCCTGAGTGTGAGCAAACACACAAACTCCCTGAGCGTCCCTTGGACCACTGTGAGCAACATCAGACGTGTGCACTGTGGTCACACCAGCATCACATCCATTCAAGTTACATGGTTCATTAAAAGAATCAAATTACAGCATTTACATTTCTGTTAAAACACTTTGTCAACAGGAGCCAGTTGAAGGCTGCAGTGATTTTAGTGACACTACAATGTATAAGAGTGAAGTTATTGAATATTTGTCTCTCTTTACTGTTGCAGTGGTTTTGCAAATTGCAGACGGACCCTGTTCACTCCATAGACACCAATGTTATTCCTGTAGCTTGAAAGACAGCTACTTTTGATAAAACTGGGCTTGTAGCACATTGTCTGCCTTGCAACAATGGGAAAGAGGCACCGTTTATGTTTTGACAACCTATATCTAATGAGTTATTGATGCTGGAAGTCTGAATCTGTGAATATCTTTCCAACTTTACTGAACTTGGGGCCACTACCACCTAAGGAGTGATATATTTAATTTTGAAAAAAGCATTTAGCCATACTTAAAGCTTTAAGTGCTTTATTAACACGGAACTAAAAATGTTGTATTGTTTTATTATCACAGGTTCTGTCTGAAAAGAGGTGGCATCATTTTAAACAGTGAAATCAAACTAATAAAATGTAATGATCAACCAGTGAGCAATACTGGATTCTGCAAAAACATAAACAACTTTTTTAAAATCTAAATCTTATCTTAACACAGTTAATGTATTAACTTATTTATGTGTGTATGCATGTATTTATTGATTTATTTAGTACTGTTAACATATCAGAGTTCTGAGTGAATTTTTCTTAAGATAGGCAAAGGCCATTTATTGATTACATATAGGCTATTAAATGTTTATTAAAAACTAAAAAGCATTTTTAAGAAAACAACTTAGGCATTTATTGATTCACTAAAATACAGTAGAGTACAGACCACATCAGCATGATTATAAGCATCCTCTGGTAAATTAACAACCAGATACTGATGTCTCTCACCATATGGACTTCAGGAGATGACTGGGGGATGATAAACTGTGACCTACTGGTTGGATTCTCTCTGTTCTCATGTTTCTTACATGTTTGTCCCCTGACAGCCGGGTCCTAATGTTTTTTGAGCAACACACCATACTATGACGTTTTTACAATGAGGGTTCTACTATGGAACCAGTTTGACATGTTCAGGTGTTCTTTGTGTGAAAACTCAGAGATTTCAGGAATCAGAAGGTGGTTTTCAACTTTCTTTGTTAACTTTCTGCTTCAACTTTAAACTAAATTTCCTTCACTAAGCCAGCCCTCTGGACTTCCAGTAAGCTGTGTTCCTATTGGCTGTCCAGGTGGCTGTGTTCCTATTGGCTGTCCAGGTGGCTGCTTGGTGTTATCAGGAACACCTGAGCAGCTCAGTGTCTTCCTGCTTTATTTAGCTGCAGACAAACATTTCCTCTGCTTCTCTTCACCAGTGAACCGAGTTTGGCTCCATTGCTAGTTTGTTCTTTAGGCGTTGGCTTGCAGCTTCCAGCAGTAAAATCGTCTTTAATGTGTTTCTTGGTGTGTTTTAGGGCTTTGTACTGGATAGTTGTCTTGGTAAATGTGGTTCTTTAGCCACAGTTAGCACATGGTGCTAATGTGTGCAGTGATTAGTGGATTTGGTGCAGCTTTAGCGTTTGGGTTGTACTAGTTTGGTTTTTGTATGGTTTCATTTGGACGACTATCTTGAGGCCCCTCCATGTGGTTTAGTGAGGTTTTCTGCAACAGTTCTACAAAGCAACCTGCAGCAGAAGAGACTTTGAGAGTTTTTAGGAAGTTCTGGAGACCAGACTTTAGAGCAGCAGAAACATTTGTCAGCAGTTTGAGCAGGAGAAGGTGAGCTTCAGAGTAGAAATGAGGAGAAGGAAACCTTCTTGACCCGTGTGGTGAGGTCCTGTACCAAGAGTTTGAGCAGGTTGTGAAGAGTCTGTAGTTCTTTGGTCTGAAAGCACAAGAAGAGTCGACTCATTAAAGGAGAAAACAGGAGATATTGTTGGTTCTTCTGTCACTCTGCAGTTTCCGTAGACTGAATATCAAGTTTATATTTTAAATGATTTACCATGTGAGCCCAAGAAGACTTCAATAAACTCCCTCCATCCCCTGGACACAACATATTTTATTACCATGTTAAATCTTTTTTTTTGGTTGTTTTTTAATGTTTTTGAGTTTTAATCATAGTTTTAGCATAGTTTTTTCTCTTTGCTTGTTTAGTTTTGTCATCTGTGTGAAAGGTGCTAAACAAATAAAGTTGAATTGATAAACTGAATAATTGATTAACTCATGATTGTGACAACAGAAGTATTTTTGTTGTGATTTAAGGGTTTATTTCATTTTTAAGGTTGGGGTTAAAATCTTGACAGAAAAAGAAGATTAAAGAAATAAACTACATAACAAAAAGCAATTAAATCAAAGGGAAAAAAATTTAATACAATAAAACTTTTTAAAAAGTTTATTATTAAAAAGTATTATTTGAATGTTTAATTATCGAAAATATTTTATTTGTAATTTTGAATATTTGTATTTTTAAAATTTTGTTTAATTTCATAATTACATGCATTGTATCTTGTTTAATTATCTAATTCAATATTTTGTCTGTTTAATATAGTTAAACATGAAATACAATTAAATTCTATTAAACAGACAAGATATTGAATTAGATAATTAAACAAGATACAATACATGTAATTATGAAGTTAAACAAAACTGAATTTTTTTTCTTTCTCAATATTTAATTTTTTGATTAAATCTTGAAGGTTTTTCTTTTTAAATGTTTTACCACTTTTTAATGTTTAATTTTTTTTTCAAATGCTTCATTGTATTTTCTGTTTAATTTTTATTTGAAGTTTTATTGTCTTTAAGATGTAATTTTCTCATTAAACATTTAATTTTTTAATTAAATGTTTTGTCTTTTTATTAAAGGTTTAATAATCTAATTAAATGTTTTGTATTTTTTTTAAATGTTTAATATTCTTCTTGTTTAATTGTATTTTTTGAATGTTTAACATTCTCCTTGTTTAATTGTATTTTCTGAATGTGTAATTATCAAAAATATTTTATCTGTAATTTTGAATATTTGTATTTTAAAAATTTTGTTTAATTTCATACTTACATGTATCTTGTTGAATGATCTCATTCAATATTTTGTCTGTTTAATATCATTTAATTGTATTTAATGTTTAACTATATTAAACAGACAAAATATTGAATGAGATCATTCAACAAGATACAATACATGAAAGTATGAAATTAAACAAAATTTTTAAAATACAAATATTCAAAATTACAGATAAAACATTTTCGATAATTACACATTCAGAAAATACAATTAAACAAGGAGAATGTTAAACATTCAAAAAAATACAAAACATTTAATTACATTATTAAACCTTTACACCTTGGGGCAATGGTGGTGCAACGGTTAAGTCTCTGGACTACTGATCAGAAGGTTGACACCCACCTGAGGGAGACGCTGCCTAAGATCTCAAGGCTGCTTGGTCGTGGTCTTTCTGGCACGTACTCTTCCAAGATGAACCGGGAAGTTTAACACTGATGGAATGACACCAGGTCTAAGCTGACAAACTTCCACTTCCTCCTCAACCCATAGTCTCTGGGAAACCTACATGGAGTAAGAAAAGTAGACAGAGAAGTAATTAAGTCTGTACACAACATATTAAAAATAAATCATGCTAATAAATTAAGTACAAAGAACCGAATTCGCCAATATACTGGAGACCAGAGCTATTTAATTTGATAAGTATAACCTTGTTTAGTAACTGTTCAATTATTTGAGAGCAGTCCTAAAGAACTGCCTGTAATCCCAATCATAAAATGGGTTTGGAGGAAGAACATAGATGGTAATCTGGATATACATGAGTTAGGCTTTATAACTACTATTGGTAGTATTGGTGGTAGTAATAGCAATGTGACTACTAGTAGTAGTAGTTTTTAGTACACTAACTGCTACTACAACTTGTGATACTATTACAAATGCTGATACTACTTCTACGACTCTAACAGCTGTTTATACTACTACTGCTGCTTGTACTTTTAGTATTACTACTACTGCTTGTACAACTATACTACAGCTACTATTAATCGTCTGGTATTTGGTTGTCAAGCTGCTAGCTCGCCTTAGTGTTTTGCTAGTGGCTAACTAGTTAGCTCTCATAGACTGGAAGCTCTCAACAAGATTTCATAATGAAAAAAGAGCCAAAAACTATTCTTACCTATGAAAAGTCATTCCAAGTTTCCTTGTCTCAATCGTACGACGCAGTGTGTAATTGTATGCAGCACAGTTAGCCGGCATACTTGTTTCCGTTTTCACGCCGTCTACATCAACGGAATGCACTGAAACTTTCCCCCACTAGCTTAGCCTCGCTGTAGCACGCAGCTCAAAGGGGCGTGTCCTATCTACTCATTCATATCTATAGAATAACGGTGGCTGCACATAAGGACGCCTGACGTTGATTAGCTGCGTAAATACCATTATATACAGTCTATGGTAAATACGTAGGTGAATCGCATCATTGGCTGCAGCAGCCAGTCACCGGTCACTCACTGACTCACATTGAAAAATAGCACAGAATGAATTGTTACGTGTTTATTTTATTTACAATTTAGGTTGGATTTTTTTTTTTTGTGTGTGCAGCGCAGATTTTCTGTGCGCGGACACCGTGTCAGCAGTGCGCAATTGCGCACGCGCTTAGTTTAGAGGGAACAGTGGGTCAGACCAAACAGCATCCCAGGGTTGAAATCTATTCTTTTTTCTTCACAAAACACAACAACGCTCTTTAAAACCAGAGGCAGAACAACTTGTTTGCGGCTCAAACTTGTAGATTATTATCAGCAAACCTTAAACAGGAGGAATTTCCTTATAAATGACAATAAACGAGACGCACAACATGGTCCGTTTCATAAAAGTGGTTTAATTTTAATTTCCTGTTCCATCATGTTTGTACAGTTTATAGCTCTCTTCATTGAAACAAAAAAAATCTAAGTTTCTGTCTCATTGTTACAGTCAAACATTTTCTTCTTGATTGTGTTTTGTACTGGAAGAAACCAGCGCAGTTCCAGTGAGAAACACAAAAGGGAAGAGACCGCTCACATTAGTGGCCCCAGTCCACTGTAACAACAGGATTTTATCTATTGGATTAGATCAGCAGCACACAACACTGAGAGAGGAAAAAGAAACACACATTTAAACACCAAAAAACCTACATATACTTTTACTTCACACACGCACACACACACTTTTATACACACACACACGCAAACACTCACAGGCACGCAGCTATTTTTAGTGAGAACAATCACACACACAAACACCAACAGACGCCAAAGTAACGTTACTGACGGTACAAAAATCAAAAAATATCTCAAAATATACAATTATTATTTACAGCTTAAGTATACACTCTGTCACTCTTACTATAGATACTCGGTGTGAATTTATCAGAATGTACATCGATATGTACAGGTTAAATACATGGTCTTAAATACTATAAATAGAACTATGGTTAGTCACATAAAGACTATTTTGCACAGTTAAATAAATTCACTTTTACTCCACTTTTGTCAAGTTAATCTCGGTAATTTAAATTGATTTAACCTTTAGAGGTTGCGCTCAACACGGCTGACACATGGACAAGACAGAGAGACCCTGGAGCTTTGTTTTCCAGAATAAATCAAATACCTCTTCATTGGCAAAGTTTGGACCAATAGCAGAAGAGAGTTTCAATGTGTGCTATTACATCTCAATGAACTCGTGCTGTGATTGTGCTCTATTTGTACTAGACCCAATGCATCATCTAAACAGGTGTATTGTGCAGATCTGTGTGCAGCTACAGGTGCTTTCTGTGGTGCAGATTTATGAAGACGGCAGTGCGTTTCAGTCTCATTGTTACAGTCAAACAGTCGGTGACTTCTTATAGAATGCAGAAGTCAGAGCGTAACCACTATGATCTATAAGACTTGTCCAGACCGACTTTTAGCACTTTGCCTGGTGAAATTCATTGCTTGTAATAAGAAGTAAAAACTCCTTTGTGCTCATGGCCCTGTGCTTTTCCAAAATGTGCTTTAACTCTAAGTTTTTAAGCAGGTGAGTGCTTTCATATCAGGTCATTTTGTATCACGAGCTGCAGAAGATTTGTCTGTTACAATCTCACATCTGAAGACGTTCACAGCATTTACATGCTCATTTGAATGCACTTCAAATGCACTTAAATGCAGTCTGTAATGCAAACTATTATCACTTAGATGAATTATCGGCCTGGCATTTTTCTGATTGTCGGTATTTTTCTTCACCGATTACTGATAAATTAAATGTGCTACTTCAGGTCTGATGCAGCCTCTTCTCTATGTCTGTCGTCACTCAAGCAGAGACTGAACATGAAACACTGTTTTTTTCCACAAACCGGGAAATTAGCTTTTCTCTCAGTGGCTAAGGTTACGCTAACGGCTAGCAGCTAAGTTAGAAGGCAGCCACAGATTAACATGAAACAGAGTCTGGCAAACAATAATTAATAATGCTATGAGATATGGACCTTAGTGGCTGACTAAAGTGACAGAACAGTGAAAGATTAAGAAAACAGAGATTATAAGCAGACGTAACTGCAGGAGACGAACTGATCATTCCCAGTTGATCGTTGATGTCCCTATAAATAGGGGAGTTCATTTAATCACTCCTAGTTCTACTCAGCCTTATTAATGAAAAAGCCTAGTTATGAATGACAGGTTCTCTGCAGTCACATGCTGTTCAGACATTACATTTAACACAAATTGGTTCCAAATATCAGTTATCGGCCTTTTTGATAACCAATAATCGGTATCTACAAACCCCATATTGGTCGTTCCTTACTATAAACTAGTTAAACAACAAACAAATCTATAAATGTCAAGGAGAAAATAAATGATTTTAGGGAATTTGTGGTAGATCTGTGGAAACTGTACCAATTTACCATCACAATATACTGTACTAAGCAATTTAGCACAGTCACTGTAGTGATGTGATGACTTATTGTAGCCTGAAACCTGAGTTGAAGCGTCTTTGAGGCTACATGACCACAACATAGGGATGGCTCTGCACTTACATTACGGAAAACAGGACATGAATTAGTAAAACCCACCAGAGGAAGCGGTAGGTTCAGAGTCAGTAATGCATTGGGGCAGAATTTAACATCATATGATGCCAGACGATGACCTTTTAAAACGCTAACATTGTTATCATTCATGTGATCATAAACCTTCTGTAAGAACATAAATAAGAACCTTGAATCCTGGCTTGTGATACATTTGAGTCTTGTGCCTTCCATGGTCACTCATTCATTTCTATCATATAGATACCTAGCTGCCCCTTGTTCTTAATATATGTAATTTTTTCAAGCTTATTCTTAACAAACTACTCCAGGGTCTCTACCTAATTAAAGTGCTCAAGTGGACGAGATGAAACATTGGTCCACACTCTACATAATAAGCTCACTAAATAATCAACAACGACGACAACAACATAAAAATATGACAAACGCATAAGGCAAACCGACAACACAGATGCTGTTCAGGCACCAAACAATGTGACTGACTGTGCTTCTCACCACATCTGTTCAGTCTCAAGTATTGGTCTCGTCTCAGGGAGGGGTTCCTCCGCTGGCCAGCAGAGACCCCCAGTGGTGAAAACCAAATATTACCACTTATTCCACACATTTAGATCACGGTACGTTTCCACACGATACCCCAAAACATACACTGTCATACGAGATTATACATTTAAAAAAATAAAAACAAAAAGGCTTCTGTTTTCACACCTCAGTTCACAAAAAAGACATCAAAGTGTAGCTTGTAGTGCTCATGGAATTCTACATAGTGGTCACAATTGGAGGAATGCACAACAGTAAAACCTAAATGTCATCCTCTCAGGGATGAGGTATGATCAATCCTCAGCACAGTAGGGCAGTGAACCTCTCATTCAGTCAGAGAGAGACATCCATGTAGGGCCTAAAATGTCTCCGTCTGGCTGAACAAACAGCTGTGCAGGTGGAGCAGACAAAGCGAGGTGTCGCTCTCTCCTCTCTCCTTCACATCAGAAGAGGATTTGTATCTCTGCTGCGTTGCCACGGCTTCCCCTGGGTAACGCAGCTCTATTTTTAAACCGGCAGGGTCACCGGGAGCTCTGGTTTCGGCGGCGGACAACACGTTGACACATTTGCACATCTGCACGCGGAAAACTTCCAAGCACGAGCCGCTCTGCTTGTTCCTGCTGCCCTTCTAAAGCGTTCATTAAAATGGAAACGGCTGATTAAAATGATTGATTAAAATGGAAAAGCTTTGTCTAAGCCAGCCGCGACTGGAACAGGGATGTGTGCAGTGCTGCTGGCAACAACTGAAGGGCTGTTTAAAAGAAAAAGTGCTGCTCTGTGTTAAGGCTCAGAGATGCTCTCAACGATAGCAGGCGTCTGTGCTTCTGTGGAATGAAAGAGGCAAGAAGCTGCCTCCTGCTGTTTTGCAGTATTGCAGTGTATATGCGCGATTTTTACGGTGACATCAATTGCACAACACATATGTACAGTATTCTACATCAGTGGGAGCATAGAGATAGAAGGAGATCCACAGCTTCATGAGGATCCTACTGTGATTGGTTATTATTGCTGATGCATGATAGGCACAATAAACTCAGAGAATGTGCTTGTAACACTGTTTATACTATCACTTATGACATTTTATGGTTGTATTTGTAATTATTTTGTTTTCTAGGTGAGAAATGTTCTCATACCGTGATGTAGATCAGGGTAATGAGTGAGTCTCCTTCCATCCCGTCACCCACCAATAACAATCCTCTCCAACTGAATCGGAAGAAGCACAAACTGGTACAATGTAAAGCGTTTCAGCATTGCAGCCACGTCAACCTCAACCAGAGCTTATTACCAAACAAAACCCATTTCTAAGCCCACAGAAGACCTCTCTACACTTCCTTCGCTTCTTTGTTCCCGTCTGTCCCTCCCTCTAATGCCTCCACAGATGGAAAAAACAGGTTGTGGTGTTAGTTGGGACTCACATTCCCATGATCCCTTCATCCCAGCTGGGACTGACAGGCCATTAGCAGCACGGTTCCTACGACAGGCGAGAAGGGAACAACCACAGGTGAGGGGCGATGGAGCGGGAAAGAGGGGAATTGAGGGATTTAGCTCTGGGGGTTAAGGTGTGATGAATGCTGCAAGTGAATTCTCTCTCTCCCTCTTCCTCTCTTCAAGCAGGGCTTACTGGACGGGAAGATCGATGAGCTCAGTGGATCATAGCTCAGACTCGGGCGAGCCGATGTTCTGGTAGCCTGTCTTGGTGCTGGTGCCGTAGTTGGTGTTGGTCATCTCCTGGGTGCCGCCGGGGCCCAGGTAGGCGCGGTGGGCCGGCATGGGGGACGGAGCCTCGCTGGGGTTCTTGCTGAGGATGAAGCGCTGCTCGTCCTGCTCCTCCAGGTTGGACATGTCCTTCATCATGCCCTTGCGGTAGGAGACGGAGAGCTTGTTGGAGCCGTCGGAGATCAGGTTGAAGTGGCGGACGATGAAGACGAGGGGCAGAGGCAGCATGGCGACCACGATGAGGGCGTAGGCCATAGCTAAAGCCCAGGGAGGGTAACTGTGGAAACGCTCTGAACCCTAAAAACAAAAGAGTTTGGGGGGTAAGAAATTGCCAAAAAAGACAAAGGCGTTTGAAAAGTGGGGAAAGGCAAGAAGAGGTGAGGAGAGAGACTGAGTTTAACTGCAAACAGGTGGATCAGAACCAAGTTTTAAAGGTCTGTTTAGTCCTTTAAACATGCTTCTGATTGATGAATGAACATTGATGGCAACACTGTAAAACAGGAGTTTGCAAGACTGGTTTGTGTCTTTCTGTAACTTACAGACACACATAGCTGGGAAGAATAACTGAACACTGACCTCAGACTCCACCCAGGCGTTGTATCCTGCAGGACTGACGGCCATCTCGATCACGGTTGCCACGATCAGCACCACCAAAACAGCAGGTGACACGTATCTCCACATGTAGTAATAGAAGGAATATGGCCTGAAACCAAGCATGTCCTCCAGGTCCTGCATGAACCTGAAGGTAAGCAAAAAGAAGTCTCCAGAAAACTATGTACAAACATCATATGAAGGAAAATCACAGCTGTAAACTATAAAATTCATAATGGCTCAGTTCCATTTAGCTGTCGTGTCGCTGTGCATGTTGAATCACTGACCGATGAAACACAGCAGTGACAGTTGCACTGCTCTCCAGCTGTGACGTGGCCATAGGAGCTACATAATGTTTGGGATTCCACCAGATGTGCTGCAGCGCTTTATAGAAGCTGCTCTCCACTGTCCTCCACTAAAAATACACTTACTAGCCTATTTTGCACAGACATTGAGTCAAACTGCACAGAGCAGATCTAAAGTCAGGTCAATATATAATTGCAGGACTTTTTGTAACATAGTTGACAGGTATCACAGTTGACATTTTTCTTATTTTCAGGCCGCAAATCAACATGGCCGCCTATAACCAAACACCACATGGCATTTTTACAGAAAGATTCTTCTAAATATTATATATACAAATGAGTAAAATTGAAATTGAAAGTTATTTATAAAGATATTGTAGTAAACCTGTTGACATGCCATAAATCCACACTTGACTCACACACTACTTTATATTAAATCACTCAGAAAGCCTTGGAGTCTGGTCAGTCTTTTCTTCATGAGGAAATGACATCATGTGGAGCAGGTCATGTGATCTGGAATTAACACACTTCCTTGAGAGGTGTTTTTGTAATGGAGAACTTAGTGGAAAGTGATTTCTTGGACACAGATACAATTTGTTATTTTCCATATGAAATTTGATATATTGTCAAAAAAGAAATATCTGTCATGATTATCTCAACTTAGTAAAAAGAACACAATCAAAACAATTTTTGAATAAGCTCATTTTATAAATGTTTAGCTAATTAGAAGGTGGTTGTTATTAAATTCAGATGGTTATTTAGTTGACATTTTAGTGAAATCCAGTCATTTTTATTAATAAGTGATTGTTTCCATAATAAATAATTATGGAATTTGTAAAGAAATGATCATAATGAACATAAAAAACATTAGATTTTTTTTTTACTTTTATTCAAATGTATGCAAGATATATCCCATGGACTTCAAAAGTCCCTCATTTTTATATTGACCCATGAAACCAGTCAGTCACTACAAAATAAGTTCTCAGAAGGGTTTGCTGTGTATCTTGCTTCAACGCCTGTTGTAAACTATTCTGGGATGGCAACACTGGGCTTAGGTTGACTGTAGGAACATGCAGTAAAAGTGATTTTTCAATGTGAGTCTGAAAATCTTGCATCTGCATGTCGTAGGTGAAATAAAGTGGCAGTTTATGTTCCATTTTGGACGTTTGCTTGCATGGGTAAAGATGGTTTCAGTGGCAAAAGTTAAAATGCAAGTCTCTTACAAAAACCCTTTGTTTTCTAGTTCCCTATGTATATATAGTCCTGCATCTTACTTTGGTCTTTGCCATTTTGACCTGTTTAGTCTTTTGTTAGGCACCCTGATATTACCCTGCCTGATACAAACGTATACCTCGTCTCTGTCTGGTTTGTGTATTGAGGTTTTTGTACTCCCTGTTACCTGCACGATTTGCTGCTTTTGCTCCTTGTGTTTCATGTGCTCACCTGGTTAGTGTTTTTTGAACCTTTTTGGAAATTCTGGTTGTTTGGATTCAGGTTTTTTTGGATTAGTAAATTGGTTATCTCTTTGACTCCTGGACATTCAGTCATTGTCTCTTTGTTTCCTTGCCTTTGTTAACTTGTTTCTGTTTTGATTTCCTTTTTACTTTCACTTGTCTGTCTGTAGTCTCTGCATTTGGGTCCAAATCATACAAACAGTGTCA
Source organism: Amphiprion ocellaris (assembly GCF_022539595.1). Classification (NCBI taxonomy): domain Eukaryota; kingdom Metazoa; phylum Chordata; class Actinopteri; family Pomacentridae; genus Amphiprion; species Amphiprion ocellaris. The sequence continues at coordinate 32,343,627 of NC_072773.1, forward strand.
AGAAAACCAGGCAAGTTACCTCTTAGTGCCGTAAATCCAGGCTACAGAGACATTCTCCAGGATCACCACCACAGTGAGAGGCAAACCAGCAGAGTAGTCGTCAAACATGGTGACAAAGTAGTTCCCTGAACGCTGCACAAACAGTAAGCCTAACAGGAAGGCGATGATGCAGCAAACCACTGACGGGAGAGAAGAAGAAATATTTAGTCAGAGTCAGAAAGATGCCGCAGATACGAGAAGCAACCTTGAGAATGAAGACTCACCACACAGGATCTCTTTACGGATCTTGAATGCGTCCAGTATGGGGGTGGTGATGCCGGTCATTGTGCCGATCATGCTACCAAGGCCCAAGTTGATCAGCATGAAGAAGAACATGACGGACCAGAAGGGACTGGCAGGGAAGTGGGTCATGGCCTCAGTGAAGGCGATGAAGGCCAGGCCAGTGCCCTGAACTGCCTGGAGGATGGAAGGAAGACGGTCAGAGGTGGCTAATGGTGACTAATGAGCAGGAAATGAAAGATCACTGTATGGGAAATCATCCAGTTAGCATTCACTTCCAGGTTCATTAATCATAGAGCAGCTATGGATGTGATGAGGTTATAGAGACTTTAGACAATAGACTGCACTTAAAATTCAAACATGTTCAACATAGACAAAAATGAAAGTATGCAAAACAAGTTACAGACTCTGGTATAAATCTAACAAGCTCATTTTCAGGCCCATGATAATGTGAAAATCATGTGCAAAAGCTCGAGTGACTCTGGACTTGTGCCAGACTATGAGAAATGTTTTAGAATGGGATGTCCACACGAGATGTATCGACCCCTGCAAACTAGATGAATGTGAGGATTTACAAGCTAATTGATAGGAGAGGAGAATTATTCAAATAAAACAAGAAGTTATTCACTGACTTTTACTTATGCAGCTAGTGACACGGGGTTACAAAAAGAGATGGTTTGATTTAAGGGGGCATGAAACAAACAGATTTGGGAGCTGCTGATCTGAAGGATAATAATCAAAAAGCATCAATGAGCGTGCTTTTTAAAAAAAATATCAGGGCTCTACCAACATCCTGCATAGCAAATTTGAAGTCTCACGTCTCCAAAATATATCTTTCAATTTTCAGTTCAAAACACTGTTAACATGATTCATTTCATCATGACTGTATAACTCCAAGTTTTAATCCTGTTCTGTAGCTTCAATGCAGCTGAGCTGTTGCTGTCAACGTCATTTTAAGGTAGAAGACTCTCTATGCATCTGTGATTGACAGTGTGGACCAATATAGTCGTAATACAACATAAACACAGACAAATACGTGAAACCATGACTTCTAACTTTCTCTCTGAGTAATGATTGTACATATAAAAACTGCAGAATTTAGAGCACATCTGTTCATTCTAATGAGTTTATCAGCAACATTCTAGTTATGAACTTAATAGTTTAGTGGTGCTTCTAAATGGCTCTGAAGTGTTTGCTGGTAGTATTAATGGGCTGCATTTTAGTCACTATTTCCCTCTCATTCCGTTGTCTGACAACAAAAACAGAAAAATATCTAAATGAGAACAGCTGTAGTGAACAGATGTAAATATCGGCCAAACTTAGGTTGCACTGAAGTGCAATAGGTGACATGAAAACCTTTGGTTATTGGTTTCTGACTGGTCTTAAGATTTCCATCAGCATTACAGTTTCCGCAGAGCTCTGATCTGTGGGCATATGATCGAAGCTAATGGTACATTAGCTGTATAACACGCTGAGTCAAAGGGTTTTTCCATTGTTGTTGTGATATTACATCAAAAAGAAAATTAAACCACTGGGTCTTCTGTTCCTCAGATGCTGGGAGTGCATAAATCCCAGAACATTTGGCGCACTTTGCTCATTGTTGAGAGAGTTTAGAGTTAGCAGAAGCAGCTCTAGAGAGTATGATGAAGACCTTTAATTTATACACAGTGACGACCCACACCAAGGACATTGATCGCCCATAGAGCTTTGAAAGACCACCATCAGCACTATGAAACTGGACTATCGGTGGTACTATGATCACGTAAGACTGGTCACAATTCACTAAATCATCTCATGGTGAAAACATACACATTTAAAATAATTAACTCTTCCATAATGTTGTTTTTATCTCCAGCTTGTCTGTCATATTCCACACTTCTCTGATTAATGATTTTCATTTCTGAGGCTTCTCCCACTGACCTTGTTGAGTTCATCCTCCAGGACACAAGCATCGAGGCCCAGCTGGCCAAAGTTGTCCTCCTTCACCGTTTTAATGACTCCATACATTTCTGCATAATCCTGAGCCGACAGGTGGGAGAAGTTGATGTGAGGAGGGATGAGCTCTCTGCTCAGCACACCTGTGTTCAGGTAACCCAGGATCTTCTCTGCATTTCTGTTAATGGACAGTTGGAGACGTGGGGAACGGGGAGACATTCGTGAGTAAAGACAACAGTAAAACCAAAAACCAAAGAGAGACCGATCAATGAACATTCGCTGCAGCGTGGCACACTTACTCAACGACACACTTCTCGTTCATGACGTTCGCTTTGAACCCTAGGACGGCAAACACCACTAACGTGGCTAAGATGGACGTCACAAAGTTGATGATGGACACCAGCGCTGCATCGAAGTGGCAGTTATTGTCTCTCTTGTTGTAGCTGGAGAAAGCGATGACGCCTCCGAAACCGAGACCCAGAGCAAAAAAAACCTGCGTGGCTGCTTCTCTCCACACCTGCGGCTCCAACATCTTCTCCAGCTGGAGAGGAGACAAGAGAAAACAGTTGCTTCAATTAATTGATTATTAATGTCATTTATGCTCTTAGAAAGATCCTGATCAAGAATATACTATATATATTCTAATATATATTCCATATGGCCCTCCTTCAGTGCATGATTAAAGTGACTGTAAGTCACCATAACAGAAAAAAATAAAATAATATTGGAATTTATCACCTAATATTTTTCACTGCTTGACTGAACATGACCTTTTTACACTATGCTGTAACTCAGCATAGAAGGTGTTTTTGAAATTTTCAACTGTTATGCAACATTGATTTGTCATGACAGACCGTGAGGGAACTAAAAAAGTTCTACAGACAGTATACATAATCTGTCCTTATCTCTATTTATTCAATATTATATATATATATTATATATTATATATATATATAATATATATATATTATTATATTATTTAAAATGCACAAGTAATCAGAGCAATGCAAGCATTTACTCAATGTTGTAACATACTCCACCATGAGGCGAACCCTCAGTCTCACCAGATCTCTCATGACCTGAAGCCAACATGTAGCACCAGAGCAAAAAGCACTTCATCCAAAGACTTTGTCATTTACACTTCTTTTCTGAGATTTATTAGCAGTGGTAGTCCAGCAACAAAATGATTCAATGTTGCACGATCATGTGGGGATAATAATGTAATTGCAATTTGTTTACAGTATTTGGTTATGATGTTGTAATCACATAGATTCACCACTAGAGGGACACATCAACCCAACTCTGACACACCGTGAATATTAATGACAGTTTGCTGTGAGTGGATCTGAATGAGTGAAGCTGAAATCGTCACACACTCATAGCTGAACAGCCTGCAAAGATAAAGTGTCACTTACAGTGTCAGCAGCACTGTGGCGGGAGTGAGATTAAGATTTTCTCTGCAGCCCACTACGTTTTTACCCTACTAAACGGCTGAGCCACTCTCAGCTAAAATACTGCTGACCTTTTATTTCTGTACAATACTGCACCTGCCCAATATTTTTGCACTATGAACAGTATTCTCTGCATTTTGCACTATATTCTCACTCTAGCGGTTGTCATTTTGCACTACTGTGTATATCCTCCTGAGATCCAGCCCATTCATTTATGTCCACTGTACTATTCTACATCTTTTGACTCATTTGCGCTTCCCTACTAAATCCTGATGAGCTCAATAGAGGCCTTTCCAATGATACCTGGTGATTGGATGGGAAAATGGAAACTTTGTTTTCATGGTGAGACAAAATGGAGACTGCAGCAAAACTCACCTACCAGGAAAAGAGAAAAGTTTAGTCATATATTGTTAAGATGTTGTTTTACTTAGAGTGAACATTTATTTTCTTGTTTATGAACACGTCAGGAATTGTAAATTGGGGTCAGAGTTCAGTTAAACTTTTGGTCAGGAAGAATTATAGCCCCTTTATGAATGCCAACTATAGTGACCATGAAAACAATTTTATATATTTTCTATGTAAAATAATTAATGTTATAAATAATTAGTTGTTTATAACCATGTTTCATTCAATCTCTTAAATTTTACATTATTATTTAATTTCGTTTCTTTAAGTTTTATTAGGAAATGGATTGGCATGTTTTCTAGTCAGCCTATTTTGATTGTGTTGCTGTTTTTTTAAGGTAAAATTGTTTTGTCGTCTACTACAGTGGACATGCCGTGAAATCTAAAGCAAAAATATTTTTAAAAAATTCTAAATTTTGAGCTGTTTTAGCTTCAAAAGGCAAGAAAAACAAAAAAAGGCAAAATTTTGAGAGACGCTTTTCCCCTCGGTTCTCAAGAGGATATATATTCTTCGATAGATGTGTAAATATCTGAATATATATACATATATATTTAAATTTAATTTATATTTAATTTTTTTCTGTAGTTATTTTATTATTCTCTTTTCCTTATTCCTAGAGTCACACCAACAGTCAAAACCAAATTCCTTGTATGCTGTGTACATACTTAGCCTATTACTACTATTTTTCACTCTGAAAACGTCCCCCAATCCCACCAAGGCAGAACATTCCACCAGTTTTTCCTTTTATTGAAACATCTCCATTGATTTCCTCTCACCTTGGGGGTGAACATGTGAGCGATGCCGTCCACGGCTCCCTTCAGCAGCAAACCTCGGACCAGGAAGCAGAGAAGCACCACATACGGGAACAGGGAGCTGAAGTACATCACCTATGAGAGGGAGACAGTGTTGCCATGGATACGCTTTCTGAGACCTCACACATGCAGGATGAAGTGCAACCGAACGCACTCACACACACGAGGAATCGGTCCCAAAACTGCTTTGTGTTTGCTTGGCATAAAATTTGTGAAATCCTACCAAATGTGGAGTCCTTGAAATAAAATAATAATAAAAAATCCTTCCTACAGCATTTCAGGGAATCTTTGCAGCACTGACTGTGATAATTGGATTACTAAGGTTAGTGTTAAAAAAGTGTGTCAGGCCTTGGTGATCAGCTCTGTTGTGTGTTTTCCAACTGAGACTGTAGGCTGCGCTACGTGACTCACTCTCTGGATCGAGATTACAGGATGTTGTTACAGTTGTTGCCAAACTGAGAATTTTCCATCTGCATCCTGAACCAGTTTGTGCTTGGTTCAGTTTAAGCTTATTAATGTTGCATGGCCTCTCTTCCATAACATAGATGAGATCCTAAAATAGGCAAGTGGGAATGAGAGGCTTAGCATCTTACCTTTGTCTGGAAGCAAAGTGAATAAAACACCCACTGATGAGGACGAATCATTGATTACATTTTGCTGAGATGATTTGCTGCCTTTATATGGAGTCCGTATTGTGTAGGATTAAATGCAGGGTGTTAATCTCTGCCGTTTGGAGGCTTGTACCTTCCCAGAGGACTGGATGCCCTTGATGACGGCCAGGCAGACCATGATCCAAGCAACCAGCAGGGACAGAGTCATCTTCCAGTTCAGACCGCCGGTGTCGTCGATGGTGCTGGTGATGTTCAGAGTCTGACGGTACCAGAAATAAGTGGTGGCTGAACTCTTCTCACACTCTGGCACCACGACTGCAACAAAAACAAAGAATAGGAGGGAAATGGCATCAGCAGTGTTTTGACAGTGGATTTACGTTAAGCGTTTTATGAATTCTTTCTGTTGGGTTAATGCATTTGCAAATAGCCAGTGATGGAAAGTAACTACAATAAAATAGAACACAGTAAAACGAATTGTAATGTTATTGCATTCATATATAAGCAGTATTTTAATGCTCTTGCTGGTCAAGAAGGAGCAGATTAAACTATATACACTCATAGATTATATAGAAAAGGCTCATTTTCTTGAAACAAGAGACAATGCGGTGAGATATTGCAAGCATTTTCTAAAATGCACTGAAATCTTGCCACTTGTTTCTTTAAAACACTTATAAAATAGGTTTATTTGTATTGGATAAGAGTTGAAATTAAATATTGTAATTTATTATCCTGGTTTAGGCAAATTTTTGTCTTTTTTCTTTACAGTGCTTTACTTACACTTACTTAACACAGTTAAATAAGTGTAAATAAAGCATGTAGCATGTAGCATTTCTTATTTAGAATTCTCAGATTTAGATTTGTATATTTATTCTTTTACTGTCTGTTGTCAAATTACTTGTGTGTATTCACTTGGCAATAAAGGCTTTTCTTATTCTGATTCTGAAATCTTCTCTTCATGGGTAGAGTTTTTTACACTCTTTAGTATCACTATTTGCTAAAAATAATATGTTTATCAGGTTGCCTGGTAGCCTAATTGTTCAAGGCATCCCATATAACTGCATATTCACTATCGCTACTGCAGCTATCAAATAAAAGCAAAACACATTAAAAATAGAACAAAACATTAGTCAAGTAATTAACTACTCAATTGCCATTAAATTAATCAGCAATTCTTTAAAAACTGCCAAATAGTTGCATCTTAGAAATGTGCTTCACAATTTTCCAACACTTTTCTGACACAGTGGTTAATTTAGAAACTAATCAGCAGATGAACTAATAATGAAAATTATCATCAAGGACAGTGCATGTTTCATAATCATGCACAAGCAGAGTAGAAGCAAGTAGTTCTCACACTTTCCACCTCTGCACAGAGCTCAGCTAAATCCTATCGGAGGCTCTGCAGCATCCCTGCCGAATTTATAATCATGAGCAGAGTCAACATCCTGCCCTCTCACACTAATGAAAGTTGATGCCTTTTTCTCTGCCAGACCCTGCTTGTGTCTCCACCTCAGGCTACCAGCTGCAGCCGTTCGGGCTACGGACGCTGCTGGCCAGGTCAAACCGTCTGACAACCCTCGCCAAAAGAGCTCCCAGATACAGAAGCAGCACAAACGCTTCTCTGTTAGACGCTGCTGCTCAACTGCAGAGACTCAATGCAAAGACAAGTTCTGCAGCTTTAAGTAGAGCCCTGCATAATGCCTCTGTGTCTGCATCTGCTGAGAGTCCTTGCTGAATACGGAGTTGTGCTGCAAGATTCTGCAGTATTCATTTTTCCCCGACATGATGTTGAGGGCGTTACATTAAGCTACAGTATTCGGCGTATGTTTCTGTTTTACTCTTCTCTCTTGTTTAGTTTATTGTGTTGTGGACTCACTGGCTTGGGTTCCATTTCTCTCGATGGGGCACTCAGCCCAAGGCAGTGGATACTGAAAAGACTGGAAGAAATAGAAGATGCTCCAGCCGATAATCACATTATAGTAGAGGCCCACGAAACCGCAAACCTGAAGAGAAATGAGAGAGAACAGCGATTCTTACTGCAGAAAAACAATCACACAAACACACAAACACAAACAGCACAGGGGACGAACTGTGCTGAGCTGAATGCGTTTTCTTGAGTCACGGCTCAGACACTGAGCACACAGCTTAAGTCGAGTACATATGAATTATTGAGCTGTTTGCTCTCAGCACCAAGGCTGGGGTCCTCTATGAGGAGTATTTATAGCTGCTGAATCCACCTCTGCCTTATCCGAGCTGCCACACGCCTCACTGCCCCCGGCCGGGCCTCTCCATCCCCTCTTTTGCACTAGATTGATGAAATCACTGTGGCGATGACTGACAAAACAGAAAGGCAGATGTGGTGGATCACTGGGTGACAGACTCAGCTGCTGACTGCCTGTTTTGAGCTGGTGATGCTGATGGGATGGGGACATGATGGGTCACTACTCCTGCTGATGATGGGAACAGATTAGGACAGTGATCAGCGCTGGTCTTTGCTTGTCGCTCATGAAGTAATATGAGCAGGCAGAAAGAGTCCAGCAGAGTGAATTATACAGAACGCTAGCTGTCTTTGAACCTCACGTTTGACTATAAAATGGGTCTCGGGCCTAAACTAACATTCACAGGCTGCTATAATCATGATCTAAAATAAATACAGCACCACTCTAGACTGTTCAATAAATTGCCCCCACTGCCTTTATTAGTTAGAAACTCATCAATTATTTACAGATCAGTGATAAACCAGTTAAAAGAGCATGTGTGCTGTTGGTTTGTGAACCCATTAGAAGAGCCTTTGGCTGGCATGCATTCTCTCTAATTGTAACTTCATTTATTGCTTTACAGTCGTGATGGTTTACTGCAAGGCGGAAAAAATATGTGACAGGTTTTTCCACTAATAATAAGACATCAAATGTTAGTAGATTGTAAATAAATCAAGGTAGGCAGTGAAATGTTTACAGAACAAGTTCCTTTATTTAAGGGGAAATGAGAGTGAGATTTTTTCCTCCTATTTTTCATGACCCAAGCTGTCATCTTTAATTCATGTTGAATACAAAGGGAAGTTTTCATAGATTGCTTTGTTTCAGAATGAACAGGAATTGCAGATGACTTTGTGAATGTAAAGAGAACTATTTTACAGCCACATTTCATGCCTACAGTGGTTTGATAATGAATTCTAATAATAACGTCCACTGGCTCAACACACGCTGAAATGTTTCAGCTGAAACTATTAAAAGGACGGTCATAAGATTTCATTATCCCTGCAGGATGGATCATTTCAACTTCAGCTGATCCTCTAATTGTTCTTCCACTGCTACAATAAAAAGGGCAATTGTGGTTTTAATTAAAACGTCTCAACCTTCATTGGAAATCTGGTATACAGAGGATGAACTTTTGCTTTCACTTGCTCTTCTAGTGTGGTTTAAGACCAAGCATCTCAAAAACTAATACTCCCATCATCCTCAGCTGTACTTGAGGATGTACAGAAAACACTAACATGGTAAATACTGTAAATGTTATTTTGTTTGACTAAAGAAATATGTTATTCACAATTTTGGCTTCTTAAAATTAAAATATCATAATCAACATTTTGTTGCCATTGAAAATGCTTATGGAAAAGCATTCTGGGTAAATCTGACATTTGCACTCCTTATTTCAGACTTTTAGAACTAATTTTGCGTCTTTTTCTCAGAAAATGTTGAAAAAATTTATTCTGGAGCTCTGACAAAGTGAATAATGGAGGCTGTGAAAGCCTCCAGAGGAATGAAGATGGAAATAGAAATGAAAAAAGTTAAATATACTAATTTAAAAGCACAAAAATAACTGAAAATATGTTATGTACCAGTGTGGCTAAATAAATCCTTACAGATCCACTAACATGGCTGTAGCCTCACAACAACAGCCATTAAATAAAGCACAGTGACAACATGTAGCCTGATAGAATTATGTAATATTGTAAAGTGGGACTAAGGTGATGTTAATGATGTGAGACACCCACCATGAGGCTGGAAACCCCGATGCCCCCCAGCCGAGGGTAGACGTAGTTCCACACCCCGATGCTGCCACGTCTGATCCTCTGACCCACAGCCAGCTCCAGGAAGAACAGGGGGATGCCGATGAGGAGGAGGAGGATGAAGTAAGGCACCAGGTAGGCACCTAAGACAGAGGAAGGGCAAAAGGGATGAAGATTCACTGCAATATCTGCTTTTATTTGAATGTTTGCTTGCTCTGTGTTTGAAATCCACACGCAGTGAAGGACAACAGCTCATTGTAAAACACTGAGGTTCTATTTTTGGAATCTTTTCTCTTTATCTTCCTACGCTTTGATTCTACTCCCTCTCACGTCTTTTTTTTTTTTGCCTTCCTCTCCCTCCAATTCAGCATTTTGTCAGATATTCCCCTTTATTTCTCCACAGAAGGGATAGGGGGAGCAGAGCAGCAGGCACCAACAGGCAACAAGTCACGTCCAGTCCTGCTTACGTCAAGAACCGAAGAGGCTCCATGGTGACAAACCCATCCCAAGCCAGAGAGGATGCGTAAGAACAGCCACAAATTGCAGCTTCTTTTTTTTCCCCCCGCAGACGAAAACCAAATGACTGTGATGTTTGAGTCGATCAAAAATTGTGATAACATGGTGAGTGGTTATTAGAGGTACCAGCAGACAAAGGAAATAAAGGCAGGAACACAGTGTCACGTTACATCTGGACCGTCACAGGCGGCCGTGGTTGCATTCAGGTCTATTTTCACTGATTTTTGATGTCTATTCTGAGCAGCAGAGACACAGAACAGAGACAAACACAATGTGTGAGTCAGGAGAGAGAATAAACAGTTCAGGTAGCTGCTTCTGTTTATCCTTGGAAATACTGCACTTCAGCCAAAATAGTGGAGAATTCATGTATGAATGACACCTCACAGGGTTACACACTCCTAGAGACAGATCATCATGTGGTTTATTTTGGTCTTTTATACATAATAGGATGAGAACGAATCTTATTATATCCATTACTTGATTGTTTTTACAGCTTTCTAGATTTCTAAATGCAAACAGTCTTGATTAAAGCAGATTATCATGACATGTCTGTGGAGTTAAACGAGCAGAACACTTTAAGTTTCAGGAAAATTCACATTCAAGAATGTAGGTCTTTAGGACTGACCTGATGATAGAATAGTAGCTGTGGCTTTTTCAAGACTCATTTCATATTTGAAAAGGGAATTTTGTTTTGAGACAGCCTCAATTTATCAAAAAGAAAAAAGATTGTGTACACTATACCTGACAGAAGATCAATGTGACAATCATTATTGTATATTCATTTTTCCTGATATTGATTGAGAGAAACAGATATAGGAGGATACTATGATTAACCCAAGACTTATTATATGTAAGACGTTATTGAACACAACAATCTTGCTATGTTTGTTCAAATTTCTGCAAAAAAAAATTTAAAATCTGATTAAAAGAAAGAAAGAAAGAAAGGAAGAAAGGAAGAAAAAGAAAGAAAGAAAGAAAGAAAGAAAGAAAGAAAGAAAGAAAGAAAGAAAGAAAGAAAGAAAGAAAGAAAGAAAGAAAGAAAGAAAGAAAGAAAGAAAGAAAGAAAGAAAGAAAGAAAGAAAGAAAGAAAGATCTGGGTGCCAAAAAAACATATTTTAAAAGATAGTTTTACAAAAAAACTGTAAAACAAACAAACAAACAAAAACCCCCACATATATCTGTGAAATAGGGGCATTTTTAGCAGATTCAATATAGTAAGTTGGTGTCATTTTTTAGTGCTACATTGTGAAAGAATGAATTACTATCGTAAGAATACTGATGTATTACAGTATTTATTGCAGATAGATAGATAGATAGATAGATAGATAGATAGATAGATAGATAGATAGATAGATAGATAGATAGATAGATAGATAGATAGATAGATAGATAGATAGATAGATAGATAGATAGATAGATAGATAGATAGATAGATAGATAGATAGATAGATAGATTTTAGAGTTTTGAATGGTTTTGTGCTCAACATGTAAATAAATACTTGTTTCTGTGACTTTGCCAACTATTATCTTTAATTTAACAAAACAGGGAAAAGTTAATTTTTTCAGTGCATTTAATTTGTATTAGACTGCGCTTGTTTAATAATTTGCATACTTGTCAATTAATTTATTTGGACAATATTTTCTTTCTATTGTGTAGTAATTTGTGTGTCGCTGGTCACTTTCTTTCTCTTATGATAATATTTTGGTCTGTAAGTAGATTGTCTGTGTTTAGTTCCAGAATGTATTCAGAGGACATTGATGGGCAGCTTCATTAAGAACATTAAAGCTACAAGCTGGTCTAGTCATAGTCTTTGTTGTTCCATTATATTTACAGTATAATGGTTTACTGGGTACTTTGCTTTCAAAAGGAGACACAAACAAGATCATACAAATTAAGTGTGTAAATAATTTATTTGTAAGTCAGCAATGTTGCTGGTGAGGTACATAACCCTGGCATTAGTCTTTACAAAAAAACTGAAAGAAAAAACAATAATTTTACTATAAACACTGAATGAGAGGCAATAACTGTCAAAGGATGGACAAACAGAGACAGTTTGTTCATATCTCTTGGACAAGCCCAGACAAGACAAAGCAGCACCTCCCACCGAGTCAGGATTCAGTGCTTTATGCACTCTCATTACTGATTAAAGTGTGAGAATGCATACATATTCATCTTTGCTATCGCACATTTCAAATACCCTCTTTACACCAACCTCCCACACAAGGCACCAACAAAGTCTGTCTGTAATCAGAATTTACTCTTCCACTTGCTCCATCCTAGTCATCGCCACTGGCCTCTCGTCTCATCATAATACCAGGAAATCATAACACCAGCTAGATATGGCTGAGAGGTCTGCAGGAAAAGCAAATATTAAACTGGAGGATCTCACAGCGTCATATCAGACCACATCTTGATGAATGGAAATGACCTCATCTTGTAGCTGCTGACAGCACAAGTTGTCTAAATCTAAAAATGTTTAAGTTACTGCCCTTCTGACTTGCAAAGAGCAGTTTGGTTCGTTTTGAGACAAAAGCACTGTCTTAAGTTGTGCTTACTGACTTTATCTGATATGACACGAGTGACCGGAACAACTATCAACCTATATTCAGCCTGTCTTATCTGTCCCAAACCCTCGAATCACAAGTCAGCTCACAACTACATCCTGGAGGATAACATCGTCCTTCAGCCGCAGCAGTCCCACTTTAGATTTGTTGGCCATACAAATGGCTGCTGCGGCTGCTGGGGTGGATCTCTTGATAAAAAAGCAGCACTGTGCTGAACAGACTCAAATCATATCTGTCCGAGAGTGTAAAATCTGGCTGCTGTAGCCTTTAAATCCAATTCAAAGCTCGTTGCTATTGACTCTCCACATAAATTAGTTTGCTTCCCAACTCAGCACTCAAATGTCTTTCTATTTTATGCTGATGACACTTTCTTGTATATTAACAGCCTGACTGCAAGTCAGGTTTTATACAGATCACAAGCAGTTTTCATTGGCCTATTTAAAGTAGAAATTGTTCTAAAGAAAGACTAAATGTGAGAATTTCACAAGAGTGTGTGGTAATGTTCTGCCATCAGAAATGTTTAGCAAAACAGCAAATTGCCCTGCAAAACTCACGTTGAACATCTAACAATTAAAACTGCTAAATAAAAAGCTGAAAAATGAAAGATTCAAACTGGATTCTTTTCCTAAAACAGTCCAACAAATCCATTATATAGTGTAATCCTGGTCTAACAAAACATTAAAACCTCTTGCAAATGAAGTGAACAACCTTGATTATCTCATTTTAATGAAATGTTCTGCAGAGATTTTGGGTTCTTGCATTCATATAGATGCTACTTTGACATTTAAATACAATATAATTTTAGGCAGGTGGATTTAAAGGTTGCAGCTGATGAACTGTTGGACTGTATTCTCGTGTCCCACCATTTAAACCAGGCTGTAATCTAAGCCATCAAAATATTTCACATCTGTCATTGTTTTCAGATCTAATGTGTAAATTCTAAATTTGTAAAACTGTACATTTAAAACAATTTCTAGAGCTTGACAAGTTGTTTTGATCATGACATAAAGTACTAGATTGCTCATTGGTCTTTTGTCATCTTGTGTCTCGTTTTTTGTAATATTTTGTCTTGTTTCTGTTGTTTTTTTGTCTTGTTTTTTGTCTGACTTTTGTCGTTTGTCTCATGTTTTTGTCATTTTGTTTCTCATTTGTTTTTGGTTTATGTTTCCTTTTTCTCTCGCTTGTGTTTTTTGTCTTTTTTTGTCATTTTGTGTTTCGCTTTACTTGTTTTTTGTCTCGTTTTTGTCGTTTTGTGTTTTTTTATCTTGCTTGTGTCATTTGTCCATTTTTTTGTCGCTTTGTGTCTTGTTTTTGTCTTGCTTTGTCTGACTTTTGTCATTTTGATTATAAAATAAAATACTATATCACTCAGTTCCAGATACCTGTGACTAAACATACTTTTTTTTTAAGCCACTTTATACTGTCATTGTCTTACAGTGTGTCAATACTATACTATTTCATCTTCATCTCTCACCCCTGTATATATCCTAAATATTATTACTACTGTTCTATTATTATTTTATTCCTATTACTATGTCTACTGCTACATAAGCTGCTGTAACAATGTAAATTTCCCCTGGCGTGGGGAGAAATAAAGGACTTATCTTAAATAACAAATAGTTGCCAGATGCACACAGTATCCCGGAGCAGTCTGAGTGGTAGCAATCAAGGGATAACATCTGAAGTATTAGGTGTCATTGAATTAAATACTCTCATCTGGCCACTCACTTGGATGATTGTAGAGAACTACTTTTTTAAAAAATCACATTACCAGCCTTGACTCAGCACTCAGCATTTCTTATTGATACTCAGCATCCTAGACACGTTCACGACAGGTAGTCCAATTAAGAGCTGACATCCAAATCCAGAAGTGTTACCACACTTTGCACGCTACTCTATGCCAGACTTTCAGCTTTCTCTCATTCAAACAGACACTGAAGTGCTAAAATCAGCCAAATTCCACCTACCTCCTCCATTTTTCTGGCACAGGTAAGGAAACCTCCAGACGTTTCCCAGACCGACGGAGAAGCCCACCTGGGCCAGGATGTACTCCAGCTTGTTGTTCCACGCCGGCCGGCCGTCCTCGGCGTCCGGGTCAGGGGAAGGCAGCAGGGCCTTTCCTGGAGCCGTGGAGCCTGGACTCAGACCCATGCTCATCTGGCTGCTCTTATAGTCCATGGGGTGCTCCAGGGACAGCAGGTCGGCCACCGACTCGGTCACTGGCTCATTGCTGTGCTCTCGCTGGGTCACCTTGGTGTTCTTTGGCATGGTGGCGAGACAGGAGCTCCCTCAGAGGAGAAGGTGATCAAAGGAATGAGAGGAGAGCCTGATCAGTGGAAACCAGCAAGATGGCAGGGGAAGAAGCTTGTGCTTTTCTTAAATCTGTGAAAAGAAAGAAACAGAACTTGTACGTGCCCAGGAAGAACTTCAGGTCATTTTCTACTTCAACCAACAAAATCCGTATTTTTCTGTAATTGATCTCTTCTTTGGGTCACAAACAAAATTGGAAACTTTACACTAAATGGCAAAACTTTCAAACAGACAGATAACCATGATCGAAATGTTTTTTTTCCTTGATTTTCTTGATTTCTGATCTTCTTCTTGTAAAAACGTAAATGACTCTGTATCTGAAGCTGCTCCAATGTTGGATTTCTACATCTTCTAAAGAAATTAAACTGAATCCATTTCCCTTTTATTCTAAGTCAATCAATAAAAATCATAACAAGCCAATTCATTTATCAGCTGCAGCCCTTCATAGCATCACAAAGAAAGATCTGTGGGACCAGACTTGTAGAAAGTGACTTTATTCACTTTGGTTCAGCTGATTTACTAGAAGCCAAAGTAGTAAAAAAAAAAAACGCAGCACTTTAGAGCCAAAAGGTATTTGAGTAATCCACTTCATTACAGTGAATGAGATACACAGATTCAATTACAATCCATCTCACAGCAGAGCCCATTATGCTAAAGTTAAGTCATGTGAATAGCATGAACAGCAGCCTGCCTGTGTGACTACTGGCCTCAGGAGAATCCAGAGCAGTAAACCTAAAGCCTCCGAGCACAGATTTCATCAGTTATTCGTTTTAGTTTTTCTTAGCGCACACACACACACACACACACACACACACACACACACACACACACACCCCACACACACACACACACACACACACACACACACACACACACACACACACACACACACACACACACTCACACTCACATCAGCTTAGACATCTTGTCCACGGGTTGTTTTAACACTTTTTTGCCCAGTGCTCCTGAATTAACTGGCTTTTTTTTCCTAAAGAGGAACTCTGCCTGGTTTTCTGGTATGTGTTAAGTTTTCAGAGGCCAGAAATCCACTAATAACTCCACAATCCTGTGTGCTATGCTTCCCTCGAGGGGAGACTGGTGTAGATCACAATGCAGGATAAGAGCTGGTATATCCAGAAGGTCCGATTCTCCTGCATAAATTAGGATTTTACAGTTATAAACTGCACAAACAAGAGCTCGAGTGATTTAACACTGTATTTTCTACTGTCACACTGTCAGTTAAAAAAGCATGAAAATCCGCTGCATGGGCAGAGATTTTTTTTATCATTTTAAATCTGTCTTTTCTTCTTTGCCTGGATCCTTCATTATCCACAGTAGAACTCAAGTGCTGACAGTTTGGTCAAAGATTCAGATGCGTTACAATCAGTAGCTGATCCGTCCAGTAGAGATGATGCAAGGTTTTTTTGAGTGGCATCACTTGAGGAAAAAAAATCAGAAAAATTCATCAAGTTTTGCACAGAATCAACAAAATGTTTTCCACAAATGCAGTTGGGTCAATGTATAATTGAGGGACTTTTTGTAACATAGTTGACACGTATCATAGTTGACATTTTTGCTGTTTTCAGGCCTAAAATCAACATGGCCGCCTATAACCAAACACCACATGGCATTTTTAGTAGTGGTGGGATGCGATTTTTAAAAAATTAATTAATTACAGGTTTTGTAATTAATTAATCGCAATTAATTGCAGTTTTGTCAAATAGCAATATTTGACACAATAAATTTTTTCAATTCAAATAAAATTGTGGTTGACAGTTGAATCAATGAGTAGACATATACGTGTTTATAATTAAAATTTTATTTAAAAAAAGGAAAATGGGACCTATAGAAAAAAGTGATTTTGATGACTTAAAGCCTGAATTTAGTTGTTTTTTCCACTGTATGGCACATAAAATCAGCATAAGTAGTTCAAGGAGCTTCAGAAAGTTGAAAATCCAGAGATTCATTCTGTTTTCATCTTTTCTGGGTCTGATAAATGGTGTAATTTTGATGGTTCTTTTTATAGGAATATCAATTTTTATTTATGCAATTTTTTCATAAACAAAAAGTTTATAATTAAGTTATTAAAAAAGATATTTTTGTTGTTTAGGTTATTGCTCCTCCAAGGAGGCAGAGCCTCCACGGAGTAAAAACTTAAACCACAAAAATGTTTCATTTCTATTTATCTGCATTTTTCATCTGTCTGCTACATTCACAGATTACTGCAAATCTAAGTGCAATTATAGCGATTTTATTCAACATTTTAAGACTTTCTGTAAACTCAAGCACTATCTAGAAAAGTGGTCTATTATGGATGGCTACACCGTTAGCCGTTAGCATGACTCGTAGCTAACGTTAGCTCTGGCGCTAACAGCAACGTGTTTTAAATTGAGGTGATACCGTCGGCTTGAAGTGACGCAGAGATCAGAAAACTCTTTGTTGCACAATTTGCACACAACCAGGCTTTTATCCAAGCTGCCATCAGGAATATTTTTAAAAGAACACATTCTATCCAACAAGCTCAATCTCGTCTTCCTTCACTGTTCACCAGTGCCTGACTTCACTCAGTGCTTCCTGTGCTTCTTCTTCATGGCTACAAACAGACTTTAGGTTCATTACCGCCACCTACTGGGCTGGAGTGTTCATCAGTGTTACCGGTGTGCCAGAAATGAGGGAACTGAGGAGGGTGCAATAAATTGCGTTATTATTTTTAACGGGTTGTTTTCGCTGTAGTTAATTACTCGAAATTAACGCGTTAAAGTCCCAGCCCTAATTTTTAGATAACGATTCTTCTAAATATTATGTATATAATTGAGTAAAATTAAAATTCAAGGTAATTTATAAAGATATTGTAGTAAACCTGTTGACATGCCATAAATCCACACTTGGCTCACACACTACTTTATATTAAATAACTCAGAAAGACTTGGAGTCTTGCCAGTCTTTCCTTCATGAGGAAATGACATCATGTGGAGCAGGTCATTCAATTCAAATCAGTTCAATTCAGTTCAATTCAGTTCAATTCAATTCAATTCAATTCAGTTCAATTCAATTTTATTTACATAGTGCCAATTACAGTCAAATTGTCTCAAGATGCTTTACAGAACCCATATGCCTGACCCCCAGAGCAAGAGAAAAGGCGACAGTGGCAAGGAAAACACCCTTTTAACAGGGAAATAAACCTCGAGCAGAACCCGGCTCTAATGTGGGGGGACCCATCTGCCTCCTGGCCAGGCGGGTTGAGAGGGACAGAAGAGGTAGAAAGGTAGAGATAGAGGGATAGAGGTAGAGGGGTAGAGGTAGAGGGATAGAGGTGGAGGTAGAGGGTTACAGTTGGTGGGAGAACAACCACACATCTGAAGCATCCAGCTCTGGGACCAGGGACACTTGGAGAAAGGACACAGGGAGAAACAGAGTGAATGTAATGCAATAATGGTATATATAATAAATACATAGGTAGTTAGAGAAGGGCTCAGTGCATCCAGAGAGGTTCCCCAGCAGTCTAGGCCTATAGCAGCATAACTAGGGGCAAACTAATGGGACGTCAAGAGGGGAAGTCAGTTGTGCAAATGAAGACACCAGCTCACCCCGTCAGGGTCCCCCAGTCAGCCCTAACTATAAACTTTGTCAAAAAGGAAGGTTTTAAGCCTGGTCTTAAAAATAGAGAATGTGTCCACCTCCCGAAACCAAACTGGGAGCTGAGTCATGTGATCTGGAATTAACACACTTCCTTGAGAGGTGTTTTTGTAATGGGTAACTTAGTGGAAAGTGATTTCTCAGACACAGATACAGTTTGTCATTTTCCATATCAAATTTGATATATTGCCAAAACAGAAATATCTGTCCTGATTATCTCAACTCAATAAAAAGAACACAATCAAAATAATTTCTGAATAAACTCATTTTATTATTGTTTAGCTAATTAGAAGGTAGCTATTATTAAATTTGGATGGTTATTTAGTTGACATTTTAGTGATATCCAGTCTTTTTTTAATTAATAACTGATTGTTTCTATAATAAATAATTATGGAATTTGTAAAGATATGATCACAATGAACATAAAAAACATCAGTTTTTTTTTTACTTTTAATAAAAATGTATGCAAGATATATCCATGGACTTCAAAAGTCCCTCAATTATACATTGTCCCAGTCATACTTCCCAAGAAGTGTAAACACTGATGAGTAAAATAGCTGCTGTTCCCCTTTAAATATATGCAGATTATTGAGTGAAATAGCACCTCCGCTCTTTTGTGATGTTTGCAGAGGTGGTCTTTGTTTTATTGGTCCGCCTTTGCTATTCAGCACAGTGGGAAACACAGTAAACACTGCAGATCTAGTTCTTTACAAGGAAAATTAAAATTCATAGCTTCAAGCATGAAAACTCAAATTTACAAGATGCACGACTCTCAAATTCGGGTGTTTGAAAATCGTATGAAAACATGGAGAGAAAGTTAGCATTTGCTGAACATTAACTAATCAACTAAAGGTCAGCTCGACAAAGAATGGTGCAGACAACCTCGGTTAAATGCCAAGAGAGCCGTTAGACGAGCAGAAACTGACTGAAAGCAGACTTGGAAGACCAGTCCTCGTCTAGCTGTGTGGGATGGGTGAGATTTTTGACTTTTCACTCCAGCAGCTCAGTGAAAGCCCCGGAGGTGTTTGATCTGGAGACAAGGCCTCTAATCTGAAAACAGATGCATCGGCAGAAATCAGAGCCGGGCTTGTATTCGCAGTGACTTCTTAAGAACAGTTGCCAGCCGGCTAAACTCTAAAGCCCATCCAGAGGCCGAATCAGTAGCACGCATATCAAATTCCTCAACGGTGCTGCAGTCACGACACACAGCGGCTCAGAGGCATCGACACAGATCCCAGAACAGCAGTGACCTTTCTCACGGCAGACTCCAACTGCACACTACTGAGTCATCACTGAACACACTCTGGATGAGATGTGAAGCTACGATGGGCCTGTTTGCAAACAAAAGTAATTTTTTTTCCGCTAAACTGCAGTTTTTAAAGAGTGAAGACCCAATATTTTTGCCCTACTTTTAAAAGTGAATGGAAACACTGGTACAGTTAGCAGCAAACTGACCCAGTTACTACTTATGAGTGAGGATGATGCTGACCTGCTTGACACAAACGGCAGATCGGATTGTCCCCGTGTTAATTCAGTCGTGTGCAAGTGAAAGTTTTTGACGTTGCCGTAGCAGCACGCCTGCAACTTTCAGAGTTCACAGTGTGTGCTGGCACAGATGGCACATTACAGGGACAGCAGGACTTCACATACAGTGCAAGACAGTGTCACAGATTCTGACTCAGTAGTCCGTCATCATGTGAGGGGATCATAGTGAAATGAAATGTTTTTGTGGACGGATGCAGAAGGAGGTAGAAGGCATGAAATTGTAGAGGAAACGTAGCATGAATGCAGAGGAAGGTGTGGATACTGTGGAGTAGGGATCGACTGATATGGAATTTCCAGGGTCGATACCGATGCCGATTATTGGTGATCAAGAAAAGCGGATAACAGATATTTGGAACCAATGAATGCAATGTTTTAACAGCAGAGAACCTGTCATTCATTAATAAGTGTGACTACTACTGAAGATGTTAAACAGAAATAGGAGTGATTTGATTATCTCCTCTGTTTATGTGGGATCGACTGAGGTTGATCAGTTTGTCTCCTGCAGTTACGTCTGCTGTTCTTCTCTGGTTTCTTAATCTTTCACTGTTCTAACACTTTTATTGTCCACTAAGTACCATATCACAAAGCAGGGGTGTCAAACTCATTTTAGTTCAGGGGCAGCATTCAGCCCAATTTGATCAGAAGTGGGCCGGACCAGTAAAATCAGAGCATATTAACCAATAAATCTCAAATTTTCCTTAATTTTAGTGGAAAAAAGTATGTTCTGAAAATGTTCACATTTAAGGAATTATCTTTTTACAAAAAATTATGAACAAACTGAAATTTCTAAGAAAAATAAGTTCAATTTCAACAACGTTATGCCTCAGTTTATCATTTACATATTACCACCTACAGATCACAGAGTGTCTACTAAGACACAAAACGTTTAGCAAAACAGAAAATGACAAAAACAAGACAAAAATCACAAGCAAGATAAAGAGGAAACACAAAACGACAAAAATGAGAAGCAAAATGACAAAAACATGAGACAAATGACAAAAGTTAGACAAAAAACAAGACAAAATATGACAAAAATGAGATACAAAATGACAAAAGAACAATGAGCAATCTAGCATTTTACTTTATGATCAAAACAAGTTGCCATGGTCTAGAAATTATTTTTAAATTTACAGTTTTACAAATTTACAATTTGCAGTTAATGTCTTCTGTGTAATTTTTACACATTGTAAAGTCATTCGACGGGCCAGATTGGACCCTCTGGTTGGCCAGTTGTGGCCCGCAAACCACATGTTTGACACCCCTGTCTTAAAGCATTATAAATTATTGGTTTCCAGACTCTGTTTGAGGGAAATTTGTCGCTGACTTCTAACATAGCCGTTAGCGTGGCCGTAGTCACTGTGAGTGGAGCTGATGTCCTGGTCTGTGGCAACATCTTGTGTTTCTTGTTCACTTTATACATACTCTGATTGAGAGACATTTCAGAGACCACAGAGTGATGACAGACAGACAGAGGAGGCTCCATCAGACCTGAAGTAGCGCTTTAATTCATCAATACTCAGTAATTTACCAATACAGATATTGGTCAGTCAGAGGGTCTGTGCAGCACATGTGTGATCTCGCTTCATCCTCCTGAAACTACATTCTCAACTCTCCACAGACAGTTTGGTGGTGATGATGTAACAGCACAGGTTCTCTGCAAAAGATGCACTCCACTTTTATCTCGTGGTTGCTAAGCAATGTCTCTTCCTGCAAAGAACCCCCCCCCCCCCCGAAATCCCGTCCCTGCAGCATCAGTGGTCGCCCATCTCTCCTCTCAGCGTCACAAATGGACAGACATGATAGCCCCTGAAGGATGGATGGAAATACCAGGGAGCTGCAGGAGGAGGGAGGCAGGGCTGGAGGTGATGGATCTGCTCAGGCAGCCATCACACACTGTCTCATCTGTACATTTTAGATTTCCTGGGTAGAAAATGGTGTCATTGTAACTGTCTGGTCAGCTGCCACACAGAGAATCAGCTAAATACTTCATTCGGTTTGATCTTGTGCTGCATATTGCTTGTGACAGGAGCAGAGCAGCACCTGTTCAGGCATCCTCCAGACACGACGGGCCCATATGCTTGAACTCTCTCCGTGGATGTAACCTCCGATGCCTTGTCAAGGTCAAAGCATTCACCTAATAATAGCAAACACGGAGACGCAAAGAGCACCAACACAGTGGTGATAGATCACATCTCGCAGCTTTAAATTGAGCCATATTCTGGCCACACACGGCGCGTCGGAGGATTACTGAGCGACCGTCAATGTTGCGGCGAAATCATCATTTGTCAGGTGATCTACCAACTCATTTCAAGTCTTTTTTCGTTTGTAAATCATGCAAACGCCTCACGACAACACGAAACTGTTCATTCATATCAGGGAAATATCACAAATCTAAGCTGATCACGTGGAGAAATCGCGTGAAAGGAGGCGAATCTTACCTTAATCAGATGACACAGCGGATTTTAACAGCGTGAAAGTGTTAATCCAACGTGAGTAAACGCTATCTTCATTCAGGCACTGGCTCCGTATGCAACATCTCTGCGCGCAAAGAGACGCGAAAACACGGAGCTTCCAGGGCGCATAGTGCGTAAAGTCTGACGCAGGAGCTCCACGCCTGCCACAAGTTCCGCCGCTACAGTCACGTTAACCTGTGCAGGTGTTGATTTATCGTTTGTCTCGCTTCGGCGCTTTAACGATGTTTGTGCAGCTCAGCCAAAATAAATGTGTTAAAAAAAAAAAAAAGAAAGCACCCGACCGCACCTCCGGTTTCCACGTGGTTGTGGCTCAGTTGTGGGATAAATCAGCCCCCCGTAGGACGGAGAAATTACTATGGTAAGTCACGACGAAGTCTGACGCAAGTTTGACTCATCCAGCTCGTGTTCACGTCAGCATCAAACATCTGCAGTGTTCCCAGGATGACAACAGGAGCGGCACAGGTAGCTTCGGTCAGGTGTATCCACAGAGCTGATTGAGCAAATGTTTGGATAATCACAGCTCCATAGTTACCTTCCTGGTCATTACATACACTCAGTTTTCACTTCACGTCTGACGATAGTGGCCTTATCTATGTTTATATAGTATATAATAGTAATAATATATACGTTTATGTAGTTTTTCAGCCATAAAACAAAACAAAACAAAAAAAACGTCTTCCGCAATATGTTAAAATATAAGACTTTTTAAGGGAAGATGCCTTCTTGACCTAGAGTAAGAGCTCCCCATGTACATCAATAAATATAAGAGCAAACATATTAACTGTCTAAAAGGCTAACAAACTGATAATGTTATGCCATATTAGCTTGCTGTAGCACTAGCAAACCAGCTGACTATGTGAAGCTAAAAATGGTTTATTTCTTATAAAGTATGCACACCATCATTGAAGACAGTAACATAATAGCTATCTAGCCGTAAAAAATTATTATTATCTGCCTGAAAGGCAAACTAGCTGACTTTAGGTTGAGCTAATAATGTTATGCTATATTAGCTTTCTGTAGCACTAGCAAACTAGCTGACTATGTGAAGCTAAAAATAGTATATTTCTCATAAATTATGTACACCATCATCAAAGACAGTAACATAATAGCTATTTAGCCGTAAAAAATTATTATTATCTGTCTGAAAGGCAAACTAGCTGACTTTAGATTGAGCTAATAATGTTATGCTATATTAGCTTTCTGTAGCACTAGCAAACTAGCTGACTATGTGAAGCTAAAAATAGTATATTTCTCATAAATTATGTACACCATCATCAAAGACAGTAACATAATAGCTATCTAGCCATAAAAAATTATTATTATCTGTCTGAAAGGCAAACTAGCTGACTTTAGGTTGAGCTAATAATGTTATGCTATGGTAGCTTGATGTTGCACTAACTAACTGTATGTTAAGTTAATAATGTGCTATATTAGCTTGCTGTCTAAGTAGCTGACTTCATGTTAAGCTAATACTTAGCGGAAGTGTTCAGCATTCTTGACTTCTCCAGTAATGTCCTCAGCAGTAGCAGTGGCTTTAAACTTCATGTCATACAGATCAGACACGGTTACTTCACAGCCCTTAGCTTTTAACGCCTCCACAGCAGCATCTTTGGCTCCAGCACTGAATGAGCAAGGGCTCTGGTGGCCATAAACAATCAAAACTTTCTGTGCCATGCTGAAGCAGGTTGTCAACTGAGAATGACGAGCTCTACAATTAGCTGGTACGTTGATGGAAGGAGCTGCTCATGCTATATTAGCTTACTGCTGCACAACCTAACTATATGGTAAGCTAGTACTTTTGTGCTATAATAGCTTGCCGCAACACTAGGCTACTAGCTATCTGTTTAGCTAATAATGCTATGCTATATTAGCTTGCTGTCGCATCAGCTAACTATATGGTGAGCTAATAATGTTGAGCTATATATTAGTTTGCTGTAGCACTAACTACCTGTATTATTTGCTGCTGTAGGCTAAATATCTCTTTTAATTTGACATTTTAATATTTTAAATATCAATGATAAAGTGAGGTTCTAACTTTTGCCCTGTGCCCCTCAAATGTAAGTTAACATTCTAACAATATATAAACAAAAATTCAACGATTATTTCTATATATTGCTATCTAATGTTGCAATTATTGTCAGAGCAACATCAGAATTTGTGAATATAGTTAATCTTACGCATAAGTAACATGTTTGTATTGACCAAAGTGACTTGTGAGGTTTGATTACCCTGGTTTGCTTCTTCTCCCAGTAAGGGATTTCAAGATTCCATATTTAGTTCTATCATAACAGCAAGCTGTAGTCTGGTGTGATTGAATTACCCTTTAAATTTGTTCACTTAAGCACAATTCTTAGTTGTTATATTGATATTTAAAATTATATATTTTACAAGAGAATAGACATTGATCATAAGGGAGACATCTTTCTCGATTACCCTGTTATTGCGTTTTATTATGACACTGGTGGAAGCCTCACAGTTAACCTCCATTGCAGAGGCATGTCATTTTGTTTTCGCGCCCACAGTGATGTGAACTAAAAAAAAGGTGTGAAACGATGCTATTCCTCAATGGCTGTTTCTCAAGAGCAGATAATTTGCAGCACGCTCGTTTTTCTCTCTGACACCAGCAATTTATTTTGCCCTTGGCTCTGTCCACACTCCCTGTTTTTCTCAGTGGGTGGCTTTTTATTTTTGCAACCTAGACAGACATGCATGCATGACTTGTTTTGCTATTTTTCATGGTAATTGTTTGTGCAGATGATGACAAGGATCACTATGAAGACAGGACGGAGGTATATATACTGTTTGCGTCAGGTAGCTGTGAGGTGTTGGGCAGCATCCGTCCTTCATCACCAGAAAGTGAGATGAGGTTGTCAGAAGGCATGAGTTAAACAAGGACACAGATACTGTTTGATGGATTGGAAAATTTAGAGGGGAAAAGCGCCACTCATGTGTCAGACCCTGGAGACGTGTGCAGCAGTGGCATTTTGCTATTCTGCCGGTAAACCTCTTGACCATCCTGAGCCCGATGTGGCTGTTTTGTTAGATTTTCACAGTGAAGGTGTTGCTTTAATGGCTCCTGTTCCTACTGTATGCCACGTTCCAGCCTGTGATCAGTCACTTTAACCGTAGAGGACATCCTAACCCTGTTGTACATGCTAACCTCAGGCTAATCTCTGGTTTCATCACAAGACACCCCCCCCCCCAAAAAAAAAAAAAAAAAACATACCTTCCCCCCCTCTCTCTAGTAGTACTGCATCAACAGCCAACATGTATGCACAGCATGCTTCCTGTCTCCTTCAATTCACTCATGTGACTCACTTTCCAAGGGCTGACTGCTGGGATCAGTTGCCATGGCAACCGCTGATCATATGATGGTTACTCACCCTGTGAGCGTTTTTCTTTCATTTCTGTTTTTTTTTCTCTCCCCTCCCTCCTTCCTCTAGAGCACCTACCGGCTCTCTCTCTCGCATATGGCTGTGAATGAGCCGCTGAAGTCCAACATCCGCCCCGACAAAACACAACTTAGCGCAGGGTTTGTTTTCCTGCCTGTGGATCATCGCTTCTGATGTGCCACTCGACTCGTAAACACATAGTTTATCACACCTTTGGATTATGCAACAGAAGACACCATGCCCCCTACCTCCTGTCATATTCAGACGGCTGGTGCAGCGTTACTCACCTGAAAGCCTCATGAATAACCACAGGTCATAATTCTCAGAGTGACGGCACTGAATCACTGAGCTAGGTGGAAAAAAAATCAGATTTCATATCAGATAAATGGTTCCTTGGGAGAAATTTCACTCACTTTGCAACATGGCTCTCTGTTATTATGTCTTGACCTTGAGTACGGTGCTTTTATTTTTATTTGTGTCTACACAGCCGAGAGGGAAGTTAAGGGAGAAGCTGCAGCGAGGGCCGTGGATGCAGCCTTAATATTTCACTTGCTAAATTGGGGCACAGAATTGAGAGGTAATGAGCTGCCAGACTGCGGTGTGATTTACTGACTCTTTTAGAACCATTTATAAGGGCTTGGTGCTGTGGAGGTTGACTGCTAAACACCCTGAGATATATTCTGAACCCTGCGACTGATAGTGTCCCACATGTACACTAATAGATTACTAAAGTGGCCCATCAAATATTGATTTTATTCTGACTGTGATAACTGGGATTGAACAGGTGAGAGATCTCATGTTTCCCTTTCACGCTGCTCAATGAGACGTGATGTTTTACATCTGCTTGAGAGGAAACTGTGAATGGAGGTGACGTTTCCAGAGCAGATAGTATTATTAGAACTTGCATTCGCTGTCAGTGGAGCACCAGCCTGTATGTGTGACCTCAGGAAAGCCAGGTTGCCAGGTCACAAATTAAACATGCTGACGAACACCGACGGGCAGAATCTGATCCGTGTCTCGGGGGTGTTTCTGTTGCAGCTGAGCCTCGCTGGCGCTCATGGTTCAACTTTGCCTCTCTGCTTCCCCCCCCGTTGCCTGCTATTAGTGGTGCAGTCCCAGCTCGGTGGATGTACTGACACCTTGCCTGCTCCCCTCTGGGTGTGAAAATGTAGTCATTGGAAAAAGGAGGGAGGGACGCTTTAGTCCCCTGACTATGTGCTGCTTTTCACTCCATGAATAACAAGAAAAGAGAGGACGACTGTAGTCACACTGGCTCAGGTGGAACACCAGCAGACACACTGACCCACCTGACTCTTTTTAGGAATACTTTTGATGCAATTGCACTGTGATTTTCAGTTTTTTTTTCAATAAAACTTTTAAAATGTGCACACTACTGTTAGCAATTTCCAAGCAGAGAGAGCTCATTTATATTCCTTTGCCGTTTCCCTTTAATCACCCATTCCTGCTGTCCAGATGACAAGAGGCTCATTAGTACTCAGCTAAAGCTTCACTCCTCTTCCTCAGATAAAGAAAAATACACAAAAGTCACGACCACAAGAGGACAAACATGAGTATTGACACCTGTGATGAATGTGCCGCGGCAGAATCAATAGCAGAGATTTGGCCTTGAGACCAAATAATGGACAGAAAATGAAGGTGTGGTGCACGATGGATGTGATGATTTGACAACAGACAGTTTAGGTTTGGTTGACTTTGAGGCTCTTTTTCTTTTGCATGAATATAAGGACATCTGGCCTGATCCCAGAAGAATAGACAATAAAACATCGTAGTATTCTGATTTTAGAATCTCAGAGGTGATATATTTTTCCTAAATCATCAGCATAAATAATTTCAGTCTTTCGTCCATCTTTATACCGTCTTACTTTGTTTTAAAATGACGATAGTTTCATTTAATCCTCTAGCAATGATTATTTACATCACGAGTGCTGCACTGCAAACCGCTAATGCCAAATTCCTCCATTAGCTCCTTGTGCCCTGTGGTTGTCTATATGTGTGTGGGTTTGTGAGGAGAATGAGCTGCTGAAAATAGATCAGACAACATATCATGTCAGCAGGATTACCAAACCACTGATCCTTCTATTCTCTGTTGAATATGTGATGCAAGCACTGCGCAGCGAGCTGCGTTTGGAGCAATCAGCGGTATAGTATTGTTGCCTGATGGAGTAATTGTTTTGCAAAGGGCAGAAATGAGTCAGCAAATTGTAGAAATGAAACTGATCTCTTCTATTGTAATCTTTAGCTTGGAATGCTTCCCCCAGCTGTCATATTTAAGTGTTGGCAGAGCGCCGCATTCAGCTGTAACAGAATAAAGTAAAAGATAAGATAGTCCTTTATTTCTCCCCACGCCAGGGGAAATTCACATTGTTACAGCAGCTTATATAGCAATAAATATAGTAATAGTAATAAAATAGTAGTAATAATATTTACAGTATGTACAAGGATGCGAAATGAGAATGAAATAGTACAGTATTGACACACTGTAAAACAGTACAATATAAAGTGGCTTGAAAAAATAAGTTTAAAAAGTGCAAAGATGCAGCAGTGTTTGGGAAATTTTATGGTTTGTGGCGATATGATATGAACTAAAACTAAGACAGGATGAAAGTCATCCCCTCATGTTTTGGTAGTAAGGTGTGAACACTGTTCCTCTTTGTCCTGACCTCCAGTAGACCAGATGGCAGTTCAGAGCCCCACTGTTGGAGGCTGTACACTAAAAGAAACATACAAACAGTAAAGACTTACTGCTAGCTCACGGATCAATGTGCATTCATCCTTATCATGCATAATGAAAACTCAGTGGGCCTTGTTGGTATTAATGGGCATAGCACTGATGGAAACAACAGAACTAATTAAGTGGAGGTTGTTGTTTGTCAGGTTTATGCAAAATCACTCAACTTACAGTTACTATTGCGTGTTGGTTTATTGTGTGTGTAACCCTTAATACCTGAGTGGTGCAGTGATGTGTACCGTTGTGAGCAGAGGACCACACTAAAGTCATCAGTGAAGTAAAATCGTCCTGTCAGTGGCCTGTAAAAAGTCCACCTCAGACTGTGTAACCGACACTTTTCATGATGATTAATCCGGAGTGACTGGTGCCAGGAGGACAACACAGCATTTAAAGAGGCAGAGCATGTTGCATAAAAGACTGTGAACAAAATGTTTGCACCCTGGCTGCTGTGAGCCTGTCTGCTGTATTCTTGTCAAAAAATCTGCCCTCCCTGAAGGGCAGTAAGTGTGTGTTCATGTGCAGTGTGCTGCCTGGGCTTGGTTTGTGGTACTTTGTGCAGCTGTTTTAACCAAACTCACTGTGTTTCTAGTGTCCTGTTGTGCTGGTTAACCATCCTTGACCAAAGCAGATGCTGGAGTACAATTGAGAAAGGAAGATGCAACAAGGTTTCTGTGATTTACCCAAAGCATCGCATCGACTTCACATCATGTCAGTGTAGGAAAAAATTCCATAGTAAACCCTGATTTACTGGCGCTACAGTGGATGTGGATCAGTATTCTGAATGCACTACTGGATGTCATTATTTCACTGAGCTCTCGTGCCTATAGAAAACCTATACAGCGAGGCTTGTTTATTCATGAGCACCAAATGGACCTGCGCAGTTTAAAAGTCACTGCTCACATACAGACCACTGGGTGATTCATGTTTGCTTCCCGCAGTACTTCAGCCAGCAATCTGCAGGGATGTCAGTGCCAAAGCTGAGCTGTACTGCATGAGTAAAGGCATCAAAAAAATTAGACTTTTTCTGTTTCTCTTTCAAGGAGGATCAAAAACAAAAATATCTGTCCTATAATTCAACAGGCATCACTGCAACTATAAAAGTCCTTGAGTTGAAAAATTTCTTCAGTTGCTTTCTCTTAGTTTGCGTTTGTTGGTAGTATGTTCTGATGCAGCTTCTAAGTAACGCAACAATAATGCAAATAATGTCCCTCAGTGTTGCATTAGTATATTGCACATATGATTACATTCTAATCTGTGCGTCATTTATTTATTCCTTATCTGAAAGGAAATTGATGAAATTATGATTTTGAAAGATCCACCATGAGATCGTTGTGCCCTCTACTGGTTAGAATTGCAACAACATTATAAAATGTGAATTTTAAGCTCAGCTATTTATAATTTCAGTACAGTGGGCGTCTTATTTTGCAGTGTTAAAAAAAAAGGAGGAAATGATCAAAGAAAACCTGCACATATTGATGCTATATATATAAAATTAGATTTAGCATTTAAGACTGTTTTATTTACAGTTGTTTGCTTAGTCTGATCTGAAAAGTTCAAATATTGATTGGGCGTTTTTCGGCAGGTTTTGCACAATCGGTCTCATATCTCTGAACGATTAGCCGTGTAATCCTCTCTCCTCCCTCCGTCTCCTCTCCGGCTGTCGAGGCAGGCTGCTGAGGACCTCTGCTGTGGAGGGAGGGCTTCGCTGCCATCTGGGCTGCAGCAGGGAGTGGCAACCGAGACAACAGCACCAGATACACGTTCAACCTTTATGCACCCACAGTGAGACGCAGAGGAATGACAGCCTCTTTTTCAAGTACGTGGAGCTCACAACAAACCAAATCCATCGAAATGTAACACATAGGTGTCGCCATAATACAAATCTAAGGCATCATCTATAAGGGTCAATATATAATTGCAGGACTTTTTGTAACATAATTGACAGGTATCATAGTTGACATTTTTGCTGTTTTCAGGCCTAAAATCAACATGGCTGCCTATAACCAAACACCACATGGCATTTTTACAGAAAGATTCTTCTAAATATTATATATACAATTGAATAAAATTGAAAGTTATTTCTAAAGATATTGTAGTAAACCTGTTGACATACCATAAATCCACACTTGACTCACACACTACTTTATATTAAATAAGTCAGAAAGCCTTGGAGTCTGGCCAGTCTTTTCTTCAGGAGGAAATGACATCATGTGGAGCAGGTCATGTGATCTGGATTTAACACACTTCCTGGAGAGGTGTTTTTGTAATGGGGAACTTAGTTGAAAGTGATTTCTCGGACACAGAAACAACTTGTTATTTTCCATATGAAATTTGATATATTGTCAAAAAAGAAATATCTGTCATGATTATCTCAACTTGATAAAAATAACATAAAACTATTTTTGAATAATCTCATTTTATTATTGTTTAGCTAATTAGAAGGTGGTTGTTATTAAATTGGGACGGTTATTTAGTTGACATTTTAGTGATATCCAGTCATTTTTTTATTAATAAGTGATTGTTTCCATAATAAATAATGAGGGAATTTGTAAAGACATGATCACAATGAACATTGAAAAAAAAACCTTTTTTTTTTTTTTTTTTAACGTTTAACCCTCCTGTTGTCTTCATTTACTGGCACCAAAAATATTGTTTCCTTGTCTGAAAGAAATCTAAAAATTCAGCAAAAAAATTCCCCAAATTTCTGAAAATTTGCAAAACCTTCAGGAAGAAAATTCCAATAATTCCTTAAAAGTTTCAGTTAAAAGTTTTATTTTTTTTTAAAAATCCCCCAAATTTGACAAGAAAATTCTTGTAAATATTTTCTAAAAAATGAGTAAAAATCTTCCCAAAAAATCCTAAAAATATCTAAAATGATTACATATATATCAGTAAAACTGCAAATATTTTCTTTAAGAACATTCACAAAAAAATCAACCAAAATCCAGTGAATTTCACTGGATTTTGGTTGATTTTTTTTTGTGAATGTTCGTAAGAAACATTTTTAACATTTCTTTTTTTCCACCAAAAAATGTTCAAAGATTTCCCAAAAATGTTGAAAATGTGGACATCAGAAGTTTCACTGTGGAAATATATTTTTTTCCCACATTTTCAAACTTTAAAATGGGTCAATTTTGACCCGCAGGACGACACGAGGGTTAATATAAATGTATACAAGATATATCCCATGGACTTCAAAAGTCCCTCAATTATATATTGACCCATAAAACCAGTCAGTCACTACAAAATAAGTTCTCGGAAGAGTTTGCTGTGTATCTTGTTTCAATACGTATTGTAAACTATTCTGGGATGGCAACACTACCTTAAGTTTCACTGTGAGTCTGCAAAATCTTGCATCTGCATGTTGTAGGAGAAGTAAAGTGGTAGTTTATATTCCAATTTGGACATCTGCTTGCATGGGTAAAGATGGCTTCAAGGCAAAAGTTAAAATGTAAGTCTCTTCCAACAAAGACCCAAAGCACACAGTGGAGTTTGTGCATAAATAAGATCCTTTATTTCACATAGCATTATGTATAAAAAATGACCAGTTTGTCATAACTAACATACAGTAGGTCTGCATTAGGGTCATTGTCAGCAATAACTTAAAGTGCTTTCAGAAAAGCTCAGCCAATAAACAAAAGCGAATTATGCTCTCTTGCCGAATAGCAGAGAATACAGCGGTTTGTACGGTTAAAATCACCAGCTGAGAAACTATTAGCATTTTTATGCATTTATATCACACCACACAGATGGATGCAAACTAGATGTCTGCATGTTCTGTGTGTTTTTGGCTTTTTGTCTGATATACCTGCTCTGCTTTCCAGCCCGATTCGCTCCTCTTGTCCAGATTAATGTCTTAATCAGTAGCAAGGCCCACAGTTCACTGTGACAAATGCTGCAGTTGTTCAGACAGAACCTGGCCAGCTGCCGGCTCCATCAGTCTGCTCCTCTTTCTCTCTTCCTCCCTCTGCCGGAGACAAACGACCTCATCGCTGCCATCACACTGTGGCCGCCATCGATTATTTCCCGCTCGCCGTCTCATCCTCTCCTCGCCTCACCCTCCTCTCCCACCTCCAGCTCATTTAATTCCTTGTTTTCTTCACACCTTGTTACATTATTGATCTGGACGCAGGGTGGCGAAGGCTGGATATCTCTTTTAGAGTCGGCTCCAGCAAAGCCTTCCCTGCAGGCCTAGAGCACAGATAATAACTCACTTATATTTTAACATCCTTTTTACAAGCTGTAGGTTTGACAGGATGGTTCAAATGATTAAGCAAGAGTGTCATTCCTGCTGTAAAGATGCTTAATTTTGGGGGTCAGCAGCATGTTTTTCTAATTAAAATCAGCCATAGCAGCCTTGAAAGCTGGCAACCGTCTGCCATTACAACCATAAACAACAGAGTAAAGGGTGAAATGACCTGGTCATAAAAAACTGGCTAGTCTCTGGGTTTGATGTACACTTCTGGGCTCTATAAAACCTGCCTTTGCTCTGAGCTCCACGGCCATTAGTGGGAATGATTATCACCATATATTTCAACCTGTAGTCGCCTACTGAAGTTTTAGGTAATAGCAACTCCAAGGTCTTGCTTGTGACAGTAGGGAAAACAAATGATTATTATAAGAGGGTAAAGGTAATTGGCCATAATTCACAAGGCTCACAAAAGAGTTTCTGGCCGTAATCAAAGCTGGTTTCCATACAGTAAAGGTGCCTGTCTGACAGGCCGTTTGTCTGGCTGCATGAAGTTTTTACACTCAGCTCTCGATATACGTGCCAACTTTAAGAGGAAAATGATTTTAAGTCACATGATGTTATTTCAGCAGTTACCAAAGCATCTAAAAACATACTCAGGGCTTTTTACATGACCGTCTTTTACACATTTACAGGATGTAGAAATGAAGTATAGTGGTGATGGAAATATTAACATCCTTCATTAAGTAAAAGTAATACTGTGGGATTAAAGCACTGGATCAGAAGTAAAATACACATTTTGGAAATTTCATTTGAATGAAAATAAATACAGTATCATCAGTAAAATGTACTAAAGTAAGAGTAATCATAATAGAGCAAATAGCTCATGTAATGAATTAATATAAAAGAGGCATTTTTCTGTTATAGTTGGTCATGGTGGAGCAAATTTGAACTATTTCATATACGGTGCTGTTCATTTGTAATTGTACATGGTCCTATTTTATGCTTTTATCAAACAGTCAGCATGTAAGATCTTTGCCGGTGGAGCAATGTCCTGCAAAAGCTGCCAGATCAGTGTAGTGGATAAAACAGGAGACAGATACAAGCATGAAGTGTTAGAAAAGTTAAAAAGTCAGGTACAGTACAGCTAACTCTAATTAACTCATAAATAGTACTATAGCGGGCTGCACAGTGGTGTAGTGGTTAGCACTTTCGCCTTGCAGCAAGAAGGTCCCTGGTTCGCGTCCCGGCTTTCCCGGGATCTTTCTGCATGGAGTTTGCATGTTCTCCCTGTGCATACGTGGGTTCTCTCCGGGTACTCCGGCTTCCTCCCACAGTCCAAAAATATGCTGAGGTTAATTGATTATTCTAAATTGCCCGTAGGTGTGAATGTGTGAGTGCTTGTTTGTCTTTGTATGTAGCCCTGTGACAGACTGGCGACCTGTCCAGGGTGTCCCCTGCCTTCACCTGAGTCAGCTGGGATAGACTCCAACCCCCCCGCGACCCTAGTGAGGATTAAGCGGTGTATAGATAATGGATGGATGGATGGATAGTACTATAGCAGCATATTCTCACCACTTACTTAAATGCATGTTGCAAATTGGAAAATCTAATTTGATGATTGAGATAAAACATTTAGGTCGATGTAGTGATGTTGGCAATTGCATCAATTTAATGTTATGTGTCAATTAAACTCAAATTTCAGCATGAATTGATTTGAAGCAAATTTCATGTCGAGGTAACTTAATGAAATTGGCTTCCAATTACAGACAGTTAAGACTTTTAAGTAAAAATATATTTGATTAAAGAGGAAAAGCTGAAGGGTCAATATATAATTGAGGGACTTCTGAAGTCCATGGGATATAACTTGCATACATTTTTATTAAAAGTAATGTGTTATGGCATGTCAACAAGTTTACTACAATATCTTTATAAATAACTTTCAATTTAAATTTTACTCAATTATATATATAATTTTTAGAAGAATCTTTCTGTAAAAATACCATGTGGTGTTTGGTTATAGGCAGCCATGTTGATTTTAGGCCTGAAAACAGCAAAAATGTCAACTATGTTACAAAAAGTCCTGCAGTTATATATTGACCCTAATTACCCCAAAAACTCAAGGTAGTTTGTTGATTGATAACAAGTTGTCTTAATTCAAAAAGATTTATGCAAACTTTGCTGAACCCAAACAGTATTTTTTTAGAGTGTATTTGAGTATATTCCACTTTGGTTCCAATATTTAAAATTAAATAATTGATTAAATTATCCAGTGCCAAACCAGCGCACCTACTAATAGCATACTGAGCTTGATTTTCACCCTTCATGTATAAATATAGAGGATAAGTAAATCTAAAACAGTGGCTGCTCATGCAAGTATTAATTTCTGGTTGATGAGACTGTTGATCACCACTAGATGGTATCATTAGTGTCAATGTGCTTCAGGATGTGTGTAATGAAGACGACTGGCTGGCTCGAGGCTTGGAAGCTCGTCCACATTAAAGTGTCAGTGTGTTGCTGCTCATTTACGACAACTCAGAAGCTGCATGTCGCACTGTTGGACGTGTTGTCTGTCTCCTAACCATCTCCATACATGTGTCAGCTCGCTGCCTTCGACTCTTAAATCAACGCTCCGGCTGACTGTAAAGATGCATTTAGTGTTTCATTACACAGCAAGTGGCCTGCAATCCACAGCGATATCTGATATCAGTAATATCTGTGAGTGGTTTTCCAGCACTGAAAGTTGGCCAGACAAAACACACACTGGTTTCTGGCTGTAACTATAGATTGCATAAAAATTAATCTAAGCAATAGCAGTCGTATTACAATAATATATTCCAACGGCGAGAAACTGCACAAAGCAAGTGGCAAAACTAAATAGCGAGGCAATAAAAATTAATAGTGTCTTATAAAATAACACTTGCTTTGTCAAAGCGCATGGACACATGCAGATTTCAATAAGCACAGTTGCCTGTTTGACACACTCTCTAGTCTTTTTCCTTTGGGGGTCAAAGGTAAAGCCCTGACCTGAAACCAACATGCCCTTGTTAGTAAAACAATAAACAGCAGTCTTCTCTCAATAACCCCCCAGCCAGAACCCTCACCAGCAGGCCGAGCTTTCCTCAAACTTCAATCTCTTTACTCTTAACTGAAGCTAACATGCAGCCGTGTAAAGGGATGTGCATCATTTTATCCCTGCATCATTGCTCCAATCCTAACAGGATCATAATCAAGGTACTATAGTAAATCCTGTTTGCACATGAGGGCTAAAATGGAGTTTAATAAGACTTTATTTACTCTTTGCCCACCATATGTGATGTTCCTGAGTGTTTGAAATCTAAGATCAGTCACAGAGGGGGGGCCCCGTGGCTCCCAGGACACCTAATACTCTGCGTGCTCCGGGGCCGGTGAGAAGAAAAAGAGCACAATTGGATTAGATAGCAAAATAGGGTCAGTGTTTGTTTTAATCAGTCTGGTGACACAGGGAGCTCTTGAAAGAACCGAGTGAGGCGGGAGAGAGCCCAGAGAGAGAGAAAACCAGAGAAAGAAGGGAGACAGATAGTGAAAGAGAAGGGAAAAAGGGGAGGCAGAGAGGGCAGCCGGGGTGATTGGTCCCCAGGCAACGACTGGAGACTCCAGGCCAGAAGGGGGAAGCTGTCTGGGGGGTAGCGGCTGGCCTTTTTGGAGTTCATTGTCAGGTCTCCAAACCAGGGGGACAGTGGTCACTTCCAGCGTCCCAGCATTCGACAAATATGTAGCCGACAAAGAAGAAGAGCATCCGTGATGACTTATCTGCTCAGGATGATTTAGAACAACAGCAACAGCTGCTGCTCTGTTGGCTTTGTGTTGATGAGGATTCAAGTAAAGTTGTTGCGAAAACATCTGAAATCCGAGGCTGTGAAAGTCAGCTGCCTTGTTTTATCTCAGTATCTCATTACTAAACATTTTTTGAATCTTAGGCACACTGGATAATGAATTCAGGGAGAATACTGCAGCTCATGATTGAGAAAGATACATTATCAGGCTTCGAGCTGCACTGGTGCTTGGTTGTTGCAAATCTGGTCAATTGTGGTTCTTGAGGAATAGACTTTCCATGGCAGAGCTTAGAATCCTTCCTGGGATACACCATGGAGGCAGAAATGATTTTTCTTTGTCGCATTGTATCGAGCCTACCATTGTTTCTCATAGACAGGAACAATAAGAGCAGTATTCTTGCCTATCTGAACTCAATGAAGAATGAATGCGACAATACAGAAAGGTCAGATTCTTGATTTAAAAAAAAAAAAAAAAAAAGCATTTCCTGGTGCATAACGGACCTGAAAGTCAGCTCAATTTATGGCCAGTGGAGCAGCTCCAGACTGTGGATCTAAGTGGTATTACAGATTAAT
Source organism: Amphiprion ocellaris (assembly GCF_022539595.1). Taxonomy (NCBI): domain Eukaryota; kingdom Metazoa; phylum Chordata; class Actinopteri; family Pomacentridae; genus Amphiprion; species Amphiprion ocellaris. Next base: position 32,380,890 of record NC_072773.1, read on the forward strand.
GCTGTAGATGTCTGGCTTTGGGAGTTTCTTGGTTATTTAGTTCCAAAACACCCATTGAGCCATGACATATATAAATGCTTAAAATGAGTGTGATTTCCTGTTCAGTGCCACCCATGAACAGAGCAAGAGTTTAGTTACACTTGTAGAGGAGAAAGAAGCAAGAACAACAAGAACAAGAGCACTTATCGCAAATTCAAATAACGTCATTATCCCTGCGCACAAATGAGTTGTAGTCCCATTTATTGCAGTTGTGTGAGCGTGTGCGTGTTTGTGTGCACGTCTCTACAAATGCACAGTGTGTTTGTGCGTCGGAAGGAGGTGAAAGAACAAGACCAAGAGTCCGAACTTCTGCATATCCATCAGCCTTCTCCATGGTGTTTGGTAATAGTATCCCCTGGTCGGAAGTGCAAATCCAGCTGCTGCGAAGTGGTCATAAATTAGATTTTCTGAAACGTGGTGCAGACGTGGTCTCCAGTGTGTCGTTCGCCGGAGCGCTCAGTCACCCCTCGCCCGCTGCAGCTTTCATTATCTTTACCTAAATCCCTTAAACTTCACCAATCTATTGTCACGTACCTAAAATGATTTCAGCTGTGCACCAGCTCTTTTGCTTTGCTGAGGAGCTGCTTCCCTGCAATATAATGCACAAAGAAGAGTTCATTTTGGTTTAACTTGAAACCCCCAGCAGCACAATTTATCTGTTCTAAAAATGTGGGGAACATGTTGAAAACATTACAACTGGTGCTTGTGCACTCTAAGCCTAGAGGTTAGTGTGATGTGCCTGCTGAAAGCTTTTCCAAATCACTGAGAAATCAACTGGGTAAGTTCAGATTTTTGCAGCTGCTTTCTATTCCTCAATGTGCAGAGTAATTCCAAACAGTTTATTTTCTATCCAGCCACTTCAGCCCCCAAGGTCATTTGCTTTTTCTCTTTCTAAACATGCAGAATTCTCAGATGTCCTTTCTTGCTGGAACTCCACTCAGTCTAATTCGCCATGCTGCTCTGTTCTTCCCCTGCAGAGTTGTGACAGTGTCAGTGTCAGAGTTCCTTTAATTTGCAAATTCAGCTTTTCCTGATAATGAAGCAGGGCCAGTTTCACCTGCATGAAGCTCCTCCCTTAGGTCACGTAGGTAAAAGCTATAAATGTAGTGTGTGGAAGTGTTTTTTGCAGATCAAAAAGTGCATCCAGTAATTGTACGTATCTTCATGCCTGCTGCTTGAGCTGTACAGTGTCTGTTATGACATGTGGATGCTGTATTTGCAGCCTCTTTCTGACAGACGCGATTAAAGCTACATTTCAAAGTGAAGGATGAGTCAAGGCTGAAACACAACACTACAGCCACCATGCTAGTGAGCTGAAGAGGGGCATTATGGCCAGTGTCTGGGTGGCTGGTTCGGGGGTCGCGCTGTGTGCCCGGGCCCTCAGGGCACCAGTAGCAGGATGGGCCTGAGCATCCGCTGGGAGGTCGACCCCAGCTATCCCCGTGGAGTTCGGCTTGCACAGCTGCATCTGATTGGACAGGAACAAAGGGCTGCGCTGCACCAGGGGGTTTGGCATTCAGCAGATAAGAAGTGGATCTCTCAGACAAGAATCACGGCTTCATTTTCACCTACATTTAAAGTGAATCATCTGTGTTTCCGAGCACGATTAGGAAAATGTTTAAAGGAAGTTCAAAAAACGAAAACTAGCTGTTTTGTGCGTTAACAAGGAGAACGCTGTGAATTTTAGAAGCACAGTGGTGAGGACGCAGAAAACGCAAATTCAGAGAGAGGCGTTGGTTCGAATCAAATGAGGAAGATTTGCTGCACGTCATTCCTTCTTCTCTTACTTTATATTTACTGTCTTTCTTCACTGCCAGTAAGAAAAGGGGACTTTAAAATTACCTTTTTATAAAAGTTTATTTTATTTGTCAACATGATAATACGTCGTCACACTTATGTTTTTGGAGTTACTGAGAAAAAAGCATCTATCTATCTATCTATCTATCTATCTATCTATCTATCTATCTATCTATCTATCTATCTATCTATCTATCTATCTATCTATCTATCTATCTATCTTCACTCATGGCGCGTAAAATCGCGTATCATTTTTCCAACTCTCATCTCTTCCCTCAGCTGAACTCACAAACAGACTGATTTACTGTGAGGCGCTGAGAAGAGGAAGAAAGGAAAGTCGCGTTGTTCTCTCCTCATAAGTATTTATCCAGAATATAGCTGACAGGTTTCTTCCAAAAAATGTGAGAACGCCGGTTTGCTACCGGAGACCTCCTGTGCGTCAGGAGTTTTCTCATTTGATGCGCTGGAGACGGAGGCCGCTGCCAAAGCCGCAGGTCCTGTCTGGAGCCTCCGGATTACAGACTTGTGTGAGTCCGTGTCTGTTTGTCTGTCAGCGCCAGAGAAATCAGACAGACTGTCACACGCGCAAATGCAAAAAAAAAAAAAAAAAGCTGCGACCTTTTCCAAGAATAAGACGAGTGATTAACAGTATCTTAACAAAACTCGTTTGAGATTTCAGAAATGTTCGTAGTCGAAAGTCTGGAGTTTTATAGCAAACTGTAAATTCAGGCTTTAATTAGATAAACAGTTGTTTCTGTAAGGCAGAGCTTAGCCTGTGATTCTGCCTAAAACAAGAAGAAAAGACAGAAAAATAATCTCCCTGCACTTATAAAGGCCTTTTGTGAACACAGCTGAGAATAAATGCACTTATTTAGTATTCCGTTTAGCTACAAGTTCCTATTTAATTTCAGTTTCTGCCACTGTCACCTCAACATTCGAGTTTTCGTGGTAAATTTACTACTCGAACAATTTTTTAAATTTGTATTTTTTTCGTTGCGGAAAAGCACACTTCATATATTGAATTTATATTCTACAAATGCTAAACAAAAAAATCTTTTGTTTGTCGTCCGTCTTGCTCTAAATCTGTATTGATGTAATGTATTGATTGTAATGAAATGATGAGGCAGAAAACTGAGAAGATTTTTGGGGATTTTCCAGTCGTCTTTCAGTCACTGGTGAAAAACGATTTGAACTTAATTTTGGAAAATAAAGTCAAAATTAACCTAGAACTAATATGGAAATGTGGAAAATTGTGATCCTATTAACACGAAAAATAATGTTTAAGGTCAATCTTCTGTTTTATTTAAGTGAACATAATTACAAACCAATATTATTGCTATGTTTTACATTTTCAGCCACATTTTCAATAAAAATATCGCCGTTTTTTTCAGATTTTAACTTAATAAATGACAATTAAGTGCTGCCTAAGCTGATTATGTTGATTCAATTTGGATACAGCTACTCAGCAAGAAGATAAATACCTGCTGCAGCTTAGTTAAATTCTCTATCATTAAGCTGTGCCACGAATTATTTATTTTTCTCCACTTTTGAATACAGGTTCAAAAAGCAAAGTTAATCTCGTCTGCCAGCTTTAAATCAGATTTTCCCGTGCGAATCCTCTTCCAGGATGAACACTAGTTTTCTCTCTCTTTTTTTGGACGCTTTTAATCATCCACTCACCGCTGCTGGACATGAGGAGCTTTCTGTCCTCTGTCCTCTGGCCTCTGTATAATGAAACTCCCATGATCTCCAGTCCGTGTGTTCATCGCTGGTCATCACTTCTAATTCAATCCGAGACTCTGGGTCACGGACAGAAAACCAACAGAACCAGCATCAGTCACATACGAGCCTTTTCCATCACCACTGGACTGATCACATCATTTGTCCTGCGTTAGATTCGTTACTACTTCTCCTGCCAGAAATAAACTTCACCTCAATTACCTCTAAAAGCTTGGCCAAGAGTGGTCAGAGCGAACAAATATCAGCAGCCCAGAGAAACACGCTCCTCCACCTCAAGGAAATAGCCTTTATTGACCATTTCTAATCCGATGTTAGTTTATTTTAACCTGCCGTGATGCGTATTTGCCTCCAATAATGCTGCCAGATTAATTAAAGGAACTATATGGCTGTTGATTTAAACAGTATTTTTTACGTATGCTGCCAGATGACAACAGCAACGACCCTAAATTTGTTTTACCGGAAATCGCAGGCTATTTCTTTCCTCCGTTACGCATGCGTCACCGCCTATCCAGGCCGCTTGCAGCCCGTCCGCTTTAAAACACGTTTAGGGATTATTTATTTATAGCTCTGGCGTGTGTCTTGTTGCATCGGGGGCCTCGCTGATACATCCAGATGGTTTTTGCTAAGGTGCGTGTTTACGGATTCCTGCAGATTGTGAGTCAGGAGCGAGGCTGCAGCGGCCTGTCCTTCATTACAGCCGCTCAGAGCAGGGAGGCGTTCATCACGACAGACTGAAGCTTTCATAACCCGCATGTTCCCGCACACAGGACAGGCAGCATCTCTGAAGCTACTGTGCCGGGGAAGCCTGCTCGTTCACCTCTCTGTAACTCATATAAAGGAGGTTAAACGCTCCTATTAGGCTGCTGAGATCACCTGACAGCACCTGCACGGGCCTTTTAGCTCGTTGCTATGACAACCCTGCTTCAGTTTAATGTTTTAGTGAAGTTAGTATCAAGAATTTTTGGTTTGAAGGAGTTCCACTTGTGTGTTTGTTGGGAATTGGTGTGTTTAATACAATTTCATAGCCAGATTTGCTTTATTGCTGCAAAAATTAGCCCCAAAGTAAAATTTCAGATTTCATGAACTGGGTTATTGTTACTGTTGTGTGCGCCTTTGGGATAGTTGTGTCTTAAATTTCAACTAAGTGCTCTTAATTTCTAAAATGGTTAAAACTTGTGTTGTAACAGCTGAAAACCAACCATATAAATAACTATTTTCACAAGTTAATGAGAAAATGCTGCAGCGCTTGTTGGTGCAATCGGTCCAACATCAAAGTTCTTTTGGTTTGAAGATCATTGGAGGCTTCATTCATTAGCTAATCCATGACACAATCTTTCCAGCAGCGAGAACAATGCACAAACTTTTCTTTATCAGTGTTTTGTATTCATGCACAGCTGTATGGAAAATATTTGTTTCATGCAGTAACACTCTGAGCAGATCTAGCTCTGTAGATGAGCTTTTTGTCCCTCCGTTGCAGATATGCTTCCTGCTCATCTCCTGTGTGTTGTGGCTGTGGATCCCGGCTCTCCACTAACACTCACTGGGCTCCAGTGTGCTCCGTGACGCCTCGCTCGAGGTCAGACAGAGGACAGCGAACCCAGCTTCCCCGCTTCCCTTTTTCGAGAAAACCTCAACCCCCATCACTGCAGCGGACCGGCCTTAAAGCTTCCCAGAATGCACCTCTCCAGCCGACTGACCCCGGAGGTCGGCGGCTGTCAATCACAGCCTCAGCTGGGCTCTGCAGCTTCTGGACACGGACTGGAGGATGTGAGGGAGGCCTCTGAGAGGAGCCCGGGCTCTGCATATGGGATCATCTCTGTGCATTCATGGCGGGTAATTAAATTAGCTATCCTTCTCCTATTCTAATGCAAACCTCAGGTTGAATCGCCACCCTGTACGTGAGAGGAAAGGCCTCAGGCGGCGATAACCAGACAAAGACGGCCAGCTCGGATGAAGTGCAGAGTTCTACTTGGTTCTAACTGACTTTCTGTGCCAGTTTTCGCCTTAATAACTTGCTTGTTTGGGGATCACACAGATTGTCACTGGAAAATGTTACTTTCTACACACATGACACGCTTTATTTTTTGTCATTGCATTGTGTATTTATAACATATGAGGTCTTATTTAATGTAACGATGGAAAAGAGGCACTGAGGTGTCGCCCGGCTGTGACATTCAGAGAGGATGTCGGGGTGGAAGTGACTCTTTAGCCTGAGGGCCACATGGTGTGCAGTGAGAGTGCAGGGTCACCTTTATCTCCAACGTCTGTGCCCATAGCTGCAGGAGGAGGAGGAGGAGAGGCGGGGGAGACCTGGGGACCTGGGACTCCCGACAGGCTGAACTGATTTCCTGTGCAGGGTCATGCCCAGGACAGACTCGGAGGACAAGGGTTTAGGACAGCAGGGAGCAGCGAGGGGAGCCGGTCATGGTATGGACAGTGAGTTGATGCTATTTTCTGCCATTTTAACCACCTTTTATTCCTCTTTGAACGGGCCGGTACAACATGCACACGTCTCCAGCCGACGTATTTAGTCAGAATTTCACATAAAGTGTTTACTCTATGCAGGAGAAGCACTCTGTTTTTGGGTGAAGCGGCTGAGATTTCAGTGTCTATTTTGCTCTCTTTGATTCCTCAGCAAATAGCATCCCCATAATCTTATACATCTTCTGCTCTCTTGATGCAATATTCATATAAACACTGTTACCTGGGGCGTCTCTAAGATCAGACGTTCTTCCTCTTGCCCACATTTCTGGAATGCATTTACTCAGCTGGGTTTTGTGAATTCAAGAGAGCTCTGCTGCCTCAGGCTACAGAGGACATGCTTGTCACGAGATTTGAGAAACTTATACCCACTCAGTGTACATCTTAAACGCACCCCGCTCTAACGCACATTGTGTTTTTTTTATGGTGACGGTTTGATAAATGCTGGCAGCTTCACCTCGGCCGCAGGAGGAATACGCTGAGGGTGTGGGAGGGTAAAAGGTGGCACCGTGGATGTGATTAACATGACAGCGCTGTCGTTTATTCTACACTCTAGTGACCAACACATGTTAATCTAAGTCATGTTACCCATAAATGTCATTAGGCCTCGTATCTAAGGTCGCTAATCATTTTGAACTTAAAGGGGCTCTTCCTTTACATGTGAGAAGCAATGTCATTACAGTTTGTGTCCGCATGAATTCTCCTTTTGTGGCTTTTGGTGAAGAGAGAGAAGTAGTTTGGATTATCTGTAGACTGGAGAGTAAAGATATTTATCATTAGAATTTTTAAATATTTGGTTTATTCATTTTTTTTGCTAGATTTCTCAGCTCTTCTTTATTTGCTTTTTAAAATTCTAACGCAAGTCAGAATTTGGTGCCATCCTCACATTTTTCTTTTTGCACAGACATCTCTCCTACACTTGGATCTGCAGAGCGTACGTTCGGACACTTTGATATTTCAGAGCTCCAAATGGAATCAAATGGAGCTTACAAGGCCTCTCAGACCAAATGGACCTCATGTTTACACACTTGTCCATCATCCGAGGCCTCAGGTATCCAGAGAGATGGTGAGATGTCCCCAAAACCAAAAGCACCGGGTCTGAACCTAGTAAGTGCACTGTGTTTAGATGAGGTTTGTCCAGATCAGAGATAACAAGTCAGCATCAAAAAAAAGCCCTTTTCCTTTTTAAGAGACTTTCTGAGGACATTCAGTCAGTTCTGAGCCAGAAACAAAGCAAGCTTTTCTGCTTTTATTTACAGTATTATTTTAATGTTTAAAGGATTTCAAGTTTAAAAAAAAGAAGAAAAACGACAAAGATTTCAGAATAATATTGCAATAATTAGAACTGTATTTCAGTGCATGCTGGAGCTTGTTATGACCTTCACAACTGTTGTTTTGCTGTTTCTATCATCTCTAAAAGACATTCAGTGTGATTTAGTGCAGCCGCAGAAAATCAGCACCATCATTTAGAGGAGAAGGAAACAGAAGAGAGCTGCAGGAGGCTCTGGTTATGGAAAGGAACAAAACGAGGCGCTATTTTCCAATTAAGCTGCTTAGTCTCAACACTAACAATGTGTTTTTCGGGCTAAAACTGGGCTTCTGAGAAGATGTATTACTCTCAAGATTGATGAGATAATTGGAGTCATTTATTGAGGTCAGTAAGTGACGCTGAAATGTATTGAGACTGAGAGATATTTATTTCAAATATGTAAAGTCAAGTACCAAGAAAATACGGAATTAATATTATACACACACACACACATACGCACACACACATACGCACACACACATATATACATACACATATATACAAAACAAAATCATTAAAGTATTAAAATATTAAACAGATTTCATATTATCACCAACATTCCTGATTTTCCAACAGAGCGCGACGCACTAAAACGTTAATTGCATGTAGATATATATGCACCGTTACAATTATTAAAATTAATTTCGACTCATTGATTTTTAGGCTGCAGTGTCCATTTAAAAAACAAATTATATCGCAATGAAGAAACTGTTTCCTTTTAAAATATCTTACACGTATTTCGTTTGATTTCGGCAGCCTTTTTTTATACAAAATTCTGTTTAGTAAACGAGTGTTTTTTAAATATTTTTAATGGGTTCTTCAAAAACGTCACGTAACAATAAAATGGTATTTTTGCGCTTTTAAAGTTCCTTTTCCTTTTTCTGCTTTAACGGCAGAATGCTACTAATAGTGAGTTTATTTTTAGTTTATTTTCTATTATTTAGCAGGATAATGCTTCAAATTCGCCTGTGTGATGTAAAGCGTGTGGAAACTATTACATATTTTATTGTGCATGCAAAAAAGTTTGCTAAAGTCTGACAAAAGAGAAAAGGGCGAATTTGTTAACTGCCAGACCGAGCAGCAAAAATAAAATATAAATCTAAGTAAATTACAATTAAAAAAATGTATCTACATTGGAGGGAAACGGTGAATAAAATAAAATAAAATAAAATAAATACATATGCGACCGTTTCATCGTATAGTTCCCGGCAGAATGTTTTATTCTGTCAGTCATCTGTGCGTAAACGGCACGACGTGAGCCTCCAGTCTGCTCCTGCTGTCCTGCCTGATTTGGTGATTAGACCCATAACAATATATGAAATAGGAATTAAATGGTTAATTGGGGGGACAGAAACCACGCGTGATTGAATTTTTGGCGGATTATATCAGACTTGGACACACACACACACACACACACACACACACACACACACACACACACACACACACACACACACACACACACACACACACACAGACGTTCCCTCTCTCTCACTCTCTCTCTTTTACGCACGCACCAGTCCCGGTTTCACGGGTCTTTGTTTCTGATCTGTTAAATCCCACCCACTTGACATGAACACAGAAGAGGAAAAAAAAAACCTCTCACTCAGGCGCCCACGCTAACAGCGCCCAGTCGCTGTTTGTCTGCACCGCTTTTGCTGGATCCGTAAGATGGAGACGGAGAGTTGTTTGCCTTTCTCTTCGCAGACCAGCAGGAGGACGCCGGCAAACTCTCCGGGACTGGAGCACGGCGGCTCCGGCTCCTTCCTTCCCTGCGATGAGCTGCAGAAACCCTCGCACCTTCCTCCTCCTCCTCCTCCTCTGCCTCACCGTCTCAGCCTGCGCGGGGATCTGTACGCAGCAGCCATGGGGAGGTTTGGCGACGGCACGGCGGACTTTACGCACGGCTCTGCGCCGGCGAACCCGCCCGGCTCTCCGTCCAAACACAGCAAGTTCTTGGACAGTATAAACCCGGATCAAAAGGGGGCAGCGATAAGCGGGAAAACTGCGTTTTATGAAAACAACACGGAGGGTGAGTGTAAGGAAATGCATGTGTTTAGAAAGTAAAGAAATGAACCAGAAAACGCGCTAACCGATGAGTAAAAGTGCCAAAAACAACATGAGTTTTGCTACTTTCTACTTCTACTAATCATATTGATGGGATTTTCTTTATCTTTTACTGAATACAAAGCTCACTTAACAAAATGCGACTCTAAACTTTACAGAAGTTATTTTAAAAGGCATTAAAAAGTTTTTTATGCACAGATTTCGTTCGTCATAGAACACAGCCTTTGCATTTTTTTAGTTTCAGAATTGTAATATTGACCACCCTTCACATGACAGAGTGAAAAAAATATATTCATAAAATAAGAAAGTCACAACACACACACACATATATATATATATATATATATATATATATATATATATATATATATATATATATATATATATATATATATATATATAAATAAATAAAAAATATAGTGTTGATCTTTTCTAATGTTTTTCTAAATTTTTATAAGAAATTAAAGGGCACATCCATGGATCACGTCACCAAATTGGCCACTTTTTCTGGCAGTGTCTTTTCAGTCAATAATGAAACAAAAGTGCAAAGAAAGTCATGGTTGTGATAAAACCATCAACAGGTTTTCTTTCCCTTGTCAGTCCCTGATGTAAAGCCAGAGAGGTTAAAGGTCAGACTGGCAGCAAGTCGGGTGTGTCATTAGACTACTAGTCAGCTCTGCAGGCCAACATTCAGTCTGATGCTTCTCTATTTTTACATTTAAAGTCTTTGCTTCTCATCCCAGTTTTTAAAAAAATGCAAAATACAACTGAGCTGATTGAGTTTTGAAGGTAGACGTGTTCAAATGCTGTCAGACAAAATAACCCAAATGTCTAACTTAGGAAGAAAAGTAAAGTATGTGGATGTTGAGCCGAAGCCTGAAGAAATTTTGTGGTTTTCCACTGTGTTTATTGGTGCTGATGATTCTGCAAAGCAACAGAGGATATCAGCTCTGATAAGGTCTTTGTGATATCAGTGTCCAGAATAATATACAACAGTTTCATTCCAGTTATTGCCAAAGACAGCCAATAGATTCAACAGATTTTTTTCCCCCACAATTACTTATGCAAACAATATCAGCTGTCCTCCTTTAAAGCGGATTTTATTACTTTTCTTTGAAACACTGTTTAAATAAGAGAAGGCTCCTTTCCCCCCCTTTGTTTTACATACACAACGCACACACACATTTAATAGTTATAGCTGTTAGGAGTCTGTTAAATTTATTTTCTAATTTACTGCATATTACTGGGAGTGTGTTGGGTTTGGATGCATTGGCAGAATAGATAATCTCTCTCTGTGTGTGTGTGTGTGTGTGTGTGTGTGTGTGTGTGTGTGTGTGTGTGTGTGTGTGTGTGTGTGTGTGTGTGTGTGTGTGTGTGTGTGTGTGTGTGTGTGTGTGTGTGTGTAGCTACTCACTAGTTTTCATTTGTGTTTTTGAGCTTCGGCCCTTCAAAGGTGGACACTTCTTCCTGTTTTGTCTACGTTAGGCTGGAAGTTTAGAGATGGTGAGACAGGCCGACATATGAAATAGCAGCTTCGCAACTTGAGCGATTTTATTTTGTTTTGCGGGATCGTTTTTCACTCTCAGTTCTTGCAATTTTAAAATGGAGCGAACACATTTTGCGTGATTTTAATTGTATATTTTTTCTTAAATTTTCTCCATTTCTTTCATTATTATTTTATATAATATTTTAGATTTATTTGAATATATTTTTACTTTTTAAAAAAAAAAAAATAAAAGACGCAGAATTAACTAACTCTGAACCAGTATTTAAAATTGATTTTCCTCATTGCACAGTTTTAATGACTAAATGTATTTATTTTATAGATTCATTTTTTTATGTTTTGTAATTTCTTCGCTGTATTTATAAGTAATTTTTAAATGTATGATTTTTACAATGACAGATTTAAAAAAAAGCTCTACTAGCAGCCATATATTACAGAGAAAACGTATCCACAGACACATTAAATTTCTTATGTTATCTATATTAAACAACATGCTGCAAATACATTATATTATCCTCAATTAAATACTCTTACATTTAATAACATCATTTTGTGCAGCTGTACAAACACTGATATTCCCCAATAGATGGTGAGATAATGTCATTATTAATTATTTTCATTTTTTAAATTTATCTCCTCTCATAACTTTAGCAGATGAATTTAAAACCAATTAAATGAATTAAAGAAACCGATTGAATGGTTTGTTTTAAAAGCTGAATCTGCACAAATAGAAAATCTTAACGTGCAGAATAAAAGGTCTGGAAAAGTGCCGTGCACATTTCTTCCACGACAATTGCAGCGCATTAGAACACATCCTCTCGCTCCCAGCATGATATTCCTATACTTTCTGAATTATTCCCCTATTTGCCTTTTCCTGCATTTCACATAGATCTCCAGTTACACTGGAGTGGAGGCAGGGCGGATGTGGCAGTTTGACAAGGTAAAAGCTATTCAGTGTCCTGCGGCCCTCTGTTTGCGACAGAGAATATTTTCAGCATGTGGTGTAAGGTTGGATCTAATGGACATGAGGAAATTAATGCTGCAATGAAGAGTGTTCTCTGTTGGGGCCCCATATTGAATTAGGAGAATAGCAAAGTAGTGTCTCGCTGCCCCCAGTGAGTGAGCGCCTGCAGACAGATGGAGAGTGGTTTTGTTTGGGAGCTCAGGGTTAAACGTAATGAACGTGGACAACAACATCCAAACACTGCGGGAGGGAGCGGCCATTTCTATGGTCTGTTAACAGGAAGGACAATAATGCTTTCACATTTTCCCTTTCTGATGGATGCAAAGGCCAGAATTTATATATTATTAATACTCTCATCATACGTTTCAGTGCTGTATCCCAGTTGTCTTTTATTCAATAGGTTTCCATGAAAAAAACAAATCTTTTCCGTATTGCCACAGTGAAATTGCATTTTGTACGTATTGTACTGTGGGTTTTATTTATGCTCAATAAGAGTTGTCTAGGCTAATCAAATGAAATCTGAATTCGCGTTGCTTGTGTGTGTTTTGCTTTTCAGAGACGTCTCACGGTTCAGCCTGTTTTGGCAGTTTGAACTCGGGAATCAACATGAGAAACAAGCAAAACATTCACGGTTTTCAGTCATACCTTTTGAACAAAATGTTTAATACCATACCCTATCCGTTGTAATTTTAACTTTGTAACAATGCGCAGAATTGTGATTTACTGGTTTAAAAATTTGCACTCAGTGTGTCAGAATAATGTGGAGGTGAACTTAAACGGACGTCAAATCATTCAGTTTTTTGCATTGGGGCAACAAATTTGGATTTCCAGCTTTTCTGTATAAAAGTACATAATGTTCTCGTCGTGTAGCCCTGTAAAAATAGAAAATAAAGCTGCTAAATTGTTTGTTGTGTTGCCCAAATCTTTTGGCAACTCTACAAAAGGAATTAACCTGTATAAATCATGTGCAATAAATACATTTTACATTTAAGTGACACCTTCTAAAACCATCAAACTATATGTTGATGCTGATGAACCGACAATTAAAATGTCAGAATTTGCAGATGATGTTACGTTTGCCTTTTTCTGTGTGTGCTGCTGCTTCAGTCAGAGACAAAGGCGCTCCAAAACCCCTGAGCTATCCCGGGATTGGCTCAGACTGCTGTGGGAAGCTGAAGGAGCCGGGCAGCGCTTTACAGGGAGACTCCATCGCCGACTCCATCGACTTATCAGGCAAGAACAAGAAGCGACGCAATCGCACCACCTTCAGCACCTTTCAGCTGGAGGAGCTGGAGAAAGTGTTTCAGAAGACGCACTACCCAGATGTGTACGCCCGGGAGCAGCTGGCGCTCAGGACGGAGCTCACCGAGGCTCGGGTTCAGGTGAGTTCGAGCGGCAACTTCACATTTGGCACCTTTTTTAATTAATACGTATAGGGAGAAGTGAATTTCAGGCCTGAGCAAGATCTGTTGTCTCCTGGAAACTTGCTGTTATGCTGTATTTTTGTATTTGAAAGGTGTGGTTCCAGAATCGTAGAGCCAAGTGGAGGAAACGGGAACGCTACGGGAAGATCCAGGAGGTCCGCAACCACTTTGCTGCTACTTATGACATTTCTCTTCTCCCTCGCCACGATACGTACCAGGTAGACAGGCAGATCCCATTTAACGTGCATCTTGTAGCAGTCGCAGCGTTGTTTTTAACAAACTCAAAGCAACCTTTGCTTATATTGTATTTTAGTTTGATGGATGCCACATGTATTATATCCTTAATCTCTCCCCGTCCAGATGCAGGGCAACCTGTGGCCCACGGCAGCTTCAGGAGGAGGCGGTGGTTCGGGTGCTGGTTGCGTCCTCGGAGCCGACTCCATCCCCTCGTCCTGCATGAGTCCATACCCCCACCCTCACAGCAACCTGCAGGGCTTCATGGGCATGCCCGCCTCCCCCAGCCACCCGCACCACCACCACCCGCCTCACCATCCAGGCATCAACGGCCTCTACTCGCTCCACAGCTTCCCAGGAGGCCTCGGGTCCCACTCCATCGAGGGACCTGAGGCTGAATACAAGCCGACTGGTCTGGTGGCGCTGCGGATGAAAGCCAAAGAGCCGGGCAGCATCCTCTCCTGGCCGACATGACCACAACAGTGCCAGCTCCCCATTACGCACTGACTGAGCCAAAGCATATAACATTCCTGTCCCAGATATACACCCCCACCTCGGCATATGACTCAAATATTTCCTCTTAGCATTTATGTAAGCCAAACTGGAGACTTTCCACAATTCAGAATATTTGGGAACAGGAATTTCATCGACATTAAGGAGACAACTTGAGCACGAAACTCAACGTACTTACAGGAACTTCCTTGTTTCCAGTTTTAGTTTGATGTCAAAATGCTGAGACCAAAGAGGAAAACTTATTTAAGCATGTAAAACAAATCTAATTGCCATATTAATCCCTGTCACAAAGACATGTCACTTTGTCCATTATAGTGTGACCTGTAATAAAGGCCTCCATCAAAGTCAAGTGTCTTATTCAGCAGGAAACTTTTTTGAGGGGGAAAGAGATTGAAAAAGTGGAGCAAAAACAATCTCAGCTAGAATTATTTCAGCCTCGACATGACATGCGGTTGTAAGGCAAATATGCTTTAGTTGCCACGAGCACGGATATGTCGGAAAGTGTACAGACTGTGCACGTGCAGCCGACTTGGCTTCACTTCAAGAGGCCTTCAGGTGACACTTCATGTATCAGGAGAGAATGGCAGGTTCATTAGTGGAAAAGCTAACCGAGTGACCACACTTCACCACTGATACAGAGAGTCTCCCGCAGACGGCTGGCTGAGCGTCCATGCTGGCATTTCTCATTCGCATCTGGCATCAGCGGTTAACCCGACCATCTGAGTAATGACTTACAGTTTATTAGAAGAAATGGGATTTACTGCTGCCTAGAACAGATTTAGTTTGATAATATTATCCACTGAAGCCTGGCCATCCGATTTCTGCTTTTATTTATAAATACGTACTATTCATGTGTAGAAGAAGAGCATGACATTAATACATTTCTGTGGTATATTTAGCCTTGCATGCATTCCAAATGCAGTCCTCAGAATTGTTTTCAGGAAAACTCCTTGTTGTGATTTACCCCAAAACAATTTATTCTATTGTCAAGGAAACATTGAATTGCATAATGCATGGTACCATCCCATCTGGTGTAAATGACTAAACATATTCATGTCATATGGGCCAACATTTAAATCTCTTTGAGACTGAGAACTTGAATTGAGAGAGAGAGAAAAAAGAATTCCACTGTTGGACAAAGCCCTTCCAAGCTCCACTCATTCCCCAGGAGTGTACATGGCTTTCGGGGGAATATATTGGCTCTCTTTTCTCTGCGCTTGTTTTATCGTGAGCGCCACGCTGGAGTGGATTAGCTGCCGTTCCCCTAGTCTGTGCCGGGCTTTTGTGAGAGCCACTGACATGTGGTTCCAATAGAAGAATGCACAAACCCATCAGAAACACTTTCCACACCCACAGCTTCAAATTCCAGCCAGGCCTTGGGAGGCGGCAGCTCTTACTGCAGTTACATAGTCCCCCTGATTAAATCCCAGATTAAGTGGGGAAGATAAGAGGACCTGTCAGTAGGGATAAAGGACTGAGGAGATGGCCATCTTTAGGAAAGCTGAAGAAACAGCAGATGGTGGAACAGTGTTTAATTTAGATATTTTATTTCATAGGGAGCAAGTTAATTAAATCTCTGTACACATAAACAAAACAGAAAGTCAATGGCATAGGGATTTTGGTTAATGCTTTAACATTGTCAGGACAGGTGTAGTAAAGGAGCTCACGGTGTTAAATGTGCAGTAAGGTTTGTTCTACTTAAATAGAAGCTCTAAAAATAACTACCTAGGGGGACATGCATTTTGATCAAACTGCCATTAAAGCTGCAGTGCTGTGGCATAACCTTTGATCTGTATTAAGTCAATATATCAGGCTACAGAGGGTTTATAGAATTCATTAGAAAGAAATGAAAAATGTTGACTGGTCGATGCTGGAAGCATTTATTAAGTCAGCATCACCCTGTTTGTCAGGGTCATCGGGTGAAGACTGTCACCAGAGTCTGGAAGTTTCTGTACCATGCCTCATTAATGGACTGAAAATATGATTTAATGCTCATTAAAATCTGTACAGCTGCCTGCTGGCCACTGCTCCCAGCTTTGATCTCAACAAGATTTATCTTGGACTCAACGTGCAGCTATTGTGACCAGGACAGATAATTGTATTCAACACATTCCCCCCCCAGGCAGCACAGTGTGATCAGCTCAGTCAAAACGGTGGAGTGAGGTTCAACTAGCACTGCTGAAGTGGTTTCAGCTGATTAAAGACATTTATCAGTGGAAATTTGTGCAGCAGTTCATCTTCTCAAGGGAAAAATAACACCCTTCAAACATCTAGTGCCACGCTGAGTTGACTGCACAGTCAACTGTGCAGAAGTGGAAAAAGCAGTGACCTCAAGCAAGTGTCTAGGCCAAAGTTTGACTTGGAAAATGTGGGAAAATAACTCATATAGAAGCTAAACAACAACTGGCTGTTCAGCAAGTTGCATTCAAATCACCTACAGAACTGAATAATCTAAAATCTGTCAATTTCACCTGAAGGGCATACAGTAAAACGGCAGCTTGCTTTGTGCACATACACACTGAGAAAATCCTTATCTACCAGATGCTATTTTCAAAGACAGAGGTACTGTACTTTTTGAGATATACTGCCACCTTCTGGTATTAGGTCTAATTCAAAGCAAAAGGTTTGTCTGTGGCTCTTATCCGTGTTGTTTCTCCTCCTGGGAAAAATCTTAAATTCACTTTACTGTCAAAAAATCTGGATATATATTAGCACACCTGTCATTTGTCTATAGATGGACAAAATAATAGGAGCATGTCAGAGCATTACAGAGGACACAAATAGGCCTGTGATAAGTGTTATATTTTCCCTGCTCATACTGTAAAGTATTATGCCATGTCACGTTAAAGACTCAACTCAATGATAACATGCTGTGTTGGTTATTTGGACCGAATCGCATAATCCTGTGATGAATTTCAGTTATTCTGTCCACTCGATTCACATGTGAAAAACACAGAAATAAACTATTTTTTTTTTTTTTTTAATCTCAGTGGCTCAGTGGATGATTGACATGCGCATTAAAGTTTTCCACCCACTTTTCAGCCAATCAGGAGCGAGGGGCGGGTCTTCACGCTAATCTTTACAAAATGGCGACTGTTGTTGTTTTGCCGCAGGGTCAGTGAATAAATCCGTTTTTCATTTCAATCGTTTTCTGCACTCGTTTGCAGAAACAGCACGAAAAAAACGCAAAGTGTCCCGAGGGTCGACTCCGAGTGGGCTGAGATGAAAGGTAAAGAGCGGTCGCCGATTAAAAAACGCTCCCGGGCCTTGGACGATATTCGAGACAGGGGAGGATGCCACCCGACCAGCAAGAAAATGGGGGCTCTGTCCGTTTCCAGCGGGAGTAATAATGGAAATAGTTCGACGAAGAGCGACGGCGGCTCGACGAGACGGAGCCTGCTCGGTGAGAAAAGAGACAGAGACTTCGACGGTCACAGTCGGACTGGAAATAATCACAGCTGTCAGTCTGCAGCCGCTAGCTCCGTGGGTAAGAACCACAACCTGAGCCTGACACTGGATTTAGCCGCGCCGAGGACCACTTCGCGGGGAGAGCAGCGCGTCCAGCCGCCCAGCACCGAGAGTGAGTACAAAACGCTCAAAATCAGCGACCTCGGCACCCAGCTGAGCGACGAAGACATAGAGGACGGACTGTTTCATGAATTTAAAAAATTCGGAGACGTGAGCGTCAAGATAAGCCGCAGCAACGACGAGCGGATAGCGTTCGTGAATTTCAGGAAGCCGGAGGACGCCAGAGCGGCTAAACACGCCAGAGGCCGGCTGGTGCTGTACGACCGGCCGCTGAAGATCGAGGCGGTGTACATCAACAGGAGGAGAAGCCGTTCCCCCGTGGAGAGAGACTTGTACGGTGCAGCTCAGAGCCACAGACATTTGCAGAGACCCCTGTCGCCCACTGGGCTCGGATACAGAGACTACCGGCTGCAGCAGCTGGCCCTGGGACGGCTCCCTCCGCCCCCTCCGCCCCCTTTACCCAGAGAGCTGGAGCGGGACCGGGAGTTCGCCCTGTTTGAAGCCAGGGCTCGTCCCGCCTTCATTGCAGAGCGAGCAGCTTTTCGTGAAGAGGATTTTATTTCTCCAGAAGATGACCAAAGAGCTAATAGGACGTTGTTTTTAGGCAACCTGGACATATCTGTTACAGAAGCAGACCTGAGGAGGGCTTTTGACCGGTTTGGGGTCATAACTGAAGTGGACATTAAGAGACCTACACGGGGACAAACCAGCACATATGGATTTCTGAAATTTGAGAACCTTGATATGGCTCACCGTGCTAAGCTTAGTATGTCTGGCAAAATAGTGGGCCGCAACCCTATAAAGATAGGCTATGGAAAAGCAACACCCACCACCCGTCTGTGGGTGGGTGGACTCGGACCATGGGTTCCATTAGCCGCCTTGGCAAGAGAGTTTGATCGCTTTGGCACTATAAGGACCATAGACTATAGAAAGGGGGACACTTGGGCCTACATTCAGTATGAAAGTTTAGATGCTGCACAAGCTGCTTGCACACACATGAGGGGCTTCCCGCTGGGAGGCCCAGAGAGACGACTCAGAGTGGACTTTGCAGACACCGAACATCGTTACCAGCAGCAGTTCCTGCAGCCTCTCCCCATACCACCGTTTGACATGGTGGCAGAGTCATTTGTCCACCGTGCCACACCTGAACCTCTGAGGGTCAGGGAACGGACTCCACCGCCGCTTCACTTCAGGGAGAGAGAGCTTTTTCCTGGCACTGAGTGGCCCAACCCAGCTATTCGTGAACGGGTACGTGCCTCACCCTTTGAGCCTCTAGAACATTTGGAACGTGAGCGGCGGACTCGGGAGCCCTGGTCTTTGGAACGAGAGCTACAGGGCAGAGAACCTGCACGCAAGCGGCGTGTAATGGAGGATGGGAGGCATATAGACCACTCCCCTGACAGCACTGAGAGGACAGTAAGACGTAGACGTGCTTCTCCAGATGGCAGCCCTGGAGGCAGCAGCAGAGATGGAGGGCGCTTCAGTGACTCAGAACGCCCTTTGAGGGGTGAGAGAGCCTCCCCAGCCCGAGAGCGTCACACTAGCCTGGAAAGAAGTGGGGCTGAACGGAGACTAAAAAGCCAGAGTCTCTCTGACAAGGGGCCCTCAAGCAACACCATTTCAGCAGTTGGAGAGCGCAAGCGCAAAGCAGGCGATGGTGGCAAAGGGCCAGCCAAGAGAGAACGTTCTGAGAGCAGCTCCAAGGGGGGCCAGCCGTCCAAGCCGGATGGCACAAAACTCAGTTTGGCTTGGCACGGCATGCTGCTGCTGAAGAACAGCAACTTCCCAGCCAACATGCACCTGCTGGAGGGTGACCACAACGTAGCCAGCGACCTGCTTGTCGACAGCACGACCGGGAGGCAGGTGAGCGAGCTAAAGATCACGCAGCGTCTCCGTCTGGACCAACCCAAGCTCGACGAGGTGTCCCGGCGCATCAAGGTGGCAGGTCCCGGCGGCTACGCCATCCTGATGGCAGTTCCTGGAACCACCGAGGATACATCTTCATCCGACCCTGCAGCATCAACCCAGCGGCCGCTTCGTAACCTGGTGTCCTACCTCAACCAAAAACAAGCAGCTGGAGTCATCAGCCTGCCTGTGGGAGGGAGCAGAGATAAAGACAACACGGGGGTTCTTCATGCTTTCCCTCCCTGTGATTTCTCCCAGCAGTTCCTGGATTCCTCTGCCAAAGCTCTGGCAAAAAGTGAAGAGGACTATCTGGTCATGATTGTGGTTCGTGGAGCATCTTAAAAAAAAATCACAATACACTAAGTTCAAGTGGAATAAAAAAAAAAATCTGCTGTATGTCAGTATCTATTGCATGCTGTGTGTTCTGCATCATGGGGTACACTAGTATGGTTCTTGAGTGTTTGTATGTTGCCATGTAATCCACTAAAAGGACAAACAGTGCCCTCCTGCAAAACTAAAAGGGTGTGTGTTTTTGAAATTCCTTTTCCAAGGGTGTATGAATTGTTCACAGAGTTGCAAACCTGCAGTAAGTCAGCCGGAATACTGTAAAATGGTTAAATATAAGCAGTATTTGAGGAATTTAAAGTCGTCAGTTTAATTCCAGTTTAAATTCTGAACAGATAAAACATACAAAACATTGTTTGCTTCATGTAAAGGTTAAAAACCTTAACTGTCCAATTCTGTTACAACAAATAAACAAAAATTTGAAATGGAAGGAGTAGACACAATAACACCTCCATTGTAATGAAACCACAAACAACTACAGTGTTGACTAGTAATGGAAATGATTAACAAATTCGAATTTGTTTCTGGGCTATTATAGTATTATATTGGAATATACTGTACAGGTGGTTTTACTGTGTCAGTCTCCTTTCAAGGTATTTACACAAGAGGAATCAAAAGACTTCCTTTCTCAAAGCTTTGCATTACAGTGCAATAATATGTTGACTATTATGACTTTTTGATGGATGGAGACAAATGTGAGCATGACAGTTTTCAATTTAAGGTATTAATAGAAGGTGTAGAGAATGGAGAAAAAAACCTTGGTGACATTTTGAAGGTCAAAACATCACACAACTCTTCCAGTGAACCACACCCCATTTACCAAATGATGTCCTGTCTCAGATATATTCCTATGCTAGCAAAGTAGCATAAAAACTCTGATGAATGGGGTGTGTTTGTGCTGAAAAAAGAGTTGTGTGATGTGTTTTCATTTTCATGCAGCTCTCTGCGGTCTGCCTGTGTGCACTTCTCAAATTTGCTAAATGTAAAGGTCAAAATTTAAAAGTTCTCTTAGACACAGGTCAAACGTTTCAGTTAGCTATGCTCTGAAAAGGTTACAAGTTATGTTGAGGTTCATTGTTTGGATTTGAGTGCGTTTGTGTTGTGTTCCTCAGACTTTGAACACCAAATTGCAAGATAGACAATGTAAACTAAATTGTCATGTCAACTCTGTGTGGAATGCCGAATACTAACAGATATGAAACCTTCGCCCAGGGAACAGCCCATAACAGGATAGCTTTGTAAAGCAAATACTAACACCTTTTTTTCCCATATTTTTTTACTTAATATTCTATTTTGTGCATCCCTACCTTAGAAATGGTTGTGCAACGATCAAACTACATTAGTAACGGATAAAAAGCTTAGAGGGTATTGTGTTATTTGACATTCTGTTTGATTATTTCCCTGAAACTAGTAGTTCCACCAAGAATAATCAGAATCGGGAATATGCTGGTACCATGTAACAAACCTGCTATTTGTTCAGTAAGTAGGTCTGTGCAGTTTTAGAGTTTTAGAGGTACCTTAACAGTTAATAATTTAAATTTTAGAGGGCTAAATTTGTCAGTATTTCACTCATGCTTGCCAACATTTTTTCCCAAGGCCTACTTACCCTGTTTTGTTTTGCCATCATATGTTTTGTCATGCAGTAGTAACCCACCGTGAATTATGATTTGCTGAGTTTTGGTTTAACATGTATTGAAAACAGTCACATGTGGGAAAACTGTTGTACGTGTGAACACCACACCCACTGCAACTTTTGGACTCCTGAGGAGACGAATGCAGAGCTGCAAACCTCTGCAGAGAAGGCAACCTAGTGTTTGTGAGTCCTCACTGATGAGGCAGCTTTTAAGTTGTGTAGCCCATCCGCACCTGTGATGACTTCTGTTTTAAATGGAAAATTGAGCAATGTACACTTTGATGTCATGGGGAAGGAAAATCCGTAGAGCCCGTGCGAACCTGTTCACATACCTGCAAGTGCGTTTGGGCACTTAATGTGACCGATTATCAATAAATTGTTCATTTGAAGGGAAACCTGTTTCTTCGATGGAAGTGAATTGAAGAAACAAGCTGACATGCCTTATTGTGTTTCGAAGGAGTTGTCACTTGAAATTTTGTTTCCGCACACAAGAGGGGAGACAATTTGCAGTGTGTTTTAGCACCAGTGAAGAGAGACCCCTGTTTCGTGTGAGGATCGCTGTTTGCTTACAGGCCAGTTCTGAGCTCCTAAGTTGCCCGTCATAAATTACTTTCCTCCCTCATGATCCCCTGTTATGTCCTCAACTGTTCCTGTCGGCATGCGAACACCTGATCAGGACCGAGGAGCCTCGGCTGCCCCTTGTTTTACAGCCAGAGTCCAGTGTGCAGTGTGAAACAGTGGCAGAGGCATTCAGCGGTGCAGTTTGGGAAGCGAGGGCCGGAGCAAAGAGCAGCAGCACACGCCTGTATCCTGTTCTTTCCTGTGGTCATTACTCAAAACGTTTCATGCGCATTGTTCCCGGTTCTGAATAGGAGACGAGGGAAGCTCCATCACCGGCCGTCACACACTCCGCTCGGGAGATTGTGGGTGACACTGAAATTTCCATAGCATCTCCAGTTCAAGCTGTCTCACTGCAGAGGCCAAGCTGAACCACTGGGCTCATTTGTCTTTATTGTACTTTGCCCAGTTATGATTTGATTTGACTTAATGATTGAATCAGGGAAGAGGATTGGTCCGAGCCTGAGCTAGGAATATTGTTGACCCCCGTCTTTGTGCTCTCCTCTGATTGAACCCTCTCCGAGGAGACGAGTGAAGACGTGTGTTTGCTTTCCTGAAGCTGTCCTGTGCCGTCGTCCGAGGTCTGCTGCAGCATGGAAATGAAATGCAAACAGGCCAGATTGTTTACCCTTTTTGACATCGCTGGAAGGAATCCACGCTGCGGACCTCGCCCTCCCTCACATTCTTCTAGGAGACTTGTTTATTTTGCCAGCTCCCTTTTTAAGTTTTAAGGCCACTTTACACAGCAAAAGAAAGTTTTCCATTCCCTCCTGCCATCCATTTTAGCCATAGCAGTATGAAAACACACGCCGTGTCCTGTGCTGAGAAGGACGCCTTGCTGCAGCAGAGAAACATTGCCATCTTGAGGACCACGGAGCACCTGCTTTCCTGTCTCGCAGCGAACCACCTGACACCCAGGACAGAGCCGGCATCACTCTACAGCTGCTGTTTAGAAGCGGCACGATGGTGAGTAAGGTGAACAAGTGCAGCCTGCCAGGTCTGTATCGGTGGCTTAGGCAGCAGCGGTGAGTATCAAGTGTCAACACCACATGTTTTCCACTAACTCATGCAGAATGGTTTTCAGACAAAGTACTTACAGAGGTCTTTTTTCCCACTGATGGCAATTGGGACAAATCCCAGAGGCCAGTATAAGAAAGTACAACCCATAATATTATATTGCATATTGTGCTGCTTTTACCACGATCAGCTCCAATAGTGAACATTTCTTAAACTTAAATTGATACTCTTGGTAGCATTCACATTCTGAGATGTTTGTTTACATTCTTTGCATTTTTGTTTACTGTTATTCTATTGCAGCCATCAAACTTTTTGCTAAATTAAAACACTGCACATTTTGTTGTTTCTGTAGATCAGTAGAGATGTTCAACTAAATGGGGGTTTCTATCAGTCACTTCAAGATCTGAATGAACGACCAAAAGCCAGAATCTGCAGGTAAAGTTTAATGTGGTGTAGATTCAGTTTAAAGTCTTAATTCTTTCATGACATAGCGAATAATAGTTTTAAACACTTCTGGTGAGTGAAGTACATTTACTCAAGTACTGTCGGCATACAATTTTTAATTAATTTTATTTTACTTGAATATATGTAAGTATGTATTTATACTTTGAAGGTTTTCTATACCTTTACATACTGGACTGGTTATTATGCAGATTCTGATTAATAATACTAAATAAATCAGAATTTAGGATCAGAGACACTTTATTTATTCTTGGAAATAAAAACGAAGTAAATGTAGTGTCATGTTTACCAGCTAAAACACTAAAGTGATGTAAACGTTAGTGCATAACTAAATATAATGTATTGGTTCAAACCACCGTTGTCCTTTTTAAGACCCCACAGATCATGGTCATAGATGAGGTTATCGATTATGCAAAAAAAAAAAAAAGCTTTTATTAGATTATTACCCCCAGCTCAGGAAATGGACAGTATTGATTAATTGATGGATTGCGAAACCTAGTCCTCAACCCCATGAATCCAACATGTAGCCACTGAAATGTAGCTTGTACAAATAAACCCAATCAATCTGTGGCCGGTACTTGACTTTCCTGATCTGGCAGCGAGTCTTTTATTCAAAGCAGGCAGTGGAATCGGGCTGTATGAAGAGCCCGATTCCACTGGCAGAACAGTCAAATAACACAGATAATAAAGAAAAAGCAAATAGACATTTAGGTTTATATTCACTCATTAATGTATTTTTAGATTAATTATACATTAAGATATAATTGGCTCATCAAACACTACTGGAGCAGCAAGTTGATGCTTGTTACGGTATTTTTTTTGGGGGGGGGGGGATATAATCTTTCTAAATAATGTAAAAAAAAGTTTTTCACAATCAGTTGGTTATTTTAGTCATTGATTTCTTGTTAGTTTCTATACACAGGAGGGGGGAAACATGTTTTAAATCTTTGTAAGATAAGGAAATCTAAAAAAAAAAATCATAAATGTGAAAGGTTGCTTGCTGAAACCCATTTCACAAAATTTCGACAAAGTAAAACACTGAAGTTTATAATAGACTGACTGCAGTATGGTCAAAGTGCCACAAGTAATGTTATGTTGTGCTGTTAGTCTTAACGAGACACCTTAACTAGATAACTAGTTTTGCAAATATTTGTCTAGTTCTGGTGCAGACTCGTGTACATTAACGATGTAGAGTGAACTCAGTTTGAGGTGCATGTTCTAATATCCTTGTTCTGTGGAAAAGATAATCTGATTTACTGGAACCGGCTGTAAAAGCCACAACATGCACATTTTCACACATTCATATTATCCATGCTGATTGCAGTGCAGCTCATTCACTAATCTGAATGTTGTCAACATGCTAATGAGCACTTAAATGTCTCACAACAAACAAACAAGACTCTTTTTTAGTTCTGATTTTGGAAGCATTCAAGCTACTGATATCATTGTCAAGATTAAAACATATTTCTGTGTCTTCTCTACAGCGTTTCTCTGGACAGCAGGTTCTTTCCAGGACACTAAGCGAATGATCAGGTGTCGTCTGCTGTGAGTAACCTGTTTGTTTTTATGATTAACAATCTGAAATGACATGAATGTGGAGCACTTTAAATGAATTAGACAAATGCTGTAAGAAGTTTTACAACCAAAGATGAAAGTGATTGTAATAATTAACATGAACGATTTTGTTTATTAAGCGATGTGTTAATAAAATGTGTTCAGTTTGTTTAAACTTGCGGTTTCTTGGCCTGGTGTCGGTGCCTTTGTTTCTCCGAGTCGTCTCAATCACACAATGACAGACTTGAATCACACATCAGTTTATTACAGCTGACCTGTGCACTGTTACAAGGCTTAAAAATGAACTCTACGGGCTTGGAACAGAATGTCTATGATTGGTTAAGCATTTCTCTAAAAGTCAATCAGTTAACAAATCCAGGAGCCAGAGAAGTGACGAAACGGTGCTTCAGCCGTTACTGCATTCACTGCAACAGAAACGTAAGATCAAATGCCATCAGAGAGCACTCAGTTCTTTATCAGCGGTGTTTGAGACAAAAGAACATAAAAATTACACCAAGATGTAAAATAAGTAAAATGATCCCAACCTAAATCTACCTTTTAAAGCATCAAATACTTGTTCATAAAAGATTTATTATGGTACAAAATATTCAGTGGCCCTAAATCACAAGCACAAGCATACTGGTGGTGAATGCAACTCAGGAGCCAAAAGAGCTTTTGTGCATGACTTGTCGTTATAGAAACAATACAAAGAGCCTTGCTCAGTATTGTGAAAGCGAGCTGAGGGGGAATAATTTGGTGCTAATTGACACAGCATTCTTTGAGCAGAAGCCTCGTTCTGCCACTAGATGGCAGCATAACAAAGCAAATCCATCACTGGAGTTCGGCCTGCTTAGTTGTTGAGTAACTGACGGCCCTCGTGGTTGAAATTACACACATCGTCCACATTATTTTACTGCTAATAAGCTTCAAGTTGTTGGTTTCTATCGTGATCTTTGGCTGATGTTACTGGAAAGTTAGTAAAAGATACATGACCTTGTAAGGCAAACAGTGGTGAAAAACAAGGAATCCACTGAAAACACAAAAATCTCTACAATATAAAAAAGATTCGACAAAACCAACAGACCCCCATGTATAAACACAATATCATTATAAGTTGCATTGCCATTAGCTGGCCGCCTGCAGGCACTGTAGAGTCTGGCCTTTAACGGCCCACGTGGGGTTTATGTTCAACATCACTCCATCAACACAGTTGGTCAGAGATTTACAGACACACAAGGCCGACGCAACAACACTTAATCACACACAATAGCATAGAAAACCCTGCTGTTCGATCCGACTGCCATCGAAATGTGTAGAAAACCTCAACCAAACAGGCCTTTTCTTCTCTCAGGAGCTGGTATATTTGCTACAGTTAAAATGTGTGCGTGTTAATCCCATGAAACAAATCTCTCGCTCTCTCTGTGTGTGCTTGCATAGAACAGCTCAGGAACAATGAGCTCAGCGTGACCATTATCTCATCTGCAGGTGCTGCCAAGCTGAACGTGTTGAGAAAAAAAATGTCTTATCATCAGTGACCCACAAAAGGATGAAGGTAGTTTATAGATGTAGTCTTTAAAAAGGTCACAACTGAGGTTTTGATTGAATAATTCCAAAAAGAATTAAGTGTTGTGACTTGTGCGGAAGATTGCAGGTGCAATTGCAGTAAACAGGTAAAAATGTGATTAAAGGAAGCCAAGTGTCAGCTGGATTTGCATTGGTTTGAATTTGAAGTGAAAGGAGCTGAGGTGTCAGTTTAAATGTCAAGAGCTGAAAGCAGAAGAATCCGTAGTTGAATCTTCACTTGCAAAAGAAACTAAAATGAAAGCAGCTAACTAAGTGTCGGTGTGAAAGAAGTGACAGCGGCTGAATGCAAGTTCATTTCAAGAGTAAAATCAGTTAAAGTGTCGGCTTACTGCTGAAAGCAGTTTAAGTGTCAGCTTAAAAATATGACATGAATGTTGGAATGTGAGCTGCTAAAAGTGTCAGTTGCTGGGTAAAAGGTTTAAAAAGGGGTTCATTTAAGTGGAGAGAGGGTTTAGTCAGACTTTCTAGTGTCCTTAAATGCTCCACTGGTTTCTATAAAGCAGCAAACATCTATTTTGACTCCAGAAGAATTATGAAAAACTGAGCTAAAGTACAAAGTGTAGAAGAGAAGATGATAGGAACATTCAACAGATTCATTTCTATGAAAAAAAAAAAAACAGCTAAAACAGGGAGAATATTTAAAAATCGCAGATTAAAGTTGAGAATATTGAGTTGTGTGTCCATATGAAAGTATGCTGTAATATGAATAATAAAGATATAAAATACAAGAGTATCAGTGTGCGTCGCTGGAAGTGAGTATACCCGTTAAATGCTAGCACATGCCTACAATAGTTACATGTTGTTTCTGTTACTGGTACTACTGGAGCAATCACGGCTTTTTGGCATTGTACAACAGATTATACACTGTGTCAGCAACAGGCTGCAGTTATGTGGCTGTCTGATATCTCGACTGTCCTGGCAGTTAAGGGTTAAGAGAAAATGTCATGCAGCATAATCACAACTTGGCCCAAAGTGCGTATCAGTGAGTACAGGTTTTACAGGTAAAGGCTTCCAAAGACATCAGGTGGAAAGAACGTCTTCATGGATATGTGCTTCTGTTTATGTTGTGGAGGACTGGAGATCGACTGCATAGCTTAGTTCCAAAGTCAGTGTTTGTCGTTGCATCAGGAACCAGAACTTGTTGATCTTTCAATAAGTTATGCTTAATATGTGTAACTGAGTGTCGGTTTTCTCAGTTTTGATGCTGATAAGAACAGGAAGAGAGGATAAAGTATTTCACAGAACACTAAAATTTTGGCTTTTTTAAAAAAATGATCTTCTATTCACCAACATCCTGACTATTGTATGTTCTTAGACATCATGTTACCGCGGTCACAACTGTCTGTTCCTCGGCCCGGGCTGCGGTCCTGCTGAAACGAATGGTCCGACTGTAAGCTGGAGTCAGAGGTCCAGGGTGTGCAGGCCTGTGGTCGTGAGCGTGTTGGTCCGAGATCGAAGGCCTTCCTCTGGATTTCATTCCTACACAGCGCCGTTCTGCAAGCGGTCAGGGGTGAAGCAGCCATTGGTCTTACAGCTGCTTTCCGCCCTCTTGGTGTGGGACAGTTTCTTCCGGGCCTTCCAGCGCTGAGCCAGCGGCTCCATGAACAGCGAGAGGGAGGACAGCAGGTAGCAGAGCCCAGCCAGGTAGAAGGAACAGTCGTACGTCTGAGTGTAGTCGTACAGGAACCCTGCGAAACACAAAACACCACGGGGACTGAGCACGTTTACTTTAGAATAGCATAACTTTACTTGCACATCATGCTGGGACAAAGCTGGGGAAACCAGATGGAAGTACAGATGTGGGCCTTTCACATAACGCCTAGTCTAAGTCTGTAAATGCAGTTTTAAGATATTCTTAAAGCTGAAATCAACAATTTTTGAGATTCAGTGAAAGAATAAAAGAATAAACTTGGATAAAAGCATTTGGAAACATGGAAAAAGACTATTGTAATTTAAAATAATACTGCTTTTTAATAGTAAAAAAAAATGAACGCATAAGTGAGAAAAAAATGCCAAAGTGAACTTCAACTCCAGAAAACACTATTAAAAAATATATATATATATATAATAAAAAATACAGGTATATACTATATGGGCTAAAATGCAGCAATAGGACCTTCACTGTACAATTCCCCACTTTTTTCCCCCACATTTCTTGTCTGTCTTTACTGTATATGCACATTCGAATAAAGCTATAAAGATAAAAAAAAAACAAAAAAAAACAATTTTTTAATGCAGCACCTTTTACAAGGTGTTTTTTAAAAACTATTTTCTAATGATTAATCATAGATGGGTTCTGGGTAACTGCTTTATAAAGTCATTAGATGGAACTTACCAATGTCATTTCCAATACTTCATTTTTCAGGTGCAATATTTCAATTTAATGTGCAATATTTCATTATCACGTCATATTACTTATTACCTTGTCATCAATGCAAACATTGCTTTTTATTTTATTTTTTATTCTAGTCCTATTTTAGTTTACTTATTTTATTTCAGTAATGTATAGTACTTCAGTGTATCATGTTATGTCATTTTGTTTTTTCTGAGCGATATGTGGCCCAAAAATTTCCTTTCGCGATCAATAAAATTTCATCTTATCTTATAAACCCTAAAATAAAAATATTTTTAAAGAAACTGTTACCTACATTTATTTCTAATATAATCTTAAATTTTTCAAACAGTAAGTTTCAGGTAAGGTTATGGAATGTAATTTTTATTTTTACCATTCTCATCTGACAAAAACTTAGAATTACTTTACATTACAACATGTGAAGGATCACGTTTTTAGCATTTCTTTACCATAAACTATTCGTTCTGTGTTCCTATTTGTCTTTTTCATTTCAAGCAAGCGAATGTGAATGAAACAGGACGTAAAGCAGGTCTGATCACGCTACAGCTGCTGCTCACACAGTTGACAGTTGGTGATCCTGACTCAAAGACTTGGACAAACGGGGATGTTATCGTGCCCTGTGGCCCAAAGGAGCCCACGGTTTGCCAAACGTCAGTTTCTTGCTTGAACAGTGGGGAGGGTAAACAGAACCACATGCTATATCCGTAGCTCTCTAAAGGGGGTCATTAGTCACGTTTCAACCACCGAAATCCATCAGCTCCTCTCAGGGCATTGCTCAGCACAGTGGGCAGGGGTCCCGTCAGGAGGTTCAAGGCCCCCATTCGCTGTAACTGGGGCCAAGTGTTACCAATTAGGCCAAAGAGATGTTATTTTTCCTCGAAACACCTCCTCGCATATTCGAAGACAAAAAGCACGGGTGAGGATTTATGTTTCTCAAAGTCGTGTAGTTCAGGTCTTACACAGATGACTGGTACTGATGGTGTTTTAACGCTGATCTGGAGAAGACTTAGTTAGTTACAAGGAATCTGATGTAACAAAAACACTGTAACTAAAAACTGATCCCAGAGTAGAAACAGCTCTCTAACACTAACAAAGGCAATCTGCCATCGGTTAAACAGACCGCCTCAGACCTGTCATGAATACAGTGCTGTTATTCCGCTGGCTGGGCTTGACTTGCTTGTAGGCGAGATGAAATCTGACCCACTAACCTCCGTATACATTTTTCTCTTAGCAAACCCAAAATTCCAGCACGCCTTGAGCACTGCACTAACTTTAGGTTGTTTTTCTCCTGTGAGTTTCAGTTTTCACACTATGCAGTGACTGACACACACAGACACACACATGCACGCACACACACACACACAGACACACACACAGACACACACATGCACGCACGCACGCACGCACGCACGCACGCACGCACGCACGCACACACACACACACACACACACACAAGAAAAGCCTGTGAACCCCTTTAACTGATCTTCAAACACTTCCCCGTTTGAAGCTCTTTTGGACCAACACATGTTCAAACTTCACCCTGCCCTCTGTGCAACTAATCACTCTGGAGAAGTGGACGTCATCACTACAAGCCTCTGCACATGCAGCACATATGGATGTGTTTGCTCTTGTGTATATTTTGAAAAGTAGGTTAACACATGTGCGACTCCTGACGGTTTTCCATGATGTGATTCGACTTACCTGCCAAAGGAGGCCCTGTGAGGCAGCCGAGGCCGACAAAGAACATGGAGAAGCCCATGGAGTTATTTAGTTTGTCTGATCCCACGAGATCTACCTGCAGGGCAGAACAGACACATTCAACCCCAAAGCTCTTCTTATGTTGGGACTTGCAACTAGCAGCTACTTTCTGACAACACTGACTATTTATTCAGTGTAATCACACATTCATTCATCATTAGCATCTTATAGCAAACATTTGACAAAACACACCATTTTATAGGAAGCTGGGGACATTTTTATAAAAAAATAAACAAAACCCGAACCTATAGCAACCCCAGTCCAAATGATATCAATGCACAGCTGTGTGTGTTCATATTATCAGATGGGAACATTCTTGAGAAAATTCCTACACAGCATACACTGCTGATTGCTGATTTATGATACTGATTCTAATTGATTTCTAATTTTCTGTTTTTGTTTTTTTGAAGATTTATCCTTTTTATAATGTCTTATTGTCATTGTACAGCCACTTTGCATTTCACTGCACAGACCTCATGAGCATGTGACAAATAAAAACTCTTCAAAGGTGAATTTTAAAGCACATTAGTTAAATCAAAGGGCTGCACAGTGGCTGGATGGTTAGCACTTTTGCCTTGCAGCTAGAAGATCCCCGGTTCACATCTGGGCCTGGGATCTTTCTGCATGGACTTTGCATGTTCTCCCTGTGCATGCGTGGGTTTTCTCTGGATACTCCAGCTTCCTCCCACAGTCCAAAAACATGCTGAGGTTAGATAGTGATTCTAAATTGTCCGTAGGTGTGAATGTGAGTGTGGTTGTTTGTCTCTATGTGTAGTCCTGTGACAGACTGGTGACCTGTCTAGGGTGTCCCCTGCCTTCACTCAGCTGGGATAGACTCCAGCCCCCCACGACCCTGATGAGGATTAAGCTGTGTATAGATAATGGATGGATAGTTGCTTGTTAGTTTGAGTTAAATTCACAAAGACAAGCAAGCATTGTGTCTTTATATGTATTATACCTCAAAAATAGATGCACTTCAAACATAATTAGCTGCATAGAAAACATGACCTAACTCCAGTGGTGGTGGGATGGTACTTTTGCATTCATATCAGTTACAACTTACAAACAATTTCTAAGAAAATCTTGCCAGGAAATTTGGTCATTTATGTCAACAGGAAGAGATCTCTTTTATTCAGATTCAGAAAAAAAAAAAAATCATCATTTAGGTCGTCACACGTCATCATTTAAGCCCAGAGGCCTGTCCTGGCCTTTGAGACCAAACCACGGGCAAGTCAAGTCACACCACATGCGTCCTCACGTTTTTGTTTTCAGCAGTGACATAACCTGAAGATACTGGATACCCGTTGACTTAATATGTCGTTCCACCCATAACAGCAGTTGGGAAACTTCTCCAACGGTCTGCTTCACGGATACGTTTTCATTTCCTGGCGTAATGTAATGAAGTCGCTTCACCTTTACTGGGTACAAAAGTTCCCCAACGCAAATGCACTTACTATGAACTCACCGGATTGGAGAGTCGGACACTGTG
Organism: Amphiprion ocellaris; assembly: GCF_022539595.1. Lineage (NCBI taxonomy): Eukaryota > Metazoa > Chordata > Actinopteri > Pomacentridae > Amphiprion > Amphiprion ocellaris. The sequence goes on from NC_072773.1 coordinate 32,413,208, forward strand.
AGGTCTTTGAAAGTAAATGAACTACAGACTGATGATGTAGTGAGAATGATCCTGGTGAGATCGTCTGAAAAAGCAGACTGTGGTCCTATCTATAGGCACCACGGATGCTTTAACTGACCTCTAGTAATCTGCATTGATTTGACATTTGTCGTTAGAATTCTTTCCAGGATTTGCTCTCTGCCCTGTGATGCAATATGTTAAAAAATAAATACATTAAAAAACATGCCCTAGATGACATAGTTCTTGCACCTTTGAATTTCCAGTGAAAATTATTTTATGGATTTGTCGCTTCCTAGTAATTTGTGTGCAAGTTTCCCGTAAAGAATTAAGGAATTATTGAGTTTAGTTGGTTGTGTTGAATTCATACACCAATAATTTCTGGTTAATTTTTCAGAAGAATTGAGAAATTTAGAAATTCTCAGATGTATGTCGCTTTGGATAAAAGCGTCTGCTAAATGAAATTGTCAAAATTTTCTAGTATGTACTAATTTATTTTGAACCAATTTGGACTAGACTCAACTTTACAGCAACTATGAAATGATTTGCCATGAAATTTTGCTCAGCAATTCATGGTCCCCAGAGGAGGAACTGCAGTGACCTTGCTTTTCCTCTAGCGATATCAGCTTTCTTGTAAAAACCTCAACATCTATTGGATAGATTGGTGCAAAATGGTGCACAGACATTCATATTGACCTCAGGATGAACTGAGGTTGGGGTTGAGGGGTGAGTTATTTCCCCAAGCGAAGGAGTTTAAGTATCTTGGGATCTTGTTCACGAGTGATGGGAAAATGGAGCGAGAGATGGACAGGTGGATTGGTGCTTCGTCAGCAGTTGTTGTACTGAACCATCGTGGTGAAGAGGGAGCTGAGCAGCAAGGCGAAGCTCTCAATTTACCAGTCCATCTACGTTCCAGCCCTCATCTATGGTCATGAGCTCTGGGTAGTGACTGAAAGAACGAGATCACGGATACAAGCGGCTGAAATGAGCTTCCTCGGCAGGGTGGCTGGGCTCAGCCTTAGAGATAGGGGGAGAAGCTCAGACATCTGGAGGGAGCTTGGAGTAGAGCTGCTGCTCCTTGGCATCAAAAGGAGCCAGCTGAGGTGGTTTGAACATCTGATTCGGATGCCTCCAGGGAGGCTTCCTTTGGAGGTTTTCCGAACATGTCCGCTTGGGAGGAGACCCCAGGGTAGACCCAGAACTCGCTGGATGGATTATGTCTGGCCTGAGAGCGACTTGGGATCCCCCAGGAAGAGCTGGAAAACGTCGCAGGGAGGAGGGATTGTCAGGCTGGCTGCTGCCAGGCTGAGAGAGTGCCCTCTCCCTCTTCCTCCGCCCTTTTTTCCCTTTTAGGTTTGGTTCAGCAGTGCAGTGGCTGCAGCAGGAGATCCTCATCACTAATTATCATCAGCCTGGAGCAGGAGCAGGTGGTCTCTGCCAATCAAGTCCCTCTCTCAACACAATATAGTCTGACGCCGTTCACCTCTCTGTGCCGGATCGTGACACCACCAGTAACAGTCACTTCTCGTTCACAAAATCTTAGTATGCATTTTCAAGTTGCTTTTAGTAATACTGGTTGTCCTCCTCCGTTATAGTTCTGGTTCCACCTGCTCCTGCTGGTTCCCACGGCCTCCGTCATCAGCTCCAGTTCCAGTGCCATTCAGCGTCCTGGAATTCACTCACCTGTGTTGTTTCTACCTCGTGGTGTCCTTCCACACCGTCCTGCTGCAGCATCTCGACAACCACCACCTGGACACCGGCCTGCCAGCCCAGAACAACGCACCTCCACAGTTATGTACCTAGTCCAAGCATCTAATAGTTTTTTGTGAGTTAATTCAAGTTTCGCAGTTTCGCATACTCGTTAGTTTCCTGGCGTAGTTCCTAGTTCGTGTAATTGAGTGAATTTGAGTTATTGTCTTTCTTGCCTGGGTGTTACCCAACGTGAGTTAGAATTTTGTAGTGAATCCTCCTCGCTTATAGTAGTCGCCATAGGTTGGCAATCTATTTTCGTTGACGTACTTCCTGTTGTAGTTCTCCGTTACGATTTGTGGTTCTTATATAAGTTTTTGTAAATAAACCCTTTATTGCATTCTGATCTTGTCGGTTCATTTCCTGTGCTTGAGCCATTCAGAATCCGTAACATTGATGTCTGGAATGACCTGCTTCATCTGCTGCCTCCGTGACCCAACCCCGGATAAGCAGAAAAAAATGGATGGATGGATAAATGGATGGATGGACGGACGGATGGATAGACTGTAATCACTTTAGGGATAACTTACTTAATCCCTTTTCATCTAATGCCATCAGGAAACATGAGGTTTTTTTTGAACAACTACCTGAAAAATGAACAAACTAATCCTCTAAAGCAAGCATCAGCATGCTAGCTTTGTCTCTGTGAATATGCTGGCATGCTGACATCAGCATGTCCATAAGCTCAGCCTCACTGCTGACCTGCTGTTCACTCACTAAAGGAATCTATATGTGACACAAGCGATCGATTGGAATTTATTATCTGCATGTGCACCAACTTAATACTGCGACCATCCCCCTACTATTAAGTATCAAATTACACAGCCTATTGCAGAAACCTTCCTTTAAAATTGAATTTACACAAAACTACACCACCTGTAAATTAAAGCATCACAACCACAGGGAACTAAGGTTGATATCTTTCAAACAGGATGCACTGCCTATGTTCAGAAAGGGTTTTCTTACTAGAACAGGCAGCAGCAGAGCCATGTAGCCGCCGCAGAAGATGGCAAAGAAGACAGCGTAGACCATGAGCAGGATGTAGGAGGTTGCCAGCGGGGAGAGGAGGTTGACCAAACCACAGAGGATCAGGTAGGCTTTGTGGTAGTGATATTTATGGAACAGGTTCCTGTCTGTCACCCAGCCCGAGGCCAGCTGGGCGATGGTCTCTGTGATACCTGAAACAGAGTCGGAGCGGGTGGACGAACGGATGAGAAACTGGGATGCCGTGAGACAACAGAGGAAAAGGTGACATTACATACCGTTACAAAGTTCAATGTGAGGGAAACTGATTAAAGGTTAAAGTGAAAACTGTAAAAAAGCAAGTACAGCTACATCATATGCAAAATAAATGCAACAGATGTATCGTTTATGTAGATACAGGATTTCAAAAGAATATGTTTCTTATGCTTTTATCATTTGTTCCAATTGTCTTATTGTTGTTTAAAATGTATACATGTCAAACTACTCTGAGGAAAACAGCATTACTACAGTTAAAGCGGATTATCCTGGTTGATTATATTAAAGGAAGATGCTTCTAACAGCTACTGTAGGCAGGTTTGAGGGGGGGAAAGTGTATACTGGTTATGTTTGGTAAGTTTTTAAAGCAATACAATAAACATACCATGCTACTAATGTCCGGATATGGGGGTAAAAAAGGCACACTGATGATTAAAACACGAAGAATAAATAGTATATTACTGCAACACATGTACAGAGATTTTCTACAGCATTTAGTACACTGGGGTAACCATGCACGTAGTTTGATTTTATTTGCATCTCTGACATTTTTACCCCCAAAGCCAGGAAAAGAAAGAGGTAGAGTGACATCTCCAAACTAACTGCACGACTGGATAACACTGGAGGTGAGTGAGAAAACATGTTTTTCTTTTTGAGAAGATGGAAGTGTGTCTGCAGCAGCTGCTATTTGTAACCAAATGTCCACGCAATATAAGCATGCTTTGTTGAAAAATGAGCAACAACAGCATTACTCTGTGTTTTCAGGATTAAAACTTTAACCAGCAGTAGATGTTCTGTAAAAACATGAGCCACAACGCGTGCTCCAGTCCACGAACTGCAACGCTTGAACAACAACACATGCATAACTTAAAAGTTTTGTGATAAATCAACTGCAGCTTTTAAAAGAACGATGCCTTACATCATCTTCCAGTTTGTTACACTGACAGATGTGACCAGATGTGTTCATCAACAGCAGCCGTAGACCACCGGATACATTCCTGGCACCTTGCTGACTCATAAATCATTAGCTGCTCATTGAACTGCTCCTGTTTCATGCACTGAATACATGTTTAATGAACAGCTAAAGTAGTTTGGAGTCGGTTTACATGGAATATCGATTAGGGGAATCTGCCTTCTTTTAGATTTTGGAGCCAAATGATGTATACAATTGTTCTAAATTTTTAATAACGTTATGATTAAATGCTCTTTATGATTTCAAACTACTGTATAACTGTGTGACTGTGAAATCATATAACCCAATGTACTCAGTCAATTTCCATGATTAACTTTCACCATGAAAATATAACAAGCTGGTTTTGCAAGCAGCCTGTTGAAACTGGCTGCTCAGAAACTAATTATACCACTGCAAAACCAACATCCTGTAACTCATAGTAGTGTAATTTGTTCATGAGCCTGTATAAAAGCTAAACAGGATGACTCCACTGAAGAATTTTCCTGATAATAATTATCACTACAAATATTAATGAAAGCATGTAGATGCCTGTCTTCTGTGGTTACTACCACTTCAATCATCCCCTGACTTTTCTTCTAGCACCAAAAGGACATTTTTCTCATTTTTTTTTTTAGTGAACTGTCTTGACAACTCAAGGATGGATTACCATTAATTTGATGCGCCTTTATTTCCACTAGTGAACGACATAAAGTTTTGTGAACGTTTAACTTTTCACAAGCTCAAAGTTTTAATTTGTCTTGTGTATTGCTCCAAAATAAGCGGCTACATTATATATTGTTGGGAAAATCCTACTGGGACTTAAGTGCAAAGTTGCAAAGTGCTGCTGCAGCAGAATACTGTGGTCAGAGGCCAACAGTCCTGGCTGTATCCTGAGCTGATGAGGGAGAAAGTTCACTGTCAGAGTCAACCACATCAGTGCAAGGAGCAGTTTAAGTTCACCAAAGGTATTCTGGTACATGCAGAGACACGAGAGCATTTAATGACTTGCATCCTGTCAGTGATTGTGTGTGTGGATGTGATACTTTCATTAAAGACCACACAGGCCTGCACTACTATCAGACTGTTCTTCTTGTTTCTGGCACACGAGTGCTGACAGAAAATAGAAGGTGGCAACACATTTACCTGTTAACATCTGCCTTACGCTACTAACAGCCAGAAAACTATTTATTAAGCGCTCCACCTTGTCTGCCTGATTGTTTGCTCCGCTCGGGTATGATGACTGGGCAGATATGGTCTGTTCTCTGCTGAGGTCAACTGGAACGCGATAGGCGATGCTGAAACTGCAGTGGCGTATTGACCGTCGCAGGAATAGCTACAAGCAGGCGGTGCAGAGCCATTAATCAATGAAACAAACTGGTTCTATGCAGATCAGAGTTACCCATCCTTTGCACAGCCTCTGCAACACAACTCCACAGGCTGCAGCCATTAAACCTCAGCTTGAAACCACACGAGATCCTGTTGAATATGAGTTGGTGAACATTATGTCTTACAAAAAACACGTCTGCTGAAAGTACATTTCAGTCAATGTTAGATTCATCTACATACATTAACAGGCAGATGTTGAGTAATCAGGTACATCTTCATTCTTTGAGGGTTTGATTGAAGTCTGAATGAATTTACAATAAAATGCTGCATCAGTGAACACCTCTTCTTTCCTTACATAACAGAACCTACAGCGTGTCTCTGCACCGAGGTTAGAGGGATGACATGAGGCAGCTGTGCAGTGTTTATGTGTCCTCTGCTAGTGACCCAAGACATGTCCTGGGGTGTCCCCTGCTTGCACACAGACAAGTTGTGAGTTTGTTTGTGTGTTTTAGCCTCAGCAGGTTGGTTCAGCCCTGCAGCTGTTCCTGTTCAAACTCAGCATAATGCTATTTAAATTTAGCACCTTGAGCCAAGTGCATCAGGGACATTAGCTCTGGTCATTTTTCTCCACAGTGCTAACAGGTATAGTGGTTCTTGACTGGCTCTGGGTGCTAACACACCATAGGGGGTTGCGTGGCGTGCAGAGATGTCATTTATTCTGCAGTAAAGATGGATGTTTTGTCACTAGATTAAAGCAAAGTGGCTATAAAAGGCATGTTGGTTTTCCCAGCTCTTCTGAAGCCGCTGCTGGCTGGTCTTGCCTCCTCTTTTATACGCACTGCCGCCTCAGTGCTCCTCTGCAAACTATCAGCCACTTTAGAACTGGGCTCAAACAAAACCGGGAGCCCCTCTTGTCGCCACGCCAACAACTTTACTCAGTTAGTTGTTGCTTAGCGACTCCCATCAGCTCCAGCGTTGGCGGCAGAGGGTTTGATGAAAGGACTGACCCGGACGATAGTGGCCTCTCTCTCTCCCTCAGCCGAGTCAATGGGCCTCTATGACGAGGCCGGGTCAGGAAGAAGAGGGACAGCGGGACGTTGGGATGGTGGCTTTGTGGTGTGGGTGGCACCCCGTCTCTTTAGCTCTGTCTCTCTTCTTTCCCCCTCATTACAGTGCACATGACCAGCAAATGTGACAGAGCAAACGTGTCTGAGTCAAAAGAATCTGTCAGTCTTGCAGCTTGTTGGACTGAAGCTCGTGTTAATAAACCAACAGGCCTTTCTTGGAAAATTCCGACATCTATATCCTCTGGATTTCATCACACCTCGATAGAAACATTGTTGGGATTTAAAGCTCTTCAAGACGTTTCACCTGAAGCCTCTTGGATGAGAGGGGAAACATCTTCTAAAAGAGAAGTCCAGTCACTTTTTACTGAAGCTGATGGGGTTACAATGACTTGGATGATTGAGAATCTGCACAGACATTGTAGGAACTGGTTTAGCTGCCCTTTTTCTAGCTAATTTTGATATATTTGTGTAGTTTTATACCACAGCTGCAGTCGTCTCATTTCACAAAGGTTTTCACCCCAGCTGTGTTCCTGACGCAGGTTATACTGCTTTCTTGAGACCTATTTCATTCAATCTTGCCCATTTTGTGCAGCAGTGTGGTGCTCAGCTGCTGTTGCACACCAATGCTGACAAAGGAAATTCCGATCTTTTTTCCTCAAAGCTTAAAATGCATTGTCCCAACGGTGATCTCAAATTAGACACAGATCATCAAAGTTCTGTTTGAATTCAAAATCAAAATCAAATTCAGTTTCATGACTGAGTAATGTGAAAGAAAAGAATGTTTGAAATGTCAGGTGCTAAGATAATGGCGTCTTTCAAACTTTCTTTTGTTGTCTCTTAACTAAGAAATCAACTTTCATCAAAGGTTCCAGTCTGTCTGCTGATGGCTGATCGCCAAAGGAAAGATTATAAAACTGAAGAGAGTATCTCATAAATGCACGGACCCATCTGGAGCATTTCAATTATTCACAAAGACCGAACAAGCACTCTTACAGAATTACACGCACATGTGGCTGGTCAGTGGTCAAAACGTTAATGCTGTTTTGTGTTCGTATGGAGTGGCCTCATCGATGGCATACTGCTGAACCCTGCCGTCCTGGCCAGTGGACCAAAGTTCAGCTTTTATGTAAGCGCATTCATTACATAAGACTGCAGAGTCTGAGCAGCTCACAAATAATTAATGCCTAGAAGTTGACTGAGCACTTTTTTGCATCACTTCTTTAGACCCAGTCTTAAAGAAACCTGAACCTCCCTGTTCACAGTCTCTGCAGAATATCTGCTAGAGGACACAAATGCATGAAAAGACATAAAGGCAGAAGTGTGTGTATTTAATCCAGAGTCTTTCAGATCTGTAGAGTGAATTTAACTCTTTCGGTGATGACGCTTCATTGATAAAACCGACTGATTTTGACTTTCATGAAGGTCAGTGAACAATGAAGAGCATTTAAATAGGAGAAATGAGACCCCATTTAAATCCTGTAATTGAGTGGGAAATTTTCACGCATTAAAATGGCCACAGAATGGGTCAGCTGCTAGCCTGCTATTGTTAACTTCTCTTTGAAAAGGGGGCTGCTATAGTAACTGTGTCATTGGCTGCTGCCCTCTGTATTATATATGTGACAGGCTGTTTTTGTGTTTTCATACTTCTTTTTAAAATGATGCCATCAATAAAGACTAGGGCTAATGAAAACCTTAAGACAAATTAAGAGATGAAGTTGAGCCTGAATACAATCAGACTGAATTCACATGACCTTACTAAGCTTTATATATGCAAGAATACCTCATATATTCACACATATACTGTATGTCTGTGTACGTACAGTATATGTTTAGATGGCTTGCAATTCTCTACTTATTTTTCTTTATTACATGTGGTTTTTGTAACTTTTTGTGTGATGAAGGATCCATGCTCGTCTGGTCTTTATGCTGTAAGGCTTCAGGAAATTTACTGCATATGGCCAAGAAATAGTTTTGCACATAACTCTCTCTGTGGTTTAAACTTGTCATTTTCACACTTAGCTTTTTGTGCTGATTAAACAAAGGGGGCAGAACATGTTCACTGAGAAGTTTTAAAGACGGTGGTAGTTTGAAAAACCTTCCCTTGTTTTTCCTGTTTCCAGTCTTTTTGTTAGGCTAAGTGGCTGCTGTTTGTAGCTGCTAATTTACTGTGCCCATGTGACAGCAATTTCAATATTTTCATCCAATTTTTTGCCAGAAAAAGCAAGTTAATTTTATTTCCCAAAATGCCAAACTGCTCATTTACAGCTGAATTAAGTCACCAATATAAGCCTCACCTGCCACAGAGATGATAAACGAAGCATCCATGGCATCGATGCCGAGGGTTCTGGCCCGGGCGGACAGGTGGAAATAGGGGATGAAGTAGGCCAGCTGACTGAAGACCAAGGACCAAGTGTAGATGCAAAAGAACGGGTCCTTCAGCAAGGAGAAGTCCAGTACTTTGGCTTTCATGACGGTCGCCTCACTCGGCATACTGGCTTGGGAGGGAACTCCAACGATGGTGGAACCATTCATGCTGCCATTGAGCTCCACTGAGCTGTCTGGAGTTGTGGGTTTACACTGACCCATGTCATGGTGGGGCTCGTGGCCATTCACACCATTGAGGACCAGCCTGGTCAGTTCAGGGTTCACTGGCTGGTCCTGGGGTCCCTGAGTACACTGCCCCCCCTGACTCTCAGATTCCTTTTGAGATAGAGGAGGGGAAGGGAAAGAGTCTGATTTGGAGACGCCGTTGGATAAATGAGAGGAGCCACTCAAGCAGCTCTTAGAGAACTCCTTCTCTGCAGAGCTCTTGAGGGAAACAGCAGGGCTCTTTTGGATGGGAGAAGAGGTAGGGTTTGAGATGGGCGGCTTCACGTTGATGGGTCTCAGAAGCATCCCGGAGGCCACCAGATTCAGCATGAGACCACCGAGAATCAGCATCGCCCCTATGAGGGACAAACAGAGCTCACAAATTAAAATGTCACCTTTTATATTCTGTAATTCTAACACAAATACACTCATTAAAAGGTCCATTCTGCCTACCTTGCCAAGCATATTGGTCCAGAAGCAGCTGAGTGAATGGAGCAAGAGCAAAGGTCAGTCCCATCCCAGAGCGCCCGATCGCATACGCTGTTGCTAACCTTTTTCGGAAGTACAGCGCTGTGACCACTGAGAAGGACTGGTATAGAAGTGCAAAACCCATTCCTGGGAGGAGTGAACACAGTCATCATTACCAAACACTGGGTCAATCACAGGATCATACGGGATGAAAAGTGAAAACAGTCATCAGGGAAACAGCTTTATGGAGGTATTTTTGCTTACTACGCATTTCAACCCACCAACTATCACTCCCATGCTGATGTAGAGGAATACCACGCTGCTAGCAAAAATACTCATGAGGAAGCCTCCGCTAACCAGAACCGCCCCGACGATGGAGGTCACCCTGGTTCCCACCTTGGCACAGGCAATAGAGGCAATGGGTGCTGCAGACATGACACAAAGAAACCAGAGCTACAAAATATCTACTGTTTTCTAAAATCCAATACCTAAATGTAAGCATTCTGATGAAAACGTGTGCAAATAAATGTTGGGGCAAGCCGGAAAGAATGCAAAATCAGATGTAAGAGTTAAATGGGTGACGCATTTTGGCAGTTTTCAAATCGAACCTCCAGACAGACGCAGACTGGACATGATGGAACCGATCCAGCTGATGCTCTCTGCTGAACCTCCAAACTCATCTTGGAACGCCACAAAGAAGATCCCAAAGCTCTTCAGAGTGCCCATCACAAGGACATTTACCTGCACACACACAAAACGGAGAGAAATGGATGAAAATGAACCCTGTGGAGGTCATTTCTTTCCATGTTACACAGTGTCATGGTTCCCTAATATACATATTGTTAACATTCAACAGCTTTAGACACGTGCAAACAATGAGACTTCCTAGTCTGATCTATAGCTATCCAAATCTATCAGTGTTACGGTTAATATTAGATGAAGATTTAAAACCATCCTTAGAATAAAATAAAGTAATACATTCAGCAGAGAAATAAGGATTTTAACTGAGGTGTACAAACCAGGAAGCAATGCAGCACAACCATCCAGCCCCAGCCTCCATCTGGAGGATCCTCATACTGGATGTCTTTCTCTTTGTCCTTCTTCGTGGCCATGACGTCCTTCCTGAACAGGTTCATGATGGCCTTAGTTTCACTTCAAGACAAAAAGAAACATTAATGGAAGCTGAGGCATTCGTGTGGTGTCTTAATGTGGGGTAATGTGGATGTAACCACACTTGTGATCATTTGAGGTACACCATTTTAAGGTAATGTACAGGATCCACCTGCTTCACACACTCTCAGTACTGTGTTTAGTGATTTCAATCATTTCTTAGTGTCACAATAACATCAGGAACAACAGCAATAGCATAACATTAAAGTTTTATTCATTTTTTTTAAAAGAGGAAGACAAGCAGACTCTTATCAAAGGCTTAATTATTTGCTAAATAAAACTTTTGATCAGTTTTGCTTCATGCAGCTCTACGGAAAACCGCAGACCAAAGAGTCAATCAAATTATATAATCATTTATATTTAACATGGATTTGTTATCAGTGCACTCTAGCACAGAATGATCTTCTAAATGTGAGTGACAGCAGACAGGCATATTATAATAACCTGTTAAATCACTGAGCTGTGACTCAGATCAGTGACAGTACAACTAACGCTGGTTACTTTTCCACCTCTTTTGCTCTTATTACAGCTTCTGCACCAGACTCAGTGTCTCAGCACTGTCACACACACTTTCTATAGAAAGCAGAGAGTGTGTATGTCCAAGAACAAGCAGCTACACAATCTCTATGCTGATGAAGCTGAACATTTGTGAAAATTTAATTTGTGAAGTGAAAAACAGATCCTAAGAAGAGGCGCATAGACCTGGATCTGGTATAGCGAAGAAAACCTGTTACTAGAAAGCCATTTTTCAACAATTTGAAACAGCACAGTCCCAGAACCATGACTAACAAGCTCAAGTTTCTGTTTTTTTCCCTTTCATCCCATGCTGTCACGGCAGCACTTTGAAAAATTCTGTCTAAAAGCCCAGTTTATTGTATTCATGGCCAAGAAATCAAGTTTCTCTTGCAAAAATGTTGCTGTGTTAACCAGCTTTTTTCTGAATAACACCAATTAAAGCGACCCAGTGGAGCTTTTGGCCATTATCAGTCCCACAGGGTGATGCTGTGGGTCCCGTTTTGTGAGTTTATATTGCAATCACAGACACGAACGCTTGATGATACATGTTTGGGTGACACAACACACAAACCTGCTGATATGCACCAACAAAGGTGGGAAAGAAGCAGACTGCATGCAGATAAATGTGGATGTAAACAATGTAGAATTTGAAAGCTAAATTCCACCTTCACAGGGCACCTTAATGTAAACCAGGTTACTGCAGAAAGCACCGATAGTTTGTGTGATGATGCAGTTTGATGTCTGTATTGGCAGACAGCAGAGGAGGTCAAAGAGGACAACAATGGATTACTGAGTTCACTGATAATTAAATGTTGTTTTTTTTAAACTAAATTTCCACCCATATTGTTGTGGCTCACATGTGAGCTCACACGTGTGTTTATGTACACGTATATGTGTAACCAAGGAAGTTAAGACTTAAGCTGTAAGCTCTCTGAAATGAACCTGTGCTCCTGCTGAGAAGTGATTCAGAAGCTGCTGCGCTGTGAGATCCAGCTGTACTGCTGTTCGACCTGCCATCCCAACAGGCAATGTGTGACCTTGAATCATTTTGAGTGCATCTTGGAGCACATTTCTACAGGATCCTCCTCCCAAGACTTGTGTCAGCAGATTCAGAATGAGCCTTGTTAAAGTGAAACATACACTCATTTATGCACTCACACGTGAGCTTTAACAGCATCAAACATAGGGAAAAAAGCAACTATCAGGGAATTATTTCCAAGGAAAAGGACATCCAAGACAACCACTAGCTAATATGAGGATTACCAAAGTCAAAATTAACTTGTGCAGCTCTCTGTAAGGACCAAACCCACAGCTGGATGCAGGGGCCATCCAGAGATACAGCCTGAGGGCAAACATCAGCTGAATGAGAGAGCTTCACGCCTTTAACATCCCAGCTGATGGTTATAAGCAAACTCTGGTATTCACTGCACATACCGTACATAAGTCATGTGTCTTCACCTCTGCTGTTGACTTACACTCAACCACCTGCACCGAATCACAAGGAGACAGAAGCACGTGCACTGATGCACCATCTACGGTGTACTTTAACATTTTATCCGTGCAAAATACCGCCTCCTCTGAGTAACTCATTGACTAATCAACTTTATCCTGATCAACTTTGAAGAATGATTTACTATAAATCACGGGATTTGGTAGAAGTTCTAGTTTAACTTTTATGCAGACTCAATAAATGAAAAGAGTCAGTGGTGTATTTACAGCTACTCGTTTGTCCGTATTCAGTTAGTTCATTCAAATCAGGCGACTGCTCCATCTGCTACGTTTCACCACATTGCTGTAGTTTGTTTGCATTTTCTAATACTTGGCTCTCGCTCATTTTCTCCTGACAGATCCTCATCCCTCCGTGGAGATGAGCTTTGAGATTAGCCAGCCCTGATTCAGCAATAAATGTTGTACACATCATTTATCTCCAAATACCTCTCATTTACAGCTTCAACACCGCACAGCTCGTTCCACAAACTCTCTAGTTTAATTATCATTTTGGCAGAATTTAACATTTTAAATGATCATGAATAAACACAGTCCGTCCTACAAGACATCCTCATGTGGTTGTTCTAACTCTATGAAACTTAAACCAAAGATACATGTGCTGTCCACGAGGACCAAACAAACAAACAGTGTTGTCTCCATGTAAAAATAGACCAGCCAGTATTATTCTGCTGCACCTGGAGAGTAAAGCAATGCGACATCAGATCAAATATTAACCATAAGCTCTCTCTGTGTGTCTATGAAGACGATGCTTTGCGCTAAGATATGGGCAGCATTATCGAAAGGAAGTTTGTAAAACAGCTGCAGGGCGTGAACTTAGTTAATCCTTGTATATGTTATCTATACCTGCTTATCCTGAGCCTGAACCATAGGAGTCCTGGACAGTTCCCACCATGATACAAACACATTTCATTACGCGAAACCGCCTCGACCCTGAAAAAGGACATGTGTGGTATAAATATTAAGTAGAGCTCTAAACTCTAAACAATGCATGAAAGCAATAATGTGCAATATTTTTTTTCCATTTCCAAACAATAGTTGGTTTAGATCTGTAGAAGGTCAGAAGGTTGCACTGAAGCAGGAAAGGCATGAATAGAGGTGTGAGGTGAAGAAAACATGCAACATGGGCATGAATATTAGCAAGACGAAAGTGGAATGTGACTGTATTTGAACACATATAGAGTTTCAAATATTCATAGTCTCGTTTACACACTGGAAAATGTGGAATTTGACTGTGGGAGGAAAATAGATAAACAGAGAAACATGCATATGAAAAGGATGGCAAAACCCAGAACAGAGAGTCAGCAGTGCTAAAAACCTAAACCTATAACAGAAATAATTACTAATCCATTAAGAAAAGGCTTTAAAAGTAAAGACGTTTCCTCCTCTACAGATGTAAGTATAAATATGTAAAGACAGTATTAATGAGGCTTTAAAAGTTTCTCTCCAGGTGCCAGTATAGCTCAATGTGTTAAGCAGGGTGATCCATGTACGGGGGCTGGTCCCTCATGCAGCGGCCCGGGTTCGATTCCCGCTTGTGGCCCTTTGCTGCATGTCTTCCCCTGTTTCTTGTCTCTCTCTCACTGTGCCTAAATAAAGCCGAAAAAAGGTCAAAAAAATAACTTTAAAAAAAAAAAAAAAAAAAAAAAGTCTCTCTCCAGTCATTGATTTAACTCCTAAAAACACAACTCTGTGTATCGTATCGGTTACATATTAAGAAGTTATTTCCATGAAAATAATTCCTTCCCACCTTAAAATGGCTCACATGTAACACTACACTTCCTTTAGAATGTGAGGATGTATGAAAGTCCCACCTGCTCATCTACAACTCTGCTCCAACTCCGTAAAGCTGCTACACAACGGCAAGTTTTCATGTTGGAGTAATTTAGCCACACGTGATAAAACTGGAAAGTGATTCTGAGGAACAATAATGATATAGAAAGGCCACACTGTGTAGTTAGACAGGATCAATTCCTTAGGTTTGTTACATATGAAACTCTGGAGGTCTGAATCTTTATGAGACTGCCATCAATACACTGCAGTTTAAAGGTGGGAGAAGAAGACGAAACACTTTGTCAGAATGAAATGAGATTAAGACTGGTACCAGGTCTAATGCTCAGTGGATCATTCTGCCTCAGTTCACCAAAAGTCCCAAGCCTGGCCGTCTTCAGTTTGACTGATTGTCTTTAAAGTTTAATTGAGTTGACCATGTACAGACTCTGGACTTAGTTTCCTTACATTGTTTGATATTCTACTGTAAAGCACTTTGTAACTCTGGCTTAGAAAAGCACTATAGAAATAAAGCTTGTGTTATTATTAGTTTTTGAGATGTAAATTCTTAATGAGTGTAGGGTTTGGTTGATTTTTGCGTTGTTTTCTTCATGCAAACCTGTGGAGCAATGTATGTGCCCTAACTTGAGAAATAATGTAGTTAGTGTCACAGGCTGAGCTCAGCCCCGCCCCCTTTCGGCTGTACGTTCCCCTGCCGGTGAGTCGCTGGTCTGTGAGGCTCTGCAGCTGTTGATTAGTGGATTGGATGCAGCTGCAGGAGAGCCTCACACCTGCAGATCATTCCATCTACTGCTATAAAGCTATAAAGCCCGGCTTCACATTGCAGGGCACGAGGGACCATAGTGCCTCAGTACCTTCAGCTGAAGTTGACGCTGCAGCATTGAAGCCACGGGAGCAGCCCGTTTTCCCCGAGCCGTCCACCAGATAGCGGGCATGGACCCCTGCCACCCTCTAGAGAGAGCATGCCCCCCCCCCACAAAGTAAAACTTATCTATGAAGCACTTTAAAACAACCAGCAGCAAAAAAACCTTGATTTTCACCTACAAAATGAAACATTTGTCGAATGTCACGAATAAACCCTACCCTTTTTCACCTCACTGCCAGCATGTAAAGAGCACAAATACAACCTGGTCTTAGATGCTGGACAGAAAAGTCACCTAAAAGAACGTAGGAGGTTGAAGTCGTAGTAAAAGCTTGTGTTTATTGCCGGTCTTTTGTAGCCTGCATCACTAACTCGCTGTGACTTAGACATGTATAAGAAGCCAGGACCAAATTAGACGGAGAGCACAGAGCGGATTAAAAGTGGAATGAATTGGGCCAGTGTAGTGTGAGGAAAGGATTTCCCCCCCATGTGCTGTTAACAAGTTGTCCTTAGAGTGTGCTTGAGTGCATGTTGGTGAATGTGCTGAGGGGTTTGAGTGCTGGGGGATTGGAGTTCAGCACCTTGTAGTGCAGCATGAACACCATGTTGCTGCATACTTATACAGGGACGTTCTCTCTGTCTCTCTCCAGCTTTTACATCGCGTTGCACGTTTATGGTCTCATGGCAGATTCTAGTAACTTGGTGCATAACGTTCTTCGAAATCTGTCCCTGTTTAACCTACATTTCATTTACGGTGCTGTGATTTAGAACACATTTTCTGTCAAACAACAATGAGATGAATTCAACGAATCTTTTCGCCTTCACCTCGAAAGCCTGATTTATGAGGTCAAGACCGTGTGTGGGATCTACACTGAGCAAACTGAAAACAGAAGTTTTCGATGTATTCTTATAAACACTGAAGAGTTTTGGTTTCCTTCAGTTCTAACAAATATGTTGGATGCATTCACTCCTCCTTAAAACACTTGAAATTCCCCTTTTATCTTATCTATTTATCAGTCTTTCTGTTCCTTGTTGGCTCATCGCTTTAAATCTTTGTCACCAGTCTATCACAGGGATACACATACAAACAACCAAGCACGTTCACCTACAGACAATTTAGAATCACAAACTAACTTCAGCATGTTTTTGGACTGTGGGAGGAAGCTGGAGAGAACCCAGGTATGCACAGGGAGAACATGCAAACTCCATGCAGAAAGATCCCAGGTGCCCTAACAAGGCAATGATGCTAACCACTGCGCCACCTTGCAGCCCCCATATTCATTCCAGATTTCTTTATTTTTCATTATTTTTTAAAATGAATAATCAAAGAAATTCAACTTTCATTCTGATTTTTTTATGGTTTATGCCATTGGAACTTTGTCATACTGCACAAAAGGCATGTTTGAGTTCCCTCTACTTCTAGCTATGATTAGGCTGTTTCCATAGATGTGCAGGACTTAATACTGGAGTGAAAAATGAGTTCACAGTGAGTAAAAATGTCACCCAGAAAATGTCTGCGGTTCAGAATATTCATCTGCCCAAACACCTACAACATCCATCCATCTAACATCTTTAGACCGCTTACACGTCATTAGGGTCGGGGGGGCTGGAGTCTATCCCAGCTCTAACTCAACCTCAGCATGTTTTTGAAGTGTGGGAGGAAGCAGGAGAACCTGGAGAGCAGGGAGAACATGCAAACTCCAAGCAGAAAGATCGTTGGAAGGCGGGGATGCGAACCGGTGATGTTCTAGCTGCAAGGCAGAAGTGCTAACCACAACTAAACCAGAAGTATGAATATTAAAATGTTTTGGCTGTAGGTGTGATATTTCCCTCCTTGTTTCCTGTCAGTCTCTACATTTTCCTTTTCTGGTAAAAATGGCAAAACAAAACAGGAATTTGTTGTATAAGAATGAAGAATAAGAATCTTCTCATCTGGCTCTCGGCAACAAAATATCTCCCAAAATGTCAAACTACAGTTTAAAGTGCAGACTTCTGTTGAATAGTGAGTGGAACTGTGTGTGTTCATAGTAGTCACAAAGCCATTGTGCTCTTAGTGCCTGTAGCAGTAATAGCAGCAGAGAGACCAAAAGCTTTGGCTTTAGTCCGACACGAGTCCTGGAGCTGCAAAGCCCAAAGTCAGAGTTTCAACTTCAACTTAAAAGTCAGCCTTGTGCACACACACTAACTGGAGGATAAACTGATTACATGGTCTGTGCAGCAGTGCAATAAAACAATACAAAAGAGCAGTTAAATAAGCTTCAGAGTGGAAACATTTTCTCCGGATCAAATGTCAAACTATAAAGTTTTCTATCTGACTTCTGCATGAGAAAAACATAAAAGTTACACAAGTGGGAGCTGAATGATGCTCCACCTGTCAGTCTGGTCTATTTTATTGTTCACATCAAAACTGTTGTGTAAGGACAATTAAGTAATGAAGGTGGGAGCGTATTGGAGCACAGCTCTGTTACAAAATCTAAAAAATAACCCTCTTTATTTCTGCATCAAATTCCTGAGAGGAGAAGCAAACAGATCCAGGGACAGTTGTGTTTTTAGAGACGTTTTGCGTGTTTCTTGGTTGATCTTAGTTGATCAGAAATTAACACCTGTAGTTGGCTCATTGGTTTCTGCCCCCATCTCTCTGCTTGGCTGGTGATCAGTGCAGAGTGAGAGCAGCTGTGGCTGATCATCATCATTACCAGGGCTTTAAGAGTGAGTCCCACACTGCATGCAGGTTGCATGCTTGCACTGTCTGCGCTGAGTGAGCACTGTTTCGAGTCCTTTTTCCGGACTGCACGACTGAGCTGCCTGCCTTCTCAGTGGGACCTCCTGATAGCGGTCCTGGATCAGCACTGGCCTCCAGATAGAGGATGTACCCCCCACCGACCAGCTCTGTCCCTAACCGCCAAGCCACCAGAGCCTGCCTTCCTTCCACCTCTTCCCAATGTTTGGAGTTTCTGGCCATAGTGGCAAATTATTGGTTATTGGTTAATTCTAAAGAAATAAAGGAAATCTGATTACCTCCACCTGCGTACCTCTCTGTGAATTTTCACTCTGGGTTCTAAATTCCACTAGAACCGCAACACCTTAATACTGTGGAAAAGACAAAAAAACGCTCTAATCTATCATTTGGTCAGCTGAATAATTCTGGATAAGATAAGAAACTGCTGTTTTACCGTGTTTGCACTGTGTTTTTGCTGCTGTTGCTCTTGTAGCTGTGCCACTGGTTTCTTTAATCAATTTTTCACCATTTGAGTCGTTAGGATTTGTGCTTTCAAATGATTTCTATTTGGGGTCATTGCCAATAAAAATACATGCGCAGAAATTTCACTCGGCCCGTATTCAGGTTGGAGCATAAAAGGGTCAAAGACAGAAGCTGCACATTAAGAATGAAGAAGTAAAAGGCTCATTTTCTCAAAAATCACATCCCGGAGCAATGTTCTCATGTCAAAATGTGCACAGCAACAGTTTTTGTTTGCTGTAGTTGATCCTGTTTTCCACAGTAGCTGAAAGGAGATGCCCTACTAATGCGATTTCCCAAAACGATGGGAAGAAAACTGACAATTCTTGCATTGTTCTATCCAGTTGAAGTTAAAACAAGTCTACAGGGACTCAAGTGAGAAAAATTGTTGGGTTTCATCGTCCACCTTGTGCTGGCATCTGGTTGTGACTAATTTGGGCAGAAGGAACAACTACAGCATCTGGCTCCTCCGATGCAATCACCTCTTCCATGTCAAACTGTAATCAATGTGTCCCCTTTACAGTCTGTGGATGCAGTTTGCTGTGAACCTAATATTACACAACACACACACACCTCAGTTGTGGAAACAAATGGCACTAAGCTTCGGAGATCAGGGTCAGCGTGTTACGAGTTTATCCAGCCAAACTGTGCAGATATCAATCCTTCTCTTTGGGACCTTATAATCAGATTTTACCGCAGAATATTTTACCAGCTGCAAATTTTTGTATTCGCTCAGATCAAAAAAAACGATGTCAAAGATTTTTTTCAACAACAGTGTCAAAACAACAACAAAAAAAAAATCAATAAAAAGCCTCCCTTCACTGTGTGCGCTGCATAATTTACTTTCAGTCGGGCAGATTTATTGGTCTGGAGTCGTGCTCAGTTGCACATCAGCTGCTCTGAATGTTAACTTCATGCACATTACAGCTCCTCTGTATCAGAAATCTACCACTTCCAGAGGCTTGTGGAGTTACCTGTTGTGCTGTGTCGGTAGTAAGGCACCTGAGGTGAAGGGGAGCTCAGAAGTCCTATTTTCTGAGCGACATTCTCCGGCTGGTTGAAGGGCACTTGAAACTACAGTTGCATCAAGATTAGCTTCAGACCTACAACAAGAAAGGCGGCGATGATGAGTGAAGGAACAGGGTCAACATATAATTGACTATTTGTACCATAGTTGACATTTTTACTGTTTTCAGGCTGAAAATCAACTTGGCTGCCAATAACCAAACACCACATGGCATTTTTACAGAAAGATTCTTCTAAATATTATATACACAATTGAGTAAAACTGAAATTGAAAGTTATTTATAAAGATATTGTAGTAAACCTGTTGACATGCCATAAATCCACACTTGACTCACACACTATTAAATATTAAGTATTAAATAACTAAGAAAAAAAAGAAATAACTGTCATGATTATCTTAATAAAAAGAACACAATCAAAACTGTTTTTGAATAAGCTCATTTTATTATTGTTTAGCTAATTAGAAGGTGGTTGTTAATAAATTGGGATGATTATTTAGTTGACATTTTAGTGATATCCAGTCATTTTTTATTGATAAATGATTGTTTCCATAATTAAAAATTATGGAATTTGTAAAGACGTGATCATTATGAACATAAAAACATTACTTTTTTTTTTTACTTTTAATAAAAATGTATGCACGATGTATCCCATGGACTTCAAACGTCCCTCAATTATATATTTACCAAACGAGTGGTACAAGGAATAAACAGTTTGGATATTAGACGAGGAAATCTGGCACCAGCTTCTAAAAGAGCAGTATTTCTAAAGCAGTGGTAAATGATGACTTAACCGTTGATAACATAAAAGCGACGATTTCTAGGTGATGCACATTGTTTTGTGTCGTTTGTCTCATTTTTTTTGTCATGCGTCTCATTTTTGTAATATTTTGGCTTGTTTTTGCTGGTTTTTTGTCTGACTTCTGTCACTTTGATCATAAAGTTAAATACTATATTGTTCAGTTCCTGATACCTGTGACTAAATGTTGTGTTCCTTTGCAGACACTGATCTGTAGGTTGTAATGTGTAAATGATAAACTGAGGCATAATATTGTTGAACTCTCACTTATTTTTCTTAAGAAATTTTGGGTTGTTCATAGTGGTTTGTAAAAAGATAATTCCTTAAATGTGAACATTTCCAGAATGTACTTTTTTGCACTTAAAGGAAAAATTTGGAGTTGTGGTTATTTATAGGTCATTATGTTGTGATTTTACTGGTCTGGTCCACTTGTGATCAAATTGGGCTGAATGTTGCCCCTGAACTAAGATGAGTTAGACACCCTGGTTCTATGTGTATGTTTCTTCAATGACAGGAAAATTTTAATTAAAACCATAAATCCAGTCGGCCTGATTCCCTCTGACTTCTGTACTCTGAAGAGGAAAGCAGCTACACCTGGGGAAAAACTCACCCACCAGGTTCTACAGGTTATGAGTCAGTAAGGTGACGTTCTAACATACTTTTCTCTCCTAGTTTATTAAAATACATGTGTTTATTTAAACTGTCAGGGTGAGTCTGCGGTCTGACTGATGGCATGTACGTCAGTACGTTAACTAGAACTGTCAGTGGCAGACACTTTAAGGCTGACACACTTAAAACGATCTGCACTGACATGTCAGCTGCAGCATAAACAGCTGGCGATCTGAAGTCTGCCAATGCTTTGTTCTTCATATATGTTGTCTATAAGAGCTCCGAGCTAAAACGTGAACATCAGCTTCTTGTTGGCAAAGCAACCGTTTAAAAAGTGGGTCAAATAAAGATCATGACTTCCAAACAGTGACACGTTTTACTCGAAAACATCCAAAGCTGCACTGTGTCAAAATTCTGGAAAACAGGTTAGAGTGACAAAACACATCATGTTTCATTATGGATCCACTAGAGCGTCTGAGATAACCAGACTGGTGAAATGATCTACCTGTGCAGCTTTTCTGTTATTTTTAAAACTCTCATTGAGCCAGTAGCAGTGAAGGTTTATTGACTGGAGTTCAGAAGTGCTGTTCAGACCTGCCAGTTGATCATCAGAGGCAAACAATAGCATCTTTTAATCCTATTAGGATGGTTTTGTAAATTATAAGGAATAGAAAAAATACTCCCACAAGTAAAAATATCAGGAATTGAGCTCCTTCCAACACTAGTAATCTACTTTTGTGCAGGTCTGAGCAAATTTCTAACTCTCGGAAAGTGTCACTTTCATCATGTTCCAATTATTTTTGAGATCATTTTGAATAGTTTTCATCCATCAAAACAAGCCTCGACCTTGAGTCTCCAACTCTGATCACAGCTTCACTTCTGCACTGAGAAAAGCCCGACATCAGTCGTGAGGAATTGTGAGATTATGTAGTAAATGCAGGCTGTTTAGCTCAGAGCTTTTTGGCTTAGTCCGCAGGGTGCATACAGAAAAACGCATTATTGTGGCGGTGGGGGGAGAGAACAGGGTGGTCTTACCGTGTGGAGCTGTGAGCCAGTTGTTATCTTCACTTCGCAGGCCTGTTGCATTGCGTCCTTCGCTCAACTCAACTCTGCTGGTTGGACGAGAGAGAGGAGAAAAAAAGGGGTCGAAAAGCAGACGCGAAAAAATTTCAGACACTTCACGGGTGAATTTCAAGATGTCATCTGGGTGCCATCTGAGCAAAAACACAAAATAGAGGCTCTAAAACCAGCACTGACGTAATCTGGGTGAAAAGTTTTACACCCAAAAATAACTTTGGAGGGTCACAGAGGAGAACAGTTTGGGGGGGAGATTTATTTTTTACGCACGGGGTAGCCCAGATGAAATGACTTCAATTTTAAACAGAACGTCTTCTGCACACCTAAAATCGTTTAAATGTTGTCAGTTATCCATTCTCACACCAGAAGAACAACAAGGAGCTGCACATACCTGGATTCTCCTCCTGCCGTCGACTTGTTTTTCTCCGATTGTATTTAGTTTAATTTGACGCGTAATTTGGTGTTTTCCGGCTCCGGGGTTGTGCGTCCCTGAAAGACCTGCGCGGCACCACTGAGGTGCTTTCTGACACAGAGAGGGATCGCTGCGGGACCTGTTTGTCCGAGGATGGCCGTGCCATAACTTCTTCGCCTCTATGCACCTGAGCCTCTGGATTGCATCTCACACCTCAGCCTCAGCATCGCTTCGCTGTGCCGAGGAGCCGCAGAGAGCAAAAAGCCTTCACCGAGGGAGGCCACGTGACTGAGACGTAGCAATGAACCCCATCTGAAGGCTCAGAGGGTGGGAAGTAGGAAAAAAAAAAGAAAAGAAAAAGCTCTGCGGTCAAAACATCAGAGCCACCGCAGGACTTTCCTCAGATCCTGGAGAGGAGGCGGTGCGCCACCAAGACGCACTGCAATCTAATATGCGCAAAGGGAAAAGCAGGTTTTCCTTTTAGAAACATCTACAAATAATACCCCAGAATCATCCAGCACACACAATCCTGCCTGTTCCTGCACGCTCCTGTTCTGTCTCTATATAAGGCAGAGCTTAGCGCAGAGTAGCACGGGGTTCACGGCACTGTGATTAATGATTACAAACTTCAAAACTTGCATCAATGTTTCGCAGGTGTCAAAGGGAAAAATAACTGGATAACCAAGGCAAAGGAGAAAATAATGAATACTTAACACATAAGAGGGCATGCTCACAGTCAGGTTAAAGTTTATTAAGGGTTGTTCATGACTGTGCATGACTGCCTGGGAATAAAAGACAACACAAGAGACACACACAGCAGCAACAGCACGGCTGCATTCAGCATGAGGCAAGCCCTGTTCTGTACATGACATCAGTAGAAGAGCATTACTTACAGAAAGAGAGGAAGAGCACACAAAGTTAACAAGCTTTTGGAATATGAATTTACAAAAAAACACAGCACATCAGTGTAGAAACTCCAGATTCCTCTTTCTCAGATTGTGTGACTTTCTTTACAATGAAACTCGTCAGTGGTTGTCTTCAGGATGCGATCTTGTGAACTGCTACTGTGATGGTGCCGTGACTCCTCACCAGGATGTTTCTACAAAACAAACACAAATAAAAACACTAAGAGAGACATCCACCTGATAAATACTAGCAGTACAGACAACAGGGATAAGTTCAAAGCGATGATGTCAGTCATTCACCTCCACTGCAGCTACTGGATGATCAATCAATACTACGTTCCCTCCACAAAACTTCCTAAAAAGCAATATTACTGCGATGCTGTGACTTATTTTTAGCAACATCATCTTCATGAAGCATCCCTTATTTATGCTGCTGCAGGCCCAGGCTGCTGGGGGAGCTCCCATGATGCACCGGGCACCTCTCCTCAGCTCTCACTCTGCATGCATTTATGCCACTGCTGCATGTTATTAACTGTGTCTCTCCCGTGGTTTGTCCTCTCTGTCCTCTCTCTCTCTCTCTCTGTCTCTTTCTGCACCTTTCAGCAGGTATTTCCTGCTCCAGAGCTGTATATTTCTGATCTGCAGTTACTCGCTGCACCACCCAGCTCCTTGTTTATTGTTTGCAGACAGTCGACTTTCCTGAGTCTGGTTTTGTCAGGTTTATTCTGGTTAACTCTGCCAGGAGGTTTGAAAGGCATGGTATTGGTTTGAAAAAATTATCAAAATGACAGCATTTATCAGAGCCAGACACTGTAAAAGAAAAAAAAAAAAAAAAGACAAACAGTCCTTAAACTACTCATCCATTAAGGGCCATTCAGTGAGATAACTTAACCAAACCTAAGACCACTGTAATTAATCTAAAGTACTGTTTTCTACTTGGCTCATTTAAACAAAAAAAAAGTCCAAAGTGCTTCTTGGCGCAACCATGGAGCCACTAGAGACTCAGGGATTCAGTTGAACTTGCCTGAACTGCAGAAGGGAAACAAATTAAAAAAAAAATGGAAGTAGTAAAACATCTACAATATGTAGAGTCACCATTTTTTCCCAGTATTGGCAACACCTATGAACACTTGAAAAAATGTACATGTTGAATCCCAATTTTTTTACATTTTTGTAAAATGTTTCATTATTTACAGCATTATAGCTTTGTCACGTTGCTCAGAGGACATTTTTGAGTTCTCTCTTTTTCCATAGAGGTGCAGGTTTTTACACTGCAGTTTAAAACAATGAGCCCACAGTGAGTAGAAATGTGACAGGAGCAGAGAGAGGAGAATTAATGTGAGATTTTCCTCCCCGCTGTTACCAAATGCTTGCTCAAGGGGCATCGTTGGGTTTCTGTGTATAATATAAATTGTAAGATATGGATGTTTGTTGTGTATGTGAAATATAGATTTTATTGGAAAGGGGTTGCAGGGACTCACACTCCCTTCAGCAGGTTCATCCACAGTTTGTATGCAATCACTACAAAGTCCAACATTTTAGATCACTTCTCTCTAATAATCAGAAGTACAGCTGAGAGTTAAAATTACTGATGCCAGTCCAGCAGATGATGTTTTGCAGAGTCCAGAAGGTGGCAGTGTAGCCACAAAAATAATCTCCCTTGCCAAGGCTTTGGAGGTAGAAACACAATCTTTGATTCTGGATCTCTTTCAACACTTTCTTCACGAGTTATTGATCTCCCCACATATTAATCAAAAACCCCCAAAGACGCACCTTAAATCCACTGAGACAGAGATAAACGAGTTGAGTCGGTCAAGCAAAAATGGACAAGAGGTTGTGTCAGTTCTCACCCTGACTCAGACTCCAGACACACGGTCGGGGTGTCGGTCGGGTCTCTGGTCAGAGCTGCAGCTTGTTTGGCCAAAACTGACACGACTCCACCATGTTCATCCGACAGGGACCCACGGCCTGGAAATAACACAGTTATTACACAATGTTAAAGAAACTGTGAAGATGGTGCTAAAAAAACTTCCCCTGTGAATAACTAAAATCAAATTTGCAAACTCAAGCTGTTTCTCCAAAGCTGAAACATTTAACCATCGAGAAGCCAAATCAAAGTGTTTTTGACTTTATTATATTATGAATTATTTGACATCTTTTCATAAAGGTGATGAGCCGATTGGGTTTTCACTGCTGTGAAGTCGCTCCGGCTGCCCTTAAAAAAACAGTTAAACATTCAGGGACAAGCACACTAATTTCCTGCATTCGCTGCTGGTTTCTTAGCAAACTCATAATGGTAATAACAGGCCTGGAAGTTACTGCACCTGGCCAAAAATTTTGGCACATAAATCCCGAAAAACACAATTTGCTATTTGCAGACCTCAGTTTTTGTATGTATGAGAAAAACCTACTACAGTATCAGGTGTTAATTAGTGAAGTTTGCAGACTTTGGAGAGATCCAGGCTTTTTGTTTCTTCCTGTTTTTGGTCTTTATGCTAAGTTAAGCTAACTGGCTGCTGCCTGTATATTCAGATTTACGATGGAGACATGAGAGAGCTAAAAAGCTACTCATCTAAATCTCAGTGAGAAAGCAAATATGCACATTTTCATGGATATGTAACTGTAACTGTTCTTCTAAGCTCCTCTTCTGTGTTAAGCTGATTTACTCTTGTTTTGAACAAACAGTTAAATCATGAGAGTGTATTTCCAAGGATAAAGCTTATGTATTACAGGTTTTCTATGCTTTTCCTCATCTCTATCAGAAGTGTTTTTTGTAAGATGATAACAAAATCTGAATGTAATGACCAGTGAATTCTGTGATATTTAGTCATTAAAGTCCACATGTCAGTGGACAGAAAGGAGGTAATTTGCTATACCTGATTTTGCTACTTATTATCAGCAATGCTCACAAATAACTTCACTTTGTCATTTTTCTTCAGTAATTCATTTAGCATTTATTTCTACAAAGTAATTTCCGATATGAAGCAGTTATTACCCTGATGACTGTGATTAAACCCTTCAGTGTTCGTGGCGCAGTTGGACAGAACAGAATGAGCCGTTTGTTTCATACAGGTTTAAAAATGTACATTTTCCATCTGAAGCATTTGCACCTGGGTTTTGTGATTATAATGATTGTCTACTTAATCTTTTTTAGTTGCTTAAACTGGCACAAACATCACAAATGATCAAGATTATCAAAACAAGGCGTGAGATTCTCAAAGTCATAGTTCATTTTCTCACATTTGTATTTGCATTTCTTTCTGCTTTGGAAAGGAATTCAAATGTGTAGGTATCTCTTCCCTGTCAATGAGAGGGGCAATGCTCGTTTTATTAAATCAGCCCTAAGAGCAGCGAATAAATGTAAAGTCATTTGTTGGAAAAATTAAAACCATCTAGCGTATCTTTGTGGCTTACAGAGCTTTCATCATGTTTACCTTTAGAAAAGATTAGCTTCTGTTTAATCTGAGAAATATATTATTGCTTTTCAATAAATGCTGGGGACATTTATTTTTTACTCATGAACTAAATGTTCTGAGTTATTTCCATTATCAACATGCCTATTATTTTCTTGAGTTATCAGCTACACATTGGAATGTCATCAAAAACTTATCGACTGACTGTCATAGAAGACAAAGAACAACAAAAAACACTCTCATCTGAAAACCAGATTCTAGTAAATTTCAGGAATTTATGCCTGGACAATTATTTAGCACTGTCTGATTTATTTGTGTTTGAGTGATTTTATATGAGCTAATCAAAGTTTAATCAAACGTATGCTGGTACCACATTCAGGTAAGATACCATTTATCAGGTTTGGGGGTTTAAAGCTTTAATTAATGGCTTGTTCAAACATTTACCAACACTTCGTGTTTACTTTTGGTGGCATCTGTGATATCCTGTGTGGTGTGCTGGGGAGGGGGCTGCTCTGAGTGGGATAAGAACAGACTCAACAGACTGATAGAAAGAGCCAGCTCAGTCTGTGGCTGCCCCCTGGACTTCATGGAGGTGGTGGGAGAGAGGAGGGCTCTGGCCAGATTGTCCACTATCATAGGAAACACCTCCCACCTTCTGCACCAGACTGTGAACTCTGTAAGCAGCAACAGACTGTTACACCCTCAGTGTAAGAAGGAGCTTTTCTGCAGGTCCTTTATTCCAACATCTGTCAGGATTTACAATGCCGCATTATAAACTGGTCTACCTCTGTTTACTGCTGCACTTTTCCCTCTTACATACGCAAATCATCATCTGTATATAATGTTTCTCTGAAAATTTGCAATGTGTGTTTTTTCTTATTTATTTTTGTGCTGCCTTTATACTTTTTCTTTTGGAGCTGCTGCAACAGTGAACGTTCCCCACGGCGGGATCAATAAAGTTTATCTTATCTTAATAGATCAGTTACAGGAATAACTTCTGTATGTAGGCACTGCTTTTTGGTTATTTGATTCATTCTGCCAGAGCAATTATCGCCTGGGAAAAGACTAAACAACCATTCATTACCTGCCTGAGCAGATTTACAACTGCAGAATTATTATGGTAAAATTACTAATTGATAATACACACACATGTAGAAAGAACCATACAGTAAAGGTGAATTATTTTGGCTTATGCTACATCATCTGCTTTACAGCTGATTTTTTAGCATAACGGTGGAGTTACAACGCTGAACTAAAGTGTCAATCAAACAAAATCATCAATTATTTTAATAATCAATGAATCATACTGTTCAGAATTTAATACTGTGATGGTCTAATTTTCTGTACAGTCCATACTTTGCTCTTATTGATTTCACTAACCTGATCTATAAAGCCTTTCTAAGTTATGTGTTGACAAATAAAACGGCCACTAGTTCCAACTTACAACCCTTTAAAAAGGGAACCGGACAAACAGTCAGTAGAAGGTCAGTTCAATGTGAAACCAGTTGAAATGCATTTTACTGTAAAGTTTATAAAGAAAACAGGAAGAAAGTGTTGTCTTACAGCCCAGGTTGTGTCCTTGCTGATCCGTACAGAGCACACCGACCACTGCTGGGTTCTTCATGCTGCCAGAAACACCGACAAGGAGCCCAAAGTTGCCGTTAACGGAACAAACTTAACGATACAAACTCAGTCACGGTGCGGTTTTAACTTACGTATCATCAAGATGCTGTTCGAGGGTCGACTCCATTGTTATCACTCCCAAAGAACTCCGAAATTCAAGTTTTCTGCATGAAGACCTGCTCTTGTTGTTGTCTACTTCCTTAACGGTTCCGGGTGCAGTCAGGTGACCGTCACGTGCACGAAGGATCCCCATGAAGACCAAAATATACGAAACGCGGAAACGAAAGAGCAAAACCAGTATCTCTCAAGCAAACCATTTTCAGGAAAGAAAATGCTGCATGTATAATATTATATTTATTTACTGCATTATAGATAGATAGATAGATAGATGGATAGATAATATCTATTTTATATCTATCTTTTTTGGGGGATATATGTAGATGTGTATGCGATTTTCTTTTTTTTAAAAGTTTTTTTTTAACATAAAATATTGCTAAAATACATTTGCAATTTTTTTGTTAGAAAGTCAGAACTTTTTCTTAATTCATTTTTAATATTTTCTCTCTCTATATATATGTTATTTCAATAGATGAGATTGTTAAATTCAAGTTTTATACTGTAATTATACCTCAAAAATAGATGCAATTATGACAAGAGATAAATCAATTTTCTTTTTTCAAAGATTTTTTTTACATAAAATATCATTAAAACACATTTGCAAATTTATTGCAACTTTACAAATATTTGCTTTTTATCAAATAAATGAAACAGCGAAGCAGTTACATTCAAGTTTACTATTGTAAACATTGTTTTAAATTAAATAATCCAGTTTCCACTGTGTTCTCAAGGACTGCACAAGGAAGCACATATGACGTCTTTCCTGAATAAGCTGAAGATGCCAAACAGCTCCAGTGCCACATGATTCCCAGTCTCTCAGTTATTTGGACATGACGTTTTTGTTTGGCGTTATCATCTAATCACTGAGAAATCACGTGCAGAAACACAATCATCTCCACCGCCCCTGTTACCATCTGAGTCAAACATTACTGTTACCATCTGAGTCAAACATTATTCAGCATAATAAAAGCTTAATACATTTAGCAAGATAATGTGACCTTTACCAATGGCTTTCTTACTGAACATAAAATATGGTGTTAATACTGTGAGTCTTAAGCCTTGTTTCTTGCAGCCTCTTGTTGATGGATTCTGTTAATGTGTTTTCTTCAAAAGTTAGCTTGAGGCCTCTTGGCTCACCATCTTGCATGATTTCTGCTGGCTGTCCCAAAACGGTGAGGCTTCAGTGCTCCTGCTGACGGGGCAGAAATGGCTGAATGTAATTATGTGGCCGCTGCATTGGAGGAATCCATCACCTGAGCAGCAGCAGGGTAATGTCCTGCTGACTAACCCACGGGTACGCTCCCCCTCCTCCCCTCTAATTCCTCTATCTTAGCCTCTCCTCCTCTCGTGCTCATATTTCTCTCCTCACAGCTTAAATCACAACCCGCCCGCCTCCACTGACAACCAGCTGCCCATCACCGTCCCAGTATGCACGTAGGCAAACACCAGTCCAAGTTTATGAATGCAGAATTATTTACTAGAGTCACATCTTATCGCTTACACACACACATACACACATACAC
This sequence comes from Amphiprion ocellaris, assembly GCF_022539595.1. NCBI lineage: Eukaryota > Metazoa > Chordata > Actinopteri > Pomacentridae > Amphiprion > Amphiprion ocellaris. The sequence goes on from NC_072773.1 coordinate 32,443,181, forward strand.
ACACACACACACACACACACACACACACACACACACACATACATGCACGTGTAAGGAATCTTCAGTCTTGTTCAAAGTGAGGCTGACATAAATACTAGATCCCATTATTTGTAACAAATATCCACTTTACAGCTGCTGTAAATCTGCAAATGAGCTGGAACCCAAATAGAGATCAGAGCCAGTGTCGCAGCACCCTGATGTACGATATAACAGCTGCTATAATTCAGGGACATCAAGACCCATTACAACTATTCTGGCATATGTACAAAGAATGTGCAATAAATGTGAAAATCATGCTGATTGAAGATATAAGGTGCTACAATTGCTGATATTTACAAGAAAGGTGCAAAATTGTTGGTATTTGCAATGAAGGTACAAAATATTGCTGATATTACAGAGCCAATGATGAGCATATAGGCTGGGTCAGGATGATTGGTTTTATATATTTGTAGTTTATTTTGGGGGGTTTTTGTCAGTGTGGATGCATTTGTGCTGCGCAGCGATAGTTGACGACGGCTGTCACAGTGCACGGCATCAAGACACACATATCTCAATATAATATAATGAACATCATCTCCCTCCCTATAAATGCTTTACATGATGCCCCGTCCCCGTGGTAATTTTGGTAAACTCATTATACAGCTTTGATTTTGATTCGTTTTGTCTTGGGTCCTTCAGACAGACAAATAATTCAGGGTTTCATTGCACCTGTGCCCTTGTGTCTCACAAAGAAGTGCCAGATTCATTTTAGTTCAAATCCATTTCATCACTTTCTGATCTGCTCTCCACAGCAAGTGATGAAATTGCTATGGAAATCAACTCAGTGGTGTTTTGTTATATATTGTTGCTATCATGTTTTTGTTATTTTGAACTACTTGAGTCATGAATACTGATGGAAAGGCAAATGTGGAGTCAAATGCTGCACAACAGCTACAGCAAGCCTTCATCAGCTGCCATCTGGATGAGTAAGATGACGAAGCTTCAGAACAGACAGGCAGGGAGGGGAGATGTTTGACATGAGGAGGGAGCAGAGGGGGGAGGGAGGGGAGAGAGTTGGGTGGGGGGTCGCATGTGGATAAAGAGAGGGAGATGCTGAGGCTCCTCTCTAAGGAGTTCTGGGAACCTTCATGACCGGCTGAAGAGTCGGGGATCCAGCGTGAGGTGCCCGAGAGTCTGTTTCGTGGTTGCTGTTGCTCACTGTTGAGGGCGTTGAGAGAGTCCACTTCTCCTGTTGCTGTCATGAGCTTCAGGGTGGTGCTGCTGTCCTTCCTGCTGGTGTCTCTGAGCTGCTCCAGAGGAGCCGTCATCACAGGGGTGAGTGACAACTTTCTGGTTCAGTTGCTCAATGTTAAATATGATATTTTATTAGTTTACCAGTTTTTCAGAGGTGTGTCTAATCAGTCTAAATTATCAGTTAAATTCAATCAAATCCAATTTTATTTGTCACATACACAGTTGTACGATGCATAGTGAAATGTTTTGTGCACCTGATCCTGCTTGTACATACAGTGACAGCACACAGAGGAGGGAATGGTAAAAAGAAAAAAACAAGACAAGAGCATACAAAACACAGAGCCTGCATAGATATAAACAATATATACAGACAAAAGTCTAACAATATTTACAACTGAGTATGAAGATTAAAATATAAAATGACTGTAGTCTTGTTGTTGTGATGTTTAATAATATAAGAAGAGAGTGTTTATGTAGTTCTTATAAAATGTGCAAAGTATGAATGTGTGTTTATGTCATGTGCAATATGTGGTGTGAGTGTAGTGTGTATGTTGTGTGCAATATGGATGTGCGTCCAGTAAAGTCCTTTTGAGTTCTTGATCAGAATTACTCTAATTTTTCCTTTGAACATACTGTCAAGTTTAAAATAACATTTTCCCTTGTTGTTATCCACTCATTCTGTAACTGTTTTCTTTCTTCTTCTTTTATAATGTATATTAAGAAACTGTGATTTAAATATGAATCCTAGAATTATTTACTAGAGTTGCAACTATCATTGCAGATCAGTTTGTCTTCAAGGTTTATATACACTTTGTTTTCAAAGATTATCAGTTGTTAATATCTAAACCATGCATTTTGTAGCATGTATAATACTGTAAGATGCTAATCAGACGTATTCTGAGTCCAAGCCAATGTCCTCAAACTGCCTTGTTCAGTCTGAAATTAAACTAAATATGCAAAGATTTGAAATCTGCAGCAACATAAAACAGAGAAAAGAAGAAAATTCAACTGTTGGACAAGTTTGATAGATAAATAAACAATGGGTGGATTACCCAAATTATTTGCTCTTGATCATATATATATATATATATATGTGTGTGTGTGTGTGTGTGTGTCTGTGTGTGTATGTATATACACATATATATTATATTATATATGATTACAAATTACAATCAAGAGTCCACATCCTCCTCCGCTGGAAAAACCAGAGGAAATTATCTCAGTCCTCTGACTGATATTCATTTGTAAATGGATTAGGGAGATGACAGGCAAAGGATGAATTGGCTTTAAGTGTACAAACATGAGAAGGTATCTCTGTCGCAACAAGTAAAAATGCAACGGTTTGAAGCCTGATAGTCTAGCTCTATCAACATGAACAAAAATAAAATTGACTGACTGGCATTAAAAAAACGTTCTGTGTCTCTCTGGTCCTTTTATTCCTTCCTGTCTGTACCTCCACCGTCTCGTCTGTCCATCTGCCCTGCAGGCCTGTGAGAGAGATGTGCAGTGTGGCTTCGGTCTCTGCTGTGCTGTCAGTCTGTGGCTGAGGGGTCTGAGGATGTGCGTCCCCAGAGGAGTGGAAGGGGATGAATGCCACCCCTTCAGCCACAAGGTGGGCAGAAAAAAATGAAGTCGATAATCTTCCTGCGTCACAAACACACGCAGTCGAATGCCTTTTCCCTTCCTTCCCACTCTTGTTTTGAAAAATCCAGATTGCATCAAGTGCTGGCAGATCGGCTGAAGCTTTAGAAAAGCTGCTGATAAGTGCAGAGACTATTGATCTTCTCGACAGGGAATCAGAGTCGTTCATCTCTTTGATTATCTGGACGAGGCAACAATTAGTTCAGCTAACACCACATCCATCACTGAAATTCACACTTTTAAAGGATTTTTTTTTTTATATCTTGCAGCTCTAGGTGTCAGCTGATGAAGGATTTAAACTGTCAGATTATCCTCCCACACTCATTTCCTCCTGTCTCACTCGTCCAGGTGCCCTATGCAGGGAAAAGACAACACCACACCTGCCCTTGTCTCCCCCACTTGGTCTGCACCAGGTACGCCGACAGCAAGTACAGATGTACTGACGACTTCAAAAACATGGACTTTTAACCAAACATTGAGATGAAAACAGAATTTCAGAGGACAACTTGAACCGGATCAGAATCACCTTCACTGACTGTGTTCTACGTTTGTTCGCTTTGTGTTGAAATATGAAGTTGGGATTTTACTGATGCACTCAACAATCAAATGAAAAGAGATGTTAAGACAATTAAACTTATTAGCAAGAGCCTCTATAGACGTGAGACACTTTATAATAATTAAAGCCGATGTTACCCAGGAAGTTATTTGTGAACCATTAAAACATCTGCGTTTTTTTTTTCATGCTAATTTTATGTTAATTTATCAAGAGAAAATGTACGAGTGTTACTGTCAATAAAAATATAACAACACTATCGTCTGGTTCGTGCTCTGTGGAGGTTTTTCCATGTTTAATTTGTCTGTGACATAAAGTGGCTTTAATCGCAGTGTGATTATGATGAAGGTCACAAATCAAGAGTTAAACTCCGACCTTGTGCAACGTATCTGATTTGTGTAGGTGCCAGTCAAAGGTAAATTCAGGGGAACATTTTTAACAGTTTTTTTGTTTAGCTTTTTGAAAAGCAGACAAAAGTGGTTTAGCATAAAAAGTCCAAGGAGCTTTAACATATTAAAAAAAACTGAATGAAACAGCAATGTGACATCACGTTGCAGTTGTTAGAGAGAAAATGTCATTCATCTGAAAAGACGTGTGATAAAGGTTGAATGGTTTTTTGTCCTGTTTTGGGATCTTTTTTATGACACCAAAACCTTTTTCGTCTCTCTTATAGAAGGAAATTATAAGGGAATATGAATCACATGCTTATATTATTATTATTACTATTGATAATAGCAATTGTTTTGATATTAGAAGTGGTTTTATTACTAGAAACGCTGCATGAACTTTTGCTAATATGCAGATGACAGCTATATTTATCTATGAAGCCAGATGGATTAAATCAATTACTCAACTTAAATCATGTTTTAAGAACATAAAGATCTGGATTACCTGCAGTCTTCTTGGAAGATTCAAGAGCTTTTATTTGTGAGACGTTCATACAGTCTGTGCAGAGAAATAAAAGTGACTGTTCTCAAGGCAGTGCAATAAAAATAAGTGATAATTATAAGAACAATTTTTTAAAAAGCTATAGAAAATCTGAAAAAATGAGAATGTCATGAATAATAAAGAGGAGGTACTCAATTTAGACAAAACTGAAGTCTAAAAGACATTAATTTTAATTAACCATATGGTCACTCTGGATGACATTATTTTGACCTTCAGCGCTGTAAGGAACCTTTAACTGAGACATAAAACAGATCTCTAGAACATCCTTTTTGTCACCTGGGCAACACTGACAAAATCAGGACATCCTGTCTCAAGGTGATGCTGTAAAACCAGTGTAGGATTTTTTTTTTTTTTTATTTCTAGACTGGACTGTTATAATTCCTTACTACCAGAATGTCCCAATAACTCTCTAAAAAGCCTGCAGCTGATTCAAAATTCTGCAGCTAGAGCTTTAATAGGACATCATATTAGTTTTTCTTCATTTGTTCCGTGTAAAATCAAGAACAGAATCTTAAATCCATTTATTCTGTAGTCTTGCTTGATAGAGTTTTGAAATGGTTAACATAATAACTGATAGCAACCATTTTCCTGCCGATGAGGTTGCATTTTGAATACAGGATTTATATTTGAGTATGTTTCCATTGTGTATTGCAATAACGTAACAATGCTTTTCCCACCACTGTGCTTGGACTATAGTTACTTAAACATGTAAGATTAATTATGTCAACATAACATGAAATGAACGTTGCAATCAAAGTCAAACTAAAGTTTACGCTGGATTTTGAGTAAGCGTCTGCAAAGTCACTGAGTCACTGTTTTGTTATTCTTTGCTCACACCTCATGTCACTGTACCTTTGTTTTGTGTATTATTGCTATCAGATAACCCTGCCCAAGTCACCTCAGCCCACGCCTTTAGAAATGTCTGTGGAAAGTCTTTGTATCACCTGATCTGCATATCAACATGTGAAGTGTTGGTGAAGTCTAACTACTATTTAAAACTTACAGTTTATGAAAATAAACTGTTTTAGATCATAAAATCTGTCATCTGGGATTACGAATTAGAAGTATTCATGTTGCTTAACTCATCAGTACACCTGGGGTCCAACTGTTTGGTGTCCATGTGTACTCCAGCCAGACCCCAGCCAGACTGTGCATCTTTTTTCATGTATGTTTGTGTCATGTTGCTCTTGTGATGACTGCTTCAGTCGCACTGTGTTTCAGTTCAATTCAGGAGTTCTTACACTGATACTGAAAGCAATACACGTCAGTAATCATCAATAGTAATTTCAACGTCTTTTTCATATTTGTATCTATAGACCACACACATTTTAGGAAAATATATATTCAGAGGATATGGACAGGTACAGAAATGTGAAACAGATGAAATTCTACTGGTGTCCAGCTGGACCCCAAGCGTACAGATTAATAGGTTTTGCCGTGTACTGATGAGGGTTAAGCTGACTGAGAGCACTGCAACAGCAGGATTTCACTTCAGTAGTAGAAAAACATTTCAGTAAGTCATGGTTAAATTATATCCAGCCTAATTTCTCCTAATTAATATTATTTTAACACTATTTTAAGGAACGACATTCTATATAGTCACATAAAATTCAAGTCAGTTTTCTTTGAGGGGAATGACTGCTACGGAATAATTTCACAATTGTGTGTTAACAAGTTTATTGTAATATTTGCTCACTGATATGAACCCATTTGTCACCATATCACTCATTTCTTATCTTCAGCTGATACTTGATATCACGGTACGTAGAAGGGCATTTTGGCGACTCGACCTTGGTTTACAGTATATAAGGACTGGACTCTGCTGCTGGAACTTCACTCAACTGAGTCCAACAGCAAAGACATCAACATGAAGTTGCTCATCGTCCTCGCAGCCCTCGTGGCTTTCTCCGAGTGCCTCCATAAGTAAGTCTGACCTGGTTGGTTTAACAAAAGAAACCTGTTTCTTTACTTTCATTTTTCCTTTGACATTTTAAGCTTGACTTGGCTGAACTGTGGGAGACGGTCTCACCATGTCGGGGGTTCCTGAGGGGGAAATCTGAAGGCCATCTTGTTCTGTCTTACTTTGAATTGTCACACCTTTTAAACAAAGTTGAAAGTAGAGCTAACTTTTCTGTAGCTGTAAAATCCAGGACACGTGTGCATATTTTTTTTTCTGATTTTTTGCTCTCTTTACATTGTGTAGGATGCCCCTCATCAAGGGTAAGACCGCCAGGCAAACCCTGAAGGAGAAAGGCCTCTGGGAGGAGTACAGGAAGAAGCACCCGTACAGCCCGATGGTCAAGTTCCTCCAGACCGGTACTGAGTCCATGACCAACGATGCTGACGTACGTCCACACCAGCACAAAGCTTCGGACTGTTGTTTGCTGTTGCTATATATAAATAAGGTTACTGTTTATCTTGTGTCCCCTGTAGTTGTCCTACTATGGTGTGATCTCCATTGGCACCCCTCCTCAGTCCTTCACTGTCATCTTTGACAGCGGTTCCTCCAACCTGTGGGTTCCGTCAGTCTACTGCAATGACGAGGCCTGCCGTGAGTGTCACTTATACACTTTGAAAGTTTTGTTTTACACTGCTGTGCAAAGTGTGATGAAGTACAAATTAAGTTCACATCAAAGCTCCTTTTCTATTATATGCTGCCTTGTTCTTCATTTTTCTGCACAATGTTTATTTGGCAACTATTGTAACTTGTTATTTTGTAGAAAATTTTCAATTATCATGTATATATAGTTCATAGGTTATTAGAACGTGTCAAACTTTAGAATTAATTTAGTAATAATTCCCCACCAATAAAGCACAGACACAAGTTATTTTCCAGTAATACCACTTGCAGCTTTGTTACTACTTTTAAATTTTCTCTAATGGTTCATTTTGCTCTTACACTTTCCTATAGTTTGTTGTAGTGATAATTTTTCGAAAAGAAGATTAAAACACTTGTTTATTAAAAGTTTGTTAAGTTTCAGCGGTAGGAGGCTGAATGCAGTTGGTGCCTGATTAGAGGGAGTTCCAAGTTGCTTGACATTGTCATAAAGTTCAGATACCGTTTGTCTACAGAGAGCCACAACAAATTCAACCCTCAGCAGTCCTCCTCCTTCCAGTGGAACGGCCGGTCTCTGTCCATCCAGTATGGCACTGGCAGCATGACTGGATATCTGGGCAGCGACACTGTTGAGGTAATCCTAACCTCTGGAACAAAATGGATAGTCTATTTAGACTTCAAACGGGCGTGTCTCTGTGGTCTGTTGAACTGTGACTGACAGCTGTCTCATGTGTCCAGGTGGGTGGCATCTCTGTGGCCAACCAGGTGTTTGGACTGAGCCAGTCAGAGGCTCCTTTCATGGCCAGCATGCAGGCTGATGGCATCCTGGGATTGGCCTTCCAGTCCATTGCTTCTGACAATGTCGTGCCAGTCTTTGACAACATGATCAAGCAGGGACTGGTGTCTCAGCCCATGTTCTCCGTCTACTTGAGCGGGTACTGAAACAAGATGGAAATCTGTTGGTTGGGAGTCTGTGTACTGTTTTCTCTCTCGGTTTACATATGTTTGGTTTTGTTTCTCTTAGCAACGAGGCCCAGGGCAGCGAGGTGGTCTTTGGTGGTGTTGACAACAGCCACTACACTGGACAGATCACCTGGATCCCTCTGTCCTCTGCCACCTACTATCAGATCAGCATGGACAGGTACAAAGAAACGCATCCAAACATAGAGCAAAAGTGCTGGCAATCTTATCGTGAACCAACATGAGCTGCCTTAAGCCTCTTGTTTTGACTGTAATCCATGTCCTGCTGCTCCTCCTCTTAGTGTTACCATCAACGGACAGACCGTGGCTTGCTCTGGCGGCTGCCAGGCCATCATCGACACTGGTACCTCTGTGATCGTTGGCCCATCCAATGCCATCAGCAACATTAATTCCTGGATTGGAGCCTCAACCGACCAGTACGGAGATGTGAGTCATACTATGGTGCCATAACAGTTTGACGTACATTTTCCCTCTTTTCTGAACCCAGAGTAAACTGACATTTAATGCTCTGACGTCAAAACTCTCAAATAAAAATGATTAAATAGGACTTGGTTAGCTGCTTCAGCTGGAAACCTTTAAAATACCAATAAACACAACTTCTGTCACTACATGGTCTTCAACTTTGTTCTCCTAACAGAGCACCGTGAGCTGCCAGAACATTGGGAGCATGCCTTCTGTCACCTTCAATCTCAATGGAAACGCCTTCCCCGTCCCTGCATCTGCCTACGTCTCTCAGGTCAGTCAGACTATTGCTGGCACCAGAAAATGAAATTTGCTCCTGATAATCTGAGGGAATAAACCTTTTTGTCTCTTCTCTACACACAGAGCTCCTACGGTTGCAGCACTGGCTTTGGCCAGGGTGGTTTCTCCGATCTATGGATCCTGGGTGATGTCTTCATCAGGGAGTACTATGCCATCTTTGAACCCCAGGCTCAGTACATTGGTCTGGCCAAGTCTGTGTAATATGAGTGTGTATTTCCCTCTAGAGGGAGGTTGTGGAATACAGAGGTTTAAACATGTAGCTGCCTTTGCATTAAACATATTGAAGCAAATACGAGCCTTCTGTGCATTTGTGTGTGTGTGACAGTTTGACTTTAGTGCCTATCAACCACTATCCTACATCAGTACAGAAAGAACTTTGTGTTGTGCTGAAATGTCACAGGAAAAAAGAATCAGTCCAGTCCATTCATTCATTCGTTCATCCGCTCTTAAGATAAACTTGACCTTTAACAAAGGATACAAAAAATGGAAATCACCAGCTTTTTTTGTGCAAAGGAAGAACCGGCCAAGAACAAAGTATCAAGCGGCTCTCAGAATAGCCGAGGTGCAGGCTGCTGCTGTCGTTGTAATCGAAAAGAAACTGATAAGGACGAAGGCTGATATAACAAACGATAACCTGATGACATGATCTGACAACTCTGCTGCTGTCTCAGCCTGCGGACACGAGTGTTAAAAATCCAGAGAAAACACAAATCCATTAGTTTCACTATTCCTTTAATGCCATTATGATTTGATTTTTCATGTCAACAATAATTTTCACAAACTTCCATAAAGATTGGAACACAAACAAACAAAAAATGAATCAGTACAGTTGAAGCCAGTATATGATGGATCCTGCATTTCCATAAGGCAACCAACTGCATCTTTTTGTTGCATCGGTAAATGCTGTATGTTAGAAACTCTGCAAAGTAAACTGACAGTTAAAAACCCTTTAAAAAGACAAATCAAAAAGTATATTCAAATCTGAAATTGACTATCTGATTGCTAGTGTGGAGTACTCCACCATGCCAGCATGCTCTGAGTTGGGGGCCTCTGCTCGTGTTTTGTGGACGCTCAGGTTTGCATACACTTCATCAGGTTTCTGGTGCGCTCTGAAGTCCACGGTTGTGTAGACGATGCCGCTCATTTCCTAGAGGAGACAAACTTTGTCAACACAAGTCTGAAGCACAAACGCGTCTCATATTTAACCTGACAATGAGTCACGGAGTCTACATGTGTCCTGTTTTAGCGCCTACCGGGGCTTCTGGTTTCACTGACTCACACCGAGTTTCCCCATATTTGTCTGCAAAGAAAAACATCACATTGGTTAACTATTCTAAAAAAGACAAAGAAAAAGGAAGAGTGTATTTTTGTCAGAAACCCTGGCAGACAATCACATTTTTGCAATAATGAGTTGCAGAAAACTGCTTACCCGACTGTTTATATTTCGCCTTGACTCTGCAGCAAAAAACCCCAATAACTGAAGTGATAAAGATCATCACTGCTATAGACACGATGATAGCTAGAGGCAGACCAAAACTCCAGGGAACTCTGGAAAGACGATGGGAAGGAAAGGTTCAGATTAACCATTAATTTCAGCTTCATTTTGACCAGTGTGCAACAAAAAAAGTAGAAATCTGCAGTGTGAATACCCGCTGATGTCACTGTGGTCCTGAGCCAGGGCAGCCCCAGTGGAGTCTGGGAGTGTTGTGGAGGCGTTGGGGGCTTTGATGGTTGCTGTCACTGGAGGCTGAGACTGGCTGTGATGATGTGAAGCTTCTGCAATTGCAAGAAAATCAAATAAGACGCCTGAGTTCCTAAAAACAAAACCATGCTTATATACACTGAAATATAGAAGTATAACTATTAAGTAGGGATGTCCGATATTTGCTTTTTTGCCAATAACCGATATGCCGATATTGTCCAACTCTCAATTTTCACTTCCGATATCAACCGACACCAATATATGTGGGCTATTTAACTAATTTTAGGTAACATCACATATCTCCTGTCGTGGAATTAACACATCATGCCTAATTTTAGTGTGATGCCCCATTGGATGCATTCTCAAATGCAACTAGACTTTCCAAATGTAAACATTGTCTGTGCAAAATAAGAAAACTACTTCAGCTTAAGTTATGGAAAAATGCTATATTTATGACATATTTATTTCTCTTTAATTGTCTCGAACAACAGTTCACAATCTCACTCCATCCCTCTATGAGCTGATAAATGCAGTCAAAATCCAAGCATTATTTTATTGGTTTTCGTGATCGGCAAGAAAACCCCAATAACGATATTGATCAATATTACATTTCTATGCCAATATTGGCCTGATAATATCAGTGGGCTGACATCCCTACTATGAAGTAATAATACTAGGGGTGCAGATTTATTAAATACTCTTATAAATACATCTGACACACATTTATAACACATCATATCCATGAAAATTATAAAATACTTACCAAACACCTCCACATAGTAGTCTCTGTAGATGTGGTTTTGGGTTCCCAGCACCCCACATCTGTAAAAGCCTCCATCCCCAAATCGCACATTCGATATTTTAAATTCAATCCAGCCGTCCATCTCAGTTTTGGTAACTCTTCCTTTCAGTAACTCGCAGGTGTATCCTGCGCTGTCCAGCAGCTTGTAACATCCTCCCGGGTACAGTTTGCAGCAGGACTTGCTGTAGCTGTTGTAAAATGAAGGGAAGGAGAGCCTGAGCAAAATCTGTTCAAACTCCTCGATCCTCTGCTGCCCTTTCAGAAGAGGGATATCTGGAAAGAAAACATATTTTTAGCTAATTATTGTGCCCTTACGGACACTAGAGCGCAGAAAATTGCAAAATGTGACATTAGTTTTCTCATCTTACCTAATAAAAGTATAAAGATAAAAGAAAACTTCATCTTGACTGTGTCGTTCACTGGATCTAAACAGTGTTATTGCAGTGTTTCAGGACTGAAAGCTCCATGAGGAAGTTGTCCATGTGTCAGCTAGAGGACAGAGAAAGACATGTTGCTCACGAGGCCGTCGGCCCTTTTAGAACTGTTGCAGCACACTTCTATATTCCATTTTTAGTATCTTGAACAAACATGTTCACTGTTCCCATAATAGAGATGCAGAGGGACGTACAAAAGACGAGCAAAACCTGTTCAATATGGTAAAATAAAACAGCTCTGCTGAAAATTATGATCCCAACACGCTCATAAACAAGCTGACTGAATTTCATTAATTTTTACAATTGTGCGTGTGGTTGTGTTGTGGATTCATTACACCGTACATTTATTCTTGTCATTGCATCAACTTCCTGTCACAAGAACGTTGCCACCCTCTGGGATTTCCATTATCACATTATAATGCAATGTAACACAACATTATACATCATCAAAATGACTCCAGGGTTGCATCAACTCATTTATGGTCATGGAAAAAATTATTAGACCACCATTGTTTTCTTCAATTTCTTGTTCATTTTAATGCCTGGTACAACTAAAGGTACATTTATTTGGACTAACACAATGATACAAAAAATAGCTCATAAGAGTTTAATTTAAGAGCTGATATCAGACATTTTCCATGGTTTTCTTGATAATAACCAAAATCACTGAAGTTCCTACATCAACAGCTATGGCATTGTTCTGCCAAAAACAGCTTTTAGACATTCCATGTTTTCTTTTCTGTCAGTTTTAGTCACATGATCCACACAGGAGTTAGTTTTTGATTGCATAACCATTGTTTCTGATGACTGCAGTCATGCGTCTTGGCTGCTCTCCACCAGCTTCTGACATTGTTCTGCTGTCACAGCAGCCCATTCCTGTTGCACTAATTCAGATTAATTAGCTTTGTTTTGGGGCTTGCGGTTCTCCATTTTGCGTTTGATGATTTTCCACAGGTTTTCAGTTGGATTTAGATCTGGTGATTGAGCAGCCAAGGCATGGTTCTAATGTTCTGGTTCTCTATCCAGGCTTTAACTGACCTTGTCTTGTTGGAAAATCCAGTCATTGGAGGCAGGAAAGAGTTTTCCAGCTGATGGAAGAAGACTGTTATCAAGAGTAGCCCCAAACATGACCTGGTTCATTTGCCCTGTTCCACCCAGACTGAAACTACCCCAGATGGTCACTGATCCACCCCCATGTTTTACTGTAGGGGCAGACAGGCTTCCTCCTAACCAGTAAGTTGGCTGGAGTGGACATCAACTGAAAACTGGATCCATCCCTGAAGAGAACCTCAGTCCAATCATCAACAGTCCAATCCTTGTGATCCCAGCAAAGAGTAACCAACTTTTGTCTGCCTTTCCTTGATGAAGGGCTTCTTCCTGTCCTGTGTGACTTCAGACCGGCTTCAAGAAGTCACTTTCCAACTGTCCTTGCCGATCAAATCACATTTCTCCTCAGTGCCCGCTCATTTTTAAGGTTCCTGGAGGTCTGAGGATGATTCTTGACACAGAAACGGATGAGTGACAGTCAGCTGGTGGGTAGAAAGACGTTTCCTGACCAGCTAGCAGTTTGGTAGAACCATGTTGGGCTTGGTTTTTTTTGACGTAATGAACGGCTGTCTTGGAGATCTTCAGTTTTATTGCTACCTGTCTCTCACTAATGCAAATTTCCAGCAATGCCAAGATGGTTGCCTTTGTGGCTTCACATAATTCATTAGTGTTAGGCGTTATGTGAGAGCTGACAACTTCTGAGTTGTGCTGCGGCTTGAATGTCAGCAGGAAACCACTCTAGGCCTTTACATGTGCTGCTGATGACATGAAATGTCCTCTTATAGACCCTGGGAATACAATGAAGCTGAAGGATGTCAGATAGGACATAAAGTATTATGGAATCAGCTGCATTTTTGTTGTATTCATTGTATTCTTCAGGTAATATACCTTTAGTGATACCAGGCATTAAAATGAACAAGAAACTGAAGAAAACAAGGGTGGTCTAAAAAATTTTTTCCATGGCTGTACATAGAATCAGCTTTTTAAAGCAGAGAACTATAACATAAGGAACAAACACGAGTATAAACAAAATGATATATTTGGTGTCAGCTTTCAGCTTATTAAACATTTATACTTGCCAAATCAAACCATATCTTCCATCACACAACAGAACATAAATTCAAAACCTATGTACATTTTCATTCAGTAAACATGATGCTGCAGCATTCTAACAATTATATGTTATTACAAATGGAAAATAAACACTCCCTTTTCATTTCACTTCATTCAAAAACTAAAATGTTCACTCGTACATTTTCCTCAATCATGATAGAAGCCTTTTTATTTTCTCTGGTAACATTGCCTTGCAAATCCAAGCAGCTGAGGCACATAAGCATCTATCTGGTTCAATAATTACAGAAAAGATCGGCCTTGCTTAAATTAACTCTTAAATGCACAGCCCCTATGAGTAAGTTAAAAGCAATGGGTGCAATATTCTGAATGTACAAAAAGCTGTTGATCTTGAACAATCTAGCCGCCCCGAGCAGGTGATGCTGTGGAGAATATAAGGCTTTAAGTTCACAGCCTGCTGAATGCATAAATAAGTTGAGGTCACTGTTCTATCAGCTCATAGTGGTTTCTATTGGTCCTGCTCTGCGCACGCTTTTAACGCTATTCGTTGGTGAAAGTAATGACGTCGTACTGGATGCCCTGTTGCTGCAGCTGCTCCAGCTGTTCAGGCGTAGCTTCAGTGTAGACAGTCTGGGTCTGCGCCATGGCTGCGTCTGCAACAGCTACAAGACAAAGGTTATTCTGTTAGTTTGATTTGTTGTCAGGCCGCTGTGCTGACCAGTCCTCTTCATAGTGAGGACTATGTGCTACTATCAGGTCTCTAATTATTAATAATTAAGAAGATCATGAGCTAGTCAAGTTTCAGCCCATTAAATGCAGATGTTGACAATTTTCAAGAGCATTCATGTTCCATTTCACCAAAGTTAAACCGAAACGTTTGAACAGTAGTGTACATGTAGAGCAAAGATAACCACAACGCTTTCCATTTACTTTTACTTTTTATATTCAAGAGCAGGCTTTCAGTTCAGGAAACTTACATCAAAATAGCTTATGAATAAAATGAACTCTGGTAGCTGACTGTCAGTTTTGTGTGGGACCATTTTTAAACACATCACCAGGTAGCATTTTGAAAATGGGCGCTGCTCCTGGATGCAAGAGGCTGAAATGTGCAACAACTAAATCTACAGTTAATGGATCGCTACATAATAAATGAAGTATGATGTTTCTGCATTGATAGATTTTAATAGTAAAGTATGTGGAGGTATTTTGCAGCCTTTGAAAGTTATGGTATGCTTTGAAAAATGTTACATATAAAACACTAGACACTGAATATGATCAACATATACATTATCATTCAAAGGTTTGTGGTCATTTCGAAATGTTCTTATTTATGAAAGAAAAGCAGTTTTTTTCAATGAAGATAACATTAAATGAATCAGAAATACAGTCTAGACATTGTTCATGTACTAAATGACTATTCTAGCTTGAAATTTTTAATGGAATATCTCCATAGGGGTACAGAGGAACATTTCCATCAACCATCACTCCTGTGTTCTAATGCTACATTGTGTTAGCTAATGGTGTTGAAAGGCTAATTGATGATTAGAAAACCCTTGTGCAGTTATGTTAGCACATGGATAAAAGTGTGAGTTTTCATGAAATTGTCTGGGTGAGCCCAAACTTTAAAAGAGGAGTGTATATAATCAAAAACAGTGTAGGAGAGATGTGAATATCAACCTAATCTGTTCTATAAAAGAGCTGACCTGTGACAGCAGAGTGAGCAGCAGCCTCCAGATCTTCAGAATTCACTATCTGCTGCTCTGAGCTGACTGGAAGGTACTGGATCTGACCGTCATGACTCACAGCAATCTGAAAACACAGCAGACATGGAGCAGTGAGACAAAACAAATACCTCTCAGCGCAGATAATTTCCTGCTTAACCTGAACAAAACAAGTTACAGTTTTTAAAGTCTGCTTCACCTGTTGCTCCTGCACAAAGGCCCTGTCATGCTCATACTGGATGATCTGTCCATCTGGCATCTGAGGGAGAAAAGAGGAAACAGTTAGAAGAAGACATTCTCACCTTCAAACACTGCACACATTGATCAGTGAAGATGAAGTCTTATGACAGAACACACTAACCTGTATGTGGTTGCCATCAGCTGCTACTACTACATACTCCTGGGGAAGTAAGTGCTGTACTCCATCCTGTGAGATGATATACTGGACCTGAAACAGAAAATGTGGCAAATAAGGTGAAGTCAAAGCTGTAAAATACAATAATGACTTTGTATTAAAAATATATAGTATTATGTAAAGGTTTAAGACACTTTAGATATTGGGATTGATATCTATTGCATAATACTAGCAGATAGGTCTACAATTCTTTCTGCAACTTGAAAATAGCACACATGGAGTGAGAGTTTTACAGCAAATCACCACACACTGATTTAATTTATGCTTTGTCTGTCACAGTCTCGCCCTGGTTCCCTGTCTTTCTTCTCCTCTCTCTCCCCCTCCTTTTCTCCTCACTTTTTGCCTCCTCTTCTTCTCTCCTCTCTTTCCTCCTGACATCTCTCTCTTGCTTTCTCTCTCCTGTCTCCTGCTCTCACTCCTGGCCCCGCCCCCCTCTGTGCTGTGCCTCTGACTGCATCAGTCATCAGGGCTCATGGGCTCCAGCTGCAGAGAGAGCACAGCTGGATCAAGATCTGCCATCAGCCAGGGATAAAGCCGGGCTCGCCCTTCACCTCCCTGCCAGATTCTAGCGTCTACTACGGGGACAGGTTGCTCTGGTCTTTTTGTACACTTCTTTGTACACTCTCTGAGTGAGTCGTGTTTGAGCCTTGTCTACTCGGCTGGCAGTTTCTGTTGGCTGTGCTGCCTGACAGCCTCTGTCCTGCCGACCCAGCCGTTAGTAGGAACTCGGTCGCCTCCTCCGTCCCTGGGAGAGACTCCCCCGCGACGCTGTTTCACCTGGCCGACCTGCCGGGTGATTTGGACGCTGCCCGATTGGCAGTGCCGGCGTGTGTCTCAGAGACCACTGGAACCGGTGCCTGCCCACCCCGACATTTGATTTAGGTGTTCGTAAGTCAGCCGTTTTGTTCCCTTTATTGCTGACCACCCTTAGTTCCAACTTCGACCCGATTCATTGGTTTAATTACTCGGATTATTAGTTTGTAGTTTAATCTTGGCTTGTGTGAATTGAGTTTGGTTGGGTTTCACTTTATGTTAATACATTTGCTTTATTAAAGAAGTTTTTATTGGTTAAGTTAACCTGACTCTGTCTGGTCTGTGTGCCTACCCTCTGGGTTCTCATCTGCCCAGCCCCCGTGACATTGTCTGTTATTGCACTTTGTATAAAGATAACTGATAAACAACATTCACTGCATTTCTTAATGCATCCCCCTTAATTAATGCTTAAAACTTTTGTAAATCAGTTTTATGTACATTAAAACAGGTAGAATTTACAGAAAGGATCTTACCTCAGTCACCTGGTTGTCTCCTGTCATCAGGTGCTGCACAGTCTGTCCATCTATGGTGGTTATCTGCTGGATGTATGTGCCTTCCTCCTTATATTTATTTACAAAATGCAGAGTGGTTATAAACTGCAGGGGAAAAAACTGTTTGCAAGAAGCTAAATTACAAGTGTGGTGGGTT
Organism: Amphiprion ocellaris; assembly: GCF_022539595.1. NCBI lineage: Eukaryota > Metazoa > Chordata > Actinopteri > Pomacentridae > Amphiprion > Amphiprion ocellaris. The sequence continues at coordinate 32,460,509 of NC_072773.1, forward strand.
CAGCATGAATACCTGGTCTGATAGAGCCTGTTCTTGAGCCACGATGATGTGCTCTTGTCCCAGAGCCTGCAGCCGCTCTGGAGTGATCACCGTCTGATGCGCTTGTATGGCTGTTGCAAAGCCACCAAAACACACAAACACAGACATTAATTTGGAGTTTATTTTTGTGGTTTTGGTCTACACTGACTGTGCTCTAGTGCACCTCAAAAAAGGAGTCAAGAGAAAGATAAGAAGCACCTAATCCAAAAATACTGACGAGCTTAAAGCCGCTATCGAAAGAAAACCGACCTTAAATAGCTCAGCGGCACCACAGGCTGATCGCCTCCATGTCACGCTGCATTGATGCAGTTGTTTGTAATAAAAGGAGCCTCAGCAAAATATTGAGTCAATAAATGAACATACTTTTTGGAAGTTGTACTGTAAATTCAACTTTTGCTCGATCTTTATTAATTTTAGATACTGGATTTGTGATTTTAATGAGGTCGAAGCCACAATTGTCAAAATGAAATTAAAAAAAGGATTTAAATATTTCACTTTATATGCAATGGATCTAGAATATATTCAGTTTTTTTTTTTTTTTTTAACAACCGATGGATATATTAAACTTTTTTGCAATGTTCTAATTTTTAGAGATGCACTAGTATATTTATAAACCTGATACGAACCCTAATATGCTGCATTATTCTTCATCATACATATTTATTTCCTGCACACATCTGTCTGTAAGTCTTTAGTGGTATGAAGCTGTGATTCTTACACTGTAGTGTGGCCAAGGCCTCCTCATCACTGTTGACTATAATGGTTTGCTGAGATGGGGTGGTACGACTTTTCCGAGTGGGATGATCCTGACTGTGGAGACGCTCCATGTGGAACTTCAGATGGCCATTACGGTTAAACCTGAGATTAAGGACGAAAAACAAAAAACATAAAAACACTGTAACTGATAGCTGTTCAGGACCTTTTATATCTAACTGGAACAGATAGATTGTATTATGCGCCCACCTTTGTCCACAAAGTTTGCACAAAAATGGTTTCTCATTGGTGTGGGTCATCATGTGTCTACGCAGGTCTTTCTTGTTCTTGGAAGCAAAGCTGCAGTTTGGACACTTGTGAGGACGCAAGTAGGAATGCAGCTCCATGTGAGACTAAAAACAAAACGGGACTTCAGTCACATTCAGCAGCAAAGGTCAGTGGGACAGAAACGGGTTTAAAATGACAGGAATGGTTTTAAATACACAAGTGTGCTTGAGTACATAAATAGGAGTGTGGAAATACTCATTTGTGTAAAAAAGCGGCTTGTCACTGCGACTTTTTTGTCTGATCTTTTGTATATGAATGCTTCTGCTCAATGTCTTTGAATGGTTGACGCTGTGTACCATGCTTTTTTGAGGTTTATTACGAACTGTAAAGTGTCAACGCACCACTGTGAGTTACACTCTCGGGTGGGATGGCCTGCTTTAACCACAAGAAGGATCTGTCATTGGTATACTTTCCAATGACAGATCCTTCTTGGATACAAGGCAGTACTTGTACTACTGCCCACCTACATTTGTTCTCTGGCTGCACAGAAAAGTTCACTTCACTCTCTCTCCATTCACAAGATCATTTGTTACTTTCTGTTCCTTGTTCGTACTGAACTGGGTGAAAAGGCTTTTGTTTACTCTGCACCTGTGACATGGAATATGTTGCAGAAAGACTGGAAATTAACCAAGTTAATCTCAATGAGTGCTTTTAAATCCAAACTGCAGGTTCTTGAGGCCGATTTCACAACATGCACTTGTTTTTCATAACTTGCTTGTAAATTTCATTTTTTTATTTGTTTCTTTTGTTTGTTTTTTGGTCGTGTTGTAATTATGTTTTGACTGTGTAATTTTATAACTGTGTTTTGTATTTGCTGCTGCCTATCTTGGCCAAGACTCCCTCGCAAAAGAGGTTGTCATTCTCAGTGGGATTTCTCCTGGTTAATTTGGTCTTTTACCCTGAGTAGATTTTATTTGATAAGATATACATGCTGTTACTGCCTCTACTGGTAACATACCTTGACCTCAGGCCAGGAAGTTGATGTGAAGTCACAGTCTGGACACTTGAATGTGTTGGCATCCAAGTGCGCCCTCTTGTGGTTCTCCATGTCAGAGCGTCCGTGAAAAGACTCCATGCAGATTCGGCAGGAAAACCTTTTGGTGCTGAGACTAGGAGAGCTCACTGCAGAGGGAGAGGCTGGAGCTTCACTGCTCAGCTGAGAGAAAACAAACAACACAGTCAGAAAGTTGGATAAAGAAGAATACATCTGTACATGCAGCAAATTCAAAGTTACGGTTGACAGTTACCTCCACTTGTTGCAAAACGCCATCACCCAGCGCTGAAGCAAGATAGTACTTGTCACCTTTCTGGCTTTCTGACCCGGAGACTTCTAAAGCCTGACAAGGACTGCTCTCACCATTGCTACAAAGACAGCAGTTTAATGGGATGCGCTGAGACATCATAAAAGTAACCAGAATGCCAAATCTACATTCAGTCTCGTTGTAATTCAGTGTTTCTGAGTGTAACAGCATGTGCTCCTAAGCAGGAAATATTGATTGTGTATAATATTACCTGTATTCTGGGCTATGGATTTCTTCAGCAGCCTGCTCCACCACACTGAACTCTTCTCCCCTCTCATATGCTTCAATAGCGATGTGGGTGAGTTCTCCTGTATCAGATGTGGCTGCCTCGTAGGCCTCTTGTAGCACCGTCTCACCGTTTTCAGACACATGGAAGGTCACGATCTTCTGGGGCTGGCCTGGCGCTGTGGCCACCGTACTCCAAGTGCCCTTTTCCAACGTTTTTCCCTCTGACTTCAGCACTGCTACCTAAACAACACGATCAAGGCATTTTGACACCATTTACTTATTTGAAAAACTAAAGCATGGCATCCACATAAATGCTGATTTATGTTAATAGGAATTCTTGATGAGCAAACCTGTAAGGAGTTTCCAACTAATTCCCGGGCATTGCTCATATTCAGCAGCAGGTCCAGGGCATTCTGAGCAGACAGATCACTGGATTCAGCTGAGGAGCAAATGGAGGAAAAATTTGAATTGGTCCTTAGGGTAATGTACCACACTATAGATATTAAAAAGGTTTACTTAGAAATCCTAACTGACCTTGTTCATAGATGATTGTGGTGTTTCCCAATGCATCCTGGGACACTGAGGCATTTTCCATACTCTGCATGGCTTGTAGTGTTGCAGAATCCACTGCAACCTGATGAAGCAAAATGAAATAGTTACAGTAAAATAATCTTCTCAATGCCACAAAATAAATCGCAGGATAATACTAAAACAATAGAGCAGAATCCCTGCTGGACAGGGACTCCCACCCCATGTACGACACTCGGAGGGCACTGGACAGCTCCTTTAGTGACAGACTGAAGGAGCGATACTGCAGGTCCTTCCTTCCTGCTGGTATCAGACTCTATAATCAGCACTGCTCCCAACAGACCACACACACACTCACTTAATGACAATTAACAAACTGTCATGTGCAAATAAACCAAAGTGCAATTCATTTCTGTATTTATTCTTAAATTTGTGTTCTTAATGTCGTGTTCTTCTTTTTTTTATTTATATTGTATGCATAGTGTATATATTGCACATCTTTAATTTATAGTTGTGTTTTTTTTTTATTTTTCTTACTGTCACTTTGCTGCTGTGGCATTGCAAATTTCCCCTTGTGGGACTAATAAAGGATATTCTATTCAATTCTGGAAGACCTTTCCCAGACTTACAATAGTGTTCTGCATGCCCTGTGTGTCATCATGCTGTTGCTTGAGCTCCTCTATCTGCTGCAGGGTGAAGAAGGGTCTTCGTCGTCTCCTCACAGGCTCTTCAGGGTGAGACACACACCACTCCTCAAACGCCTCAGGGTGGCGACACTGCACATGAAGACGCAGGTTCTTCCTGTGCTTGGTCATGAAGTGGCACATTTCACAGGAGAACGGCTTCTCGCCTGTAGAGATTTATAGTGCAACATTAACAGGTATTATACTTTCAGGAGGTAAACACAAAAATGATGCTCTTTTTAAATAAGGCCTTCCTGCTGCACTGACCAGTGTGTTTGATGGCCAAATGTGACACCAGGAACTCTTCTTTAGATGTGGAGTATTTGCAGTAGTCACATCTGAAAGGCCTGTCGTTAGTGTGGGACAGCTGATGGTTGAGCAGCAGCTTCTTGTTGTCACAAGTGTAGTCGCAGAACTCACACTTGAACCTGGCACATCAAAATATCAAACAAAACAACTTATTCTACCCAACATTTCCAGCTACTCATCTTCTACATTTTTGAAAGAGTACAGACTGATACATGACAAAAGAAAATAAGTCTGAGTACTGACTTGTTGTCTCCGAGGCTCTGGATGTGGGTCAGTAGGTGCATTTTGAATGTGTACCGCTTCTTGAAGGATTTGCCACACTGCAAAGACAGAATAGAAATATTTATTTCAAGAGATTTAGATCTCTACTGATCTGTCCTGTAGTAGCCTTTTCTCAAACACAGTGAAATGTCTCTTGTAATTGTTGGTAATTATTTAAAATATTCAGTGCCATAATATAAGGTATATATTGAAAATAAAATGATCTAATATATGAAAATAATTGCTCTTAAGTTGCATCATCTCATTTCTGACCTTGTCACACATGTGTGGTTTCTCTGAGCTGTGGGTTTTCATGTGCTGGGTCAGTCTCTTTTGCATGGGGTAAACTCTATGACACACTGGACAGGGAAACTCTAAAACCTTTGGTGCCTGCAAGGATCACAATATGTTTAATTACATTACATTTTTAATTTCAGCAAACAGCCCAAAATACAGCAGCAACCAGTCACAACAGAAACTGACTATTCTCATTTCTGTGAATCAAACTGGAATATTTAGAAGGCTTTTTCCATGAAAATAAATTGCTTAAATATAACTCTACACTGTTGTTTCCTCTAGAATGTGCAGATCTATGAAGTCCCTGCCTCCTTCTCCACTCACCTCTCCATGGTTGCTGCATTTTAAACACACCAGCTCACCTACATTGTTACTCTAACACTGTAAAATTACTCCTCCCCCTTTAGCATTTCAGATAGCATTCAAACATGACCAAAATAAAAATCTTACCAACTCTGTTTTCCTTTTCCTGCAAAATAAAAAAGAAGTAATGAGTCATGATATCTGAAAACCTACAAAACATGTTTTGTTCTAGCAGTCATTTATTGTGTATGTACACTGTGACTTACTTTTCTTTGTTGTGAACTGCTGAGTGGCGAATTACATCTTTCCTATAAACACTTGTGTAATCACACTCGTCGCACTTGAATGGCTTTGTGCCCTCATGGTTGAACATGTGTTCCTGCAAAACAACCCCAGTGATTTTTAAAATGCTGTGGAAACATGCATGTAAACTGAAGGTAGCCTGAATTTTGTGACCCGTTTTATTGCGACTGACCTTGAGCGAGGACCAGCGCTTGCAGTGATAGTTGCACTGCAGACACTTGAAGAGCTCGGGGTCGTTGCCTTCATGAGAGTCCACGTGGAAGCGCAAATCCTCCTGGGTGAGGAAACGTGAGCCACAGATCCAGCAGTTGTGAGGTCTGAGGAGCGGTTTGAGGGATTTATAGTACCGACTGGAAAGCAATGAAGAGGAAAATGCCATTAGTGTGTTGTGAAACCTTCTTTTATACTATTTATGACAAAACTCTAATAATAAGAGACTTGCTTTCGATTGATATACTTCTTATATTTCTTGCGAAGGAAGCGCTTAGATGGTCTGCCACGTTTTCTCGGGAAGAACTCCTCCTCTGGCTGTGTGTTGGAAGAAGGGTCTTTGTTTTCTGAGTCTGACTGGCTTATTGCTGCCTCAGCTGTGTCTCCATCGGTGACGATAACCGGACCAGTCCCTAGCCCAGAAGAGCTTGCCTCTTCAGATACATTAGAATCTGCACTGATCCTGGACTTCTTACTAAGACTTTCTGCTTCTGAAACAAACAAGCAAAAAAAGAATGAAGTCACAGCAATCTAAAGGTTTGAATATAGGCTGTTTTTTCTTTTGCTCTGTCAAAATGAAAATGTACCTTTGCTGCGGGAGCCTTCATCTAAAACGCAGTACTTCCTCGGACGACCGACCTTACGTCGAGGACGTCCTTGAGAGGAGGAGGAAATGGGAGTAGTGGGTTTCTTCATAATGGTGGGTGGTCTTCCTTTGCTATCCTCTTCTGCTGGGTTGTAGTCACTGTCCTCTGGAGATGAACAGGGTGAAGGATAAGTGAAAGTAACTCTTCATCTTCAGGACAGTATGAATGTTATGAACTATTTGGAGAGACCTGAATGAGTGTTAAATGACAATTGTTCTCACTGACCTTCAGGATCATCAATAGCACCAGCATCCACAATATCATCCTCCTCTTCTTCTGCTTGTTGAGGCTCAGCAGCCTTCACCTTTGCTTCCTTCCTCTCCCCTGCGTCCTCCTTCTCTGTCTTTTGACGAGCCAACGTCTCACTTTTAGGAGGTCGTCCACGTTTACGCTTTTTTGGTGTGTCTCCTAATAACCAGACATAAAGGAAAAGTGACTACCAAGTCAGCTTAGCGATATATCACTGTAATGCATAATAAACTACCGTACCTGCAGGTTTGAAGTGTTTATCTCTCATGTGGTTGATGAGTGTGTCTTTGGAGGCGCTCTTGTATGGACACATCTTACACTTGAACTGCTGTACTATCACTACTTCCATCATCTCCTCTAGCTCTGCGAGGTTCGGCGGTCGGTCTCCAGAGCCTTCTTCCACAGTTGATGTCTCCATGTCCCTGACCATACCAGCTTCATCTTGGGAGCCTTGGGGCTCTTCTTGGCTCGGTGAGCACTGCTGGGCCAGCTCAGGCTCTGGATTAGAGGTATACGTGCCACTGCTGCTGATGTAGGGCCCAGGCTGGCTCTCACTGCATTCCAGTGCTTCGGGAAGTCCGCCTGAACCAGCCGTGTCTGCCAGAGGGTGGTCTGATGAGGAGCTGTCATCAGCATAGAGAGAGGCCTCTGGACCGTTGCTGCTCTCCATGTAACAGGAGTGCTGGGGCTGCTGTTGAGAGTGCTGTGGCTGATCTGGATCCTGATTTCGCTCGTCATCTTCATCATCGTCCCTTGTTTGGTAACGAGAACAACCTGGCTGCTCAGAGTCTGCAGCCGCAACACATTCTCCCCCGTACTCAGCAGCATATTGCCTACTTGTCTGTGTCCGGTGATCTGCACTACTGTCAATGTAACTGCGTGAATGATGTGGCTGCTCTTCCTCGTCTTCTGCACACTCAAGATACCCAGCGCTGCACTCCACAACATAGTGACTTCGGCTGGTGGGATTTGAGTCAGCTCCACTGCACTCCACGTATCCAGGCAAATCCTGATCGCTGTTATTACCACTGTAGTCAGGAAAGCCGGACTGAGAGCGTGTCTGGTCAGGCTCCTCACCCGAACACTCCACATAAGAAGACGAAGACTCTTCTGTCTGGTCAGGACCATCTGCACTGCAATCCATGTACTGGGATGGGTGGGAATGCTGGGGCTGGTCAGGCTGACTGCTGCTGTCCTCTGGGTAACCTGAGTGTCCGGGTTGATCATCAGGCTGGTCAGGTTCCAGATTGCCCTGCAGGTCTCCCTGGTCCAGACAGGTGGATGTGGGACCTTCAGCGAGAGCTTCTATGGCTATACGATTGGACAGGGCAGAAGATGACATCTGAGCTACCATGGGAGCCCCTGCACCAGAAAAACACATGTAGATGAACTGTAAGCAACTCATTAAAAAGGATTCCCATACTGATGAGTTGTTGTGAGTCATCAGCCTCAGGAGATTTTAAATTACTGTGAAAAGTCCAAATTTACTTCTTAGAGGACTAAACCAAAGTTGGTGCTTTAAATTTATATCATGTAAACATTTGCTGTGTATGAAGATGAGGGTAATGTTTTCAGAGTCTAAAATATTTTGAAATTGACTGAGGAATTAATGAGTTAACAGTAACAGCACACTTACCATCATCTGGTCCTTGTAATATCAGGTACTGGGTTGTTTCTGCACCACCATCTTCTGCACTGGTCACAGCTATGCAGCCTGATAGCAAAGCAGCAGACAAGATCACATATATGCTACTTAATGATCAAGTTTTCAAAATAACAAAAACTCAAAATGCCTCAGTCAACTGCATCAACTAGAGTATAAAGGAAAATGCAAATCACTAGAAATACCATTCATGATGTCAGGGCCTATGGTGGATTCTATGATCTTGTCAATGGCAGAACCCAGATCTGACGAGGTAGAGGCAGTCGAGTCTGAAACCATCATTGCTCCTTCAGACACAGCACTGGAGTGGACCAGCACTTGGGCTGACTCAGACACCAGCACTGACTGAGTCACTGTGGAGACGCTGGAAACGCTGGTGGACTGGGCCACTGAGGAGGAATCTGGGAGGTGGACTGATGAAACTCTGACATCTGTACTGGAGCTGGTTTCTGGGATGAACACCTACACAGGGAGGAGAAAGAAAACCATGATAATGTCTAAAAATGTTTAGCGTAAACAGCTGCATTGTTTTTTATTAGGTTAAATATACTGTTTTCTCGAACAAGAGAAAAAAACCACTCACCACAAGTCCCTCTGAGCTCTGTCCAACATGGCAGTCAGACTCTGGGGCCTGTGCATGAGAGGCAGCAGCATCACTGCTGTCTGCAGACATGGCCTCAGATGACTCCATACCCATACCGCTTTCAGACGGCTCCTCCATCCCCGACGGCCCTGCATCGCTGCTGCTCTCCACTTCATTCTCCTCCAAATCCATGACTGTCCAGAGAAATGAAATAAATCCAATATCAAACCTGTCTTTAAAGTTTCATTTAGCATTACTACAAGATTGTCAACTCACATCTAGTTGAAACTAAAATATCAGTGGCTATTAGTGTTAGAATTTTTTATAGTTACAGCTTAGTTGTCACTAGTTAAACAGCAATGTATGGAATGACTAAAGTAAGGGCTTTGACACCCGCAGACATATTGGATGCAAAAACAGAAACTGTCTCCAACTTTCCTAAAAGTGTCAAAGTTGGGAAAGTTAACTTTAAAACACTTGCTAAGGAAAACATGTTTATTGGTTATTGTATACTACCTATTCATCATTGACTCAGAGAGAGAACCACCTACAATTTTACTCTGGAGCGTTTGTGGCCTGGTTTCTAGGTTTTCAAGGTCACTTTGGATTTTGTATACAGCTTACATTTTAGCATGTCCTCATGAAGAACCAACTAAAGTACACATCAGGACAAAGTTTAACACACATAACTGGGTCATGTTATGTGTCCTGAAGAGTAGGCTGACCAAACGTCCTGTTTCCCAGGACATGTCCTGTTTTCATGTCCTGTCCTGGCCATCCTGGTTGTTTTTTACCAAGTGAAGAAAATGGCCTGGTTTTCATTGTTTTTCAGTGGGCCACTAAATTGATCTAAAACTAAAGCTAAAGATATTTTATGTAAGTTTGTGAGAGCTATTTTTGTTAAAGTTGGATTGCTAATATAACAGAGGTATTTTTGGTTGTTTATTTCCTAAAAGAGAGGAGACATTATTTCTATCATATTGAAACTTGTCATAATAAAACATGTTAAGTAACCTCTGAGAAGCCTGTCTGAATTTGTGTCTTTGGTTATAGATAGTATTTGGTAATATAACAATTTTGTATCCACACAGAGGAGGCATACTTTAAGTGTATTGAATTTATAAGGCATCTATGAGTAAACTTCGAGTATCTTTTGAGTATGTCATTGCCAGGTCCAGTGTCCTGGTTTTTGGTAATCAAAATATAGTCACCCTACTGAAGAGGAAAGTAACAAAATACATTTATTAAGGTACACTTAGAGGTACTGACATTTGTGGCTTTATGTAACTTTATACCTTTACTGACTAAATTTATGCTCATTTGTTATACTACGTGCATTTTATTAATATAGCAGTAGTATACTAAGCTCAGACACCTGGATGGAGGTATTTTTGCTCTAGAGTACATTATAAGTTGTCCTTTCCAACATCAACTGTACTAAAAATGTATATCTCTTAATTATAACCCAATGACATGCACAGAACAGTTATATGTTAAGTGTTTACGCAATGCGTTTGCTTATCAACATTAGCCATATGTTGCGTTTCCTCTCAAGGACGTTTCTTCTTCAGAGGATTTAATAAATAAACCAATTGTGGTTATGAACAACTCAGTGACTTTCTTCATGGCTATACCTCATGACTGCCATGGACATAAAAAGTTCTTTAGAAACAGGCCAACGGACAGTAACGTTAGCTGACGATGACAACAGCTAGCTAGTTAGCTCCTAGCATGCTAACCAGTATGTTGTTGGCTTAATGTTGTGCTTGATGAGACTAAAACAAAACATAAACAGCTCATATTTATAAAGTGACAGCTTGCGTGGCTGGACACTACAATGCAGCTGTACTCTACACAGCTAAGTCGACATATCGCACGGATCTGCGTCTACAGCTGCGTGTGCTAGCCGCTTTAAAACGGGCCTAGCTGCCCTCTGTCCTGCCTGCTCCGCGTCGCCATTTTCCACCAGGCAGCCCCGTTTTACACTCAGGCATTCTGAAAGCTCTACTGGGGACCTCGAGGGCCTGAGCTGCGGCAGACCGCCCGAATTCTCTCCCTGAAGAAAATTAAAACATTTTCCCTCCCCGACACTGGAATCTTTGCAGATTTTTCTTACCGTGTATTTTCGAGTAGAAGGGCGTCCTTTAGTGTAGATGTGCTAAATCGAACAGGGATTAGTAACCGATAATTGTCGCTTCATTCTAGTCGGGCGCCATGAGTCTCTCCTTGCTTCCTGTCAGCGCAACCGGATCTTTTTATTATTTTTGTTGAAAACGGACTCTCTGTTAAATCCAAACTTTGTATACGTTCCCATTTTAACAGTATGTTCCTACTAATTTCTTACATGTCATATGTTGCTCCAGATATTTGTGGATAATGTGTTTTTAATCACTTAGTGGACTATTGTTTTTAGTGGAAGGCGTATTACGCAATTGGGTGCGGAGTAATATGCGTCCACTTACAGCTGTTGTGATCTCATTTGAAACAAATAAAATGACATTTTTACTACTCACACTGCTGCTTAATGATATATATTTATGTAGTGGACATTTTGATTCACATGTGTTTAATAGTAGAGGATGTGGACTTCAGAAAATCCAGAGTTTTAGTGAATGACTGAGACTGCAGGCAGGGGTAAGTTGTTCTCATGAAATGTTTATTGCATCGAAAGTTGAAACTTTAATACAAAAAATTGTACTAGACTCATAAATAATTTCAGTGAAGGAGACAAGCATTGTCTTCCAGTGCAAGTAAAGTGGCTCTGAAGCCATTTTCAGGAAACAAAAAACGTACAAAACAAATAAGCTTGAGACACAAAAATAATATTAGATATTGCTATAAATACCAAAATAATCCAATACTGTTAAGAGTCTGAGCCTGTCAGACATAAGAATTATTCAGCAAATCTGGACAAATCTGATCCAGACAGCGTTTGAGAATAGGAAAGTTGTGGTTATAGGCCACAATAACCATCAGTTCACAGATTATCAGACTGAGGGCAGGGCAGTGCCAAAGGTTGCAATTTGCGTTCCTGTACTTATATTTAGGCCAATGCTGCATGTTTTGTAATCGGTCAACATCAATGAAGGCCTAATTATTCACATCTCAGAAAGCACACACATCTTACAACAGGCGCTATACATAAACACTGCATCACATTCTCCCTGACACCTGCACAGAGAGAAAGAGAGAAATAGGTGCTGCCACATTACAGACAATTTCCAGCTCATCTGTGTGTTCATCTCCTCAGTAGCGAGTGCCGGAGGCATCTGAGCAGTTGAGGAGGTCATATTTCACATAGCCAACACGGTCCACCTGCCTGCGGGAGTTCATCCGCCAGTAGAAGCGATCTCTGCAGAAATAGATGTGATCTAAAAGAGAAAAATAGATTTTAAAGCAACAGAATGCAGATGAGGGTCCCTAGCTTTTTGTAGATTTTGATTATTAAGGCTTGTGGATAAATATTACAAATGCATAGGTTTATTCACCTTTGTAGTGGAACACATCATGAGCGTCATTAGGGACACCACCAAAGTAGGTATCAGTATATCTGGGGTAGCCTCTGTCGATTTTCTGGGCCTTAACATCAAGCCTGTATTAATCAGATGCAAAATCATGTTAGATAATGCATTAGCATCCCAAAACAATTGGTTGTTCTTCTGTTAGATGCAAAAAATCCAGCAGATTTACACATTTAAATGCACTAAAGGCAGAGTTTAAACACACCTCCAGAGGTTCTCCCTAAGAAATGGCAAAAACAACCCGTTGTTTTTCACTTAAATGCAAAAAATCGCTGTCTGCTGGAGAGTTACACATTTAATTATACAAAAGGCAGAATTGTAATTCACCTCCAGTAGTTCTCTCCACTGAAGAGCAGCACTTTGCCTTTGCCCCTCTGCAGAGCTCCCTCCACCTTCAGAATGGTGTTGGGCAGCCCGAGCTTCTCAATGCTGCGAGGACCCAAAACGTTCTTTCCTTGGTACACCCAGAATCTAGTCCCTGAAGAAAGAAAATTGATGTGATCATCAGCACTTTTGGCTAATGTGTTAGTGGTCAATTAAATGCTGATGTGAGGCATCATTACCTGAGAAGAAGTATTGTTTCCTGGTCAGAAGGTCCTCAAAGGCAGAGTCAATGACAGCTGGCAGCTCTGTCCACTTGTCAGAAATGGAAAAGGGTCCCTTGAGTCCTGTTTCTCTCCCACTTGACATCTTCCAGTAAAGTCTGTTGATCGAGCAAAATGAGCACATCAGTATTCCTGAAGGTGAATATCTTATCCTCACATATTTGACAAACATAAACTAGAATGATTTGCTCACCCATCTTTGAAGAAATGGAGTTCTCCTGCAATCACAGTGATGGTGTCGAATTTGGTAATCTTGCAGGCGTCTTTGGTCGGATCCACAGGGGTTACGGCGGTGGTGGTAGTGGTGGGCTCGGTGGGTTCAGGCTCATCCGTTGGGTCAGTGTCATCGGGGTCTGGGTAGGGAGTTTTGGTTGGGGGGTTGGGCTTAGGAGGGTTGGGGTCAGGGCCAGTTTTGCTTCCTGAAAATAAATTAAAACAGTGTTGTTTGAGGAAAATTGTGAAGAAATTGGAAATGCGAACATTTTGATCTGATGTAGCACAATAAAGGAGTTTGTCATGATCTTACCATAGAGATATTGGATGCCTTCGATGTCGTCTTCATGCAGAGAGAAGTCCTCCACATAGCTGTACATGGGGTACATCAGAGCCTCTCTAATGCTGGAGTGATCCAGGCCAAGGGCATGACCAAACTCGTGGGCTGCCACCAGGAACAGACTATAACCTGGAAAACATATCAGAAACATTATCAATGAATTTATAAGGAAAATAAAAATCTATTGCATTTTAATCTGCACAGATTTCTCCGTCTTACTTACCTTGGTCGGGACAGAAGCCCCATTTCTTGTCTTCATCATAGTTGTCAGTGGTGCCGCACCACAGCTTGCCATCTCCTCGTCCCTCGCTTGTGCATGAGGTATACTTCTGACCCAGGAACACGAAGGGGAAGTGGCAGGGCTCTCCCTCTGAGTTTCCACCAATGACAGCAGTGTCTGGACAAACAGAGACACAACAACAACAACAGTCAAACAAAAAAAACAAGCCATTGTGGCAGCATTTATGCACAGGGTTTCCTGCCACTCACCACGACTGGGACAGAATCCAAATTTCTTGTCTTTGTCAAAGTTGTCCGTGGTGGCGCACCAGCGGTAGCCATCACTGCGACCCTCTGTGGTACAGCTGTCATACTCCTCCCCCAGAAAGATGAAAGGGAAGACGCACTCAGCTCCGTCGGCATTTCCTCCGAATGTGTACAGAACTGTCGGGTATGAGAATTAAGGGCAGGGATAGGTGAGTCAGCATCTCGCAAAAGCAAATGACCTTTTGACCTGTGCGTTGCTCTGGAGAATAAATTGCCAAGCTTACGTTCACTTGGGCAGAAGCCGAATTTCTTGTCCCTGTTGTAGTCAGCTGTGGTTGAGCACCATGGCAGGTTGTCTGTGCGGCCTTCAGTGGTACAGGTGGTGTAAGATTTGCCCTCAAAGGTGAAGGGGAAGTGACACATAGCACCATCTGCATTCCCATAGCGAGTCTTCACAGCTGAGGAGATAGAAAGGATTGTACATGTGGTGAAAAAATCCTTTACGTGAACACTAGGGGGAGGCAACTGTACACTATACCACATGTTGTGTGATTACCTGGTCCTTTTCCCAGGGTCCAGTGCTCATCATCGTCAAAGTGGGCATCTCCTTGCATATCCGGACCCGGAGGGTAGGCATGGGCCAGAAGGCCATCCTTACCATCAAATGGGTATGGGTCGCCGTGATCTAAATAATAAATCAAATAATAACATATCTATGTTTGATTTTATACTTGTGTTTCGCACAAAATGCAACTATGAGACATCAGTATGTACAAAACGAGTTAAATCTACAAGCACATACTGGCTTTTCCAAATGAAATCATGATGTCAGCCTCGCCGCTGAAGAGTCGGGTAAAGGTCAGAGGGGTCACATCGCTCCACACCTTGAAGGCTCGGGCGAAGGCGTCATCGATCAGAGAGCTCTCCATGTCTGGAGAATAATTTAATATCCTGTGGAGGAGTGCAGAATGACATATGAAGTGTAACTGATGGTGTTAATGAAGATATTTGATGATAAAGTCTCATCAGAAACTTGAGATGCCTTCTAAATGGTGCCAAAATGTCATTGACTCTTGCTTTCTACTCACCTATAAGTAACATCATTATGGTCCCATTTGAGGTCTCCATCAAAGGTTTTATAGTTGGCCACATCGGGAACCCCACAGCGAGGTTGTTTCATGGCTTCTAGGGTTGACTTATCCAGCTCCCCAGTCTCCTCCAGCCCCATCTGCCTCTGCATCCTCTTCAAAGCTTTGGAAGTGGACACCATCGACTGGAAACCACTGCGGTGCAGGGTGTCCATGTAGCCAAACTTCTTTAAATAATTCTGGAGCACATGAAAAACCACATCAGTGAATGCAACTAGATGATTTCATATGAATCTGACTAAAAAAAATGTTTTTTTTTTTTTTTTTTTTTTTAAAGAATTAAAAAATATTCTATCATGTAATATGACATCTGCTTTCACTCTAACACAATCATGTAGCTTTAGAAAAAATATATTTTCATTAGTATTGTTATAGGCATCTCCATGCAGGTAATTAGTTTCCTGCACAGCTTGATTGCATCCTGTTTCTGAATTTCAATCAGGACAAAATAAACCATCTGCTACTCACTTCTGCCAGCTCCGAATCAGTCATGTTTTTGAGGATGTCTCCTGGGAAGGTGATAAACTTGGACTTGAGGGGAACGCTCCATATCACCTGCACACTTATCCCCAAAAGCAAACACGCAACTGAAGCACAGAATCTCATGATGAGATCTACTGTACTGCTGTTCCCAAATACTCAAAAATCTAGAGTTTGGAGTCAGCAAGTGCTCAGTCACACCAAAAAATTCAAAATGCGTCTCCCCTGAGGATCAACGGTGTGTCTCCTTCAGTCTTGGTTGTCTTCCTTCTTTGTTTTGACTGGTGGCTCTTATTGTCTCTCTGCTTTGTGCTCTTGGTTGGGGTTGTGGACCTTGTATTTATGCACCAAAGAGTCTTAGTCACTTAACCTCGTCCCCGCCTACTACTAACCTCAGTCCTCCTACTTACATCTTGACAGACCGTATCGGTTGAATGGACATGGGGAATTTCCAAAATATCCACATTTAGCCTTACCTAACACCTAATGAGTGGTTCACTAATGGTACTTTTTTGGAGATATTTTGATATTTTGAGGGCGTGGTACCGCCTGAACAATGGTAGTGGTGGATAAGAACAATTATTGCAAATTAGGATGTGTGTTTTATGCCATGTTAATAAAATAATGCCTGTTTCCTGCAAACCCACACAAATCATTAACCAATTGACAAATTAGTCTGAAAGCTCTTAAAGCTGCTATTACCATTGAAATTTACAACATTAAAACTGTCAGGAAATAACAAAACAAGAGCATAAACACTTGTTTTAGAGTGTGCATTGTTGTGATTCTTTTGATTCATGGAAACGGCTCTGTTTTATATATTCATGTATTTTACAGTACAGCAGACTGATCATGGGACCCAGTCAGACACTTCTGTTATTTATATGCGTAAGGTATTGACATAAAAAGCTTGGTTCCCCCTTTGTTTCATAAATATAAATTTATTTCCTCTTTATCTAAAGTTGGCACCAAATAAAATGTCAAACTAGGTCAATCCAAAAGTAGATTCTCACAAGAAAACCGGAAAAACATGCTTTCTGCTGTATTATGTAGTCAGATCACCCGTGAAAGCTTGTCTTTACTGGATTAATTGTTTTTAATTGAGATATTTAACAATACACTATGTTCACAGACCAGATTTTTGGGAACTTGCTGTTTCATCATCACTGCACACCTAATGCCTCTGACTTCATCCCCTAAATGAGCCAATTTATTAGCAATGACTTGCATGTCTTGTTTGGTAATAAGTATTGCATCAAGTGTTTTGTATTTTTCCTACAAAGGGGATCTTACCTTTCTCCCTTGCACATTTCTGTTACATAACATTTAAAGTCTTGTGCCAAATACACTTCAAAACACAGATATGCCTTTAACTTTTTGTCCTCAAAAACAATTTGTGCGTTAATCTCTTAATCTTGAGAGCATCTGCTATGCACAGGAGTGTGTATTCTGTGTATATGTTGATATTTTGGGTTCTGTGAGCATCAAGGTGGGCAAGGATGTGTCTCAGCCAGCATATCGTGACTCATTCCATTCCCACATGAATGGCCAAAGCTGCCGATGAGGGGCTTTTTTTCCTCTTTCTTTTTCAGCGAACACACTGCTGACATCCTCTCTTTTCATGCAAACATGTTTACTTAGTTGTCCGCAGCGTTTTCAGATGTAGGAAAATAAACAAGCCTTTTCAACTGATGCACACAATCTAAATACACTGTGTAAAGTGGATAGAGGAAGGCAGTATGTGAATACATACAAAAACATTGGCTGTAACTGACTTTAAGTGTGAGAATTAAGTGGTGCACACCCTCTGTCTTACAAATTCTCCAGTTACTTGCCTTTTATGGTAAAAGAAATGTTGTACCTATCAGTGAAGAGGAGGTGAGAATTTTTGGACCTGCAGTGTGATGAGAAAGATATGCTTCCTCTTTTTGAAATTAATGGTTTCCTGATGTGGTTGATGTCTCACACATTTTGACATGCATATCCTTTATTGAAATGTCGTCACCTTCTTCACATTAAGCATGTCTTCCCGTTTCCATAATTATATTTCTGATATTTATAGTGATTTTCCCCACAAACAGCAGCAATAGCAATACACACTGTCTTTTGCATATCACTATAATCTACTCATGAGTACAGTTTAAGCCTTTCATGTATGTTCCCACTCCTGATAACACACATACCTCTCCAGACGTTCACAATGATACTAATAGATCAAAAGACATTTGGTTTAAAGAGGGATTTAAAATGTTAATTTTCTTCCTCTGATATTGCTGCCTTTTGCCAACAGTCTTATGGTATTGTAGTAACAAACCTGGCACATTGTTCTTAGAAAATATTCAATATAATTGCCCCTGAACTGAAAATATAATATTTTTAACCCTCCTCTTCTCCTCATTTACGGGCACCAAAAAAATATTGTTTCCTGACAGAAAAAAATCCAAAAATTCAGCAAAAAAATTCCCCAAATTTCTGAAAATTTGCAAAACTATCAGGAAGAAAACTCCAATAATTCCTTAAAATATTTCCTTAAAAGTTTTATTTTTTAAAAAAATCCCTCAAATTTGGCAAGAAAATTCTTGTAAATATTTTCAAAAAATGAGTACAAATCTCCCAAAAAATCCTAAATATATCTGAAATGATTACATATATATCAGTAAAACTTATAATATTTTCTTTAAGAACATTCACCAAAAAAAAAATTCAACCAAAATCCAGCAAATTTCGCTGGATTTTAGTTGATTTTTTTGTGAATGTTCTTAAGAAACATTTTTTTAGCATTTCTTTTTTTCCACCACAAAATGTTCAAAAAGTTGGCAAAAATGTTGAAAATGTGGACATCAGAAGTTTCACTGTGAAAATATATTTTTTTCTCCACATTTTCAAACATTAAAACGGGTCAACTTGACCCACAGGCCAACATGAGGGTTAAGTGGGTATAGACAAGTGCATTTATCAGACATTTGGGCATTTGGACACAAAATGTCAGCTGTAATGTAGTAGCATTGCACACTTCTATATTTTTCTACATTTTTAGTCACACAGTATCATTTTCGTGCACACTATAGCAGTTCTATCCCACTTAAACCATAAGCTGACACAAACCTTCTTTTATTTAATGTGTTTTGTTCATTCAGGCACAATCCTAAGGTTATTTCTGGTTTTGTGTGGCTCCTCGGAGGATCCCCAGACCTCCTTTGAAAACATCTGCCACTGATTTTGCATGGCGTCAAAGGTTTAATGAACATGGCTCCATGCATTTTAACAAATGCCACATTTCATTTAGTTTCGCCACTCTGCTTCCAAAAAGACGTCTGACACAGAACCTCGAAAAAATACACATTTTTTTTTTTTGCGTGGCATTCTTCCCAAAATTGCCCTCAATCGTGGCACAGCCTGTTGGCACCAACCATGGAGCTGTATGAGGTGGCCAACTGCGTCATCAGGGAGCTGGATAATGTCAGAGCAGAGCAGCGAGCCCCTCTATACTCACGTGGGTGGGATTTTTATGATTAAGTTAACCGTGAAAATGCCACGTAATACCAAAAAAGTCGTCATTTGTAACATTTCTCTGTTTTTCCTGGAACTGCAGGAAAAACATACAGAGAGGCAGAATATTACAAAAACACTGTAACACACTGCATGGATGTTGGCATTTTAAGGTCAGCACTAGCTTAAGGAGAAAACTCTGAGTCTAGTGTATTCCACCAAAACTCAACATATATCACGCCCTAATTTCCATCAGCTGGCCTAGATTCTGTAGTGTTTCCAGTTCAGCACTGTACAGCAAGTTTTGCAACTCTGTTCTTAATTGTGACAGTCCTTGTTTAGTTTAAAATGCCTTGTTAAAGCAAACTGTTTATGTCTTATGGTATGTTTCTAGCAGGCGGTTATAAATGCAAAAATCACTTCCTGTCTGCCACGGTTGATGTGGTTCTCTGGTCAGCTCCCTAATTCAGCTGTGTTGTGTTTTATGACGGCTGGTTTGTTGATTTTGCGGTGGGACTCGGAGACTGTGCAACACACAGGACCGTCACTGTGTTTGATGTGGAGGAAATGTTACCCCATCACCACGTCCAGGTACTTTACCAGGCCCTGCTGAGTCTGCTGCGCCTCGCAGTTATTCTGGGAACAGTTTTGTTTTCATACCCCACTAAACTCTCACAACAGTTTATTTTGGCTTTCTCAGAGAGCCTCTGTGTTTCCTTTTGTTTTATTTGTGATCACTCTGGGTTGTTCGCTTCATTATTACAGTAACAATGAATCCAAAACAGTACTGAGCAGCTCGTCCGACGTGTTGTGTCTGAATATTCGTAACCCTTTGCAATTTGTCGGGATACTATGCATGTTTGTGGGTGAAACTGGCACACAAAGATCCTTAGAGCACAACAAACAAAACAAATGACACAACCAAAACAAAAAGTAATCAAAACAAGCAATCGCCAAGGCGGAAACCATGTTGCGCCCTCTGAGCCCTCAAATGTCACTCATATAGCAACTTGTCTGTAATGAATCATAAGTCAATGTTAAAAGTTGGACAGAAATAATTCCATTAAGAAACTTCGTAAGTTTTGTACAGTCATCTGAATGGGCTTGGAAGAGCTCTTGGCTTTGACTCATGTTTCCCTGGAACAGCAGCCAAGAGTCTTACTTCTGCTTCAACAATCACTTTATCAAAATCTAGACTATTAGTCACCTTTGGGAATATTTTTTTCTTTACTGTGCAAACACATACGCACAGTATTTGATTGTAGCCCTCTATAAATATGTTGTGAAGATTAGGAGATACAAAAGAGGGATTATAAGGGCATGATATATGCTGATATTAGTCATATAAATATAAATTCTAACGTTTTCCAATGCACTGTTGGGCTTTTAATTGCTGAATGATCATGAAAATGCTGATTCTCATAGTGGTGTGTCATCCTCAGTCACGTCCAGCCCAGAATGAACAACATAAAACAAAGGCTTACATTAAATATTGAAAAAAAATTAAATAAATGAATAAAAAAATCTGCATAACTGTCTTAATGTAATGCTTTTGAAATCTGAAGACATCATCTGGACGTCATTAGCAGATTTCGGCTATTTTCCAAATGATACAGAGAAATGATGTTCTACTACACCAGAAGGAATCAAAGCAGCTTGATCACAGCTGTTAAAGCCTACATGGAAAGTTTTTCACCATTTTCTTTCCTGTAACTGTGGCTCAGAGTCTTTTGGAGGCAGCTATAAACCAGAAGTGTGCACTTCCTCTGCTTCCACTCAGGTACTCCACAGGATTGGGACACAGTGGCACTGATGACTTAAACAGGATGTGACAGAAAGGTCTCAGACCCACAGATTTCATGCAATTTTTCTACACCAACGGGATGCAAGTCATTATTGCAGGAACCTTGTGTTGATATGTTCTTGATTATAACATTCTTGGTGCTTCATTGGGTCATTTTGGGGCTTTGACAATCAAACATGCCATCCTAGTTGTGTACATATGTCACCAGTTTGAAAATATCCTGAGGACAGACAGAAGCTTATTAGATAGTGACAGAAAACAAAAGGAGTCAGAGAAGGAGCAGAGGTCCCCAGCAGGAAGTGAAGTGGGGACACTGTGGTTCATGGTTGGCACCCCACCCCCTGGGCCTTCAGGCAGCCTGGGGAGATATAATTTTAAGTGACACTGTAGGCAATTTGTATGAGTTCATGTAATTATATAATAGAGGGCTTGGCTCGGAGCCAGGCGTGAGGGCAGACTGTGTCTGCTGCCAGTGCAGAACAAGTTGAGGCAGGCGGAGTTGTGTTGACTTTATGGACAGCCATCTTTCACCACCACCATTAAAAGCTAATTACTGCCAGTCATAAGCAGTGGCCTCTGTGGGCGGGTGCCATCCAAGGCACAGCCACAAGGAGGGACACCACGGGCCACGATGGGAGCTCTGATTGCACTGAATATTATTATTGCTTCTTTAACTGCATATGGACCAACGCCTTCATAACTTTTTTAAAGAGTTGTTTTTTAAAAATCTGCCGCAAGGAACAGCGGGGCTGCAAACCAAAACAGAAAAAAAGGCATTTGTGACCTAATACTCCCCCCCAAAAATAGACTGAAGAAGCTGTGTATGGTTAAGTCCATTCAGCAGGTTTTAAAAACCACTGTTTCAGAAATGGGAAAGGAGACGGGAATTTCCCCTTCTTGATAAAAGACAATCAGCTGATAGCAGGCGGGAAGTGAGTCAGGCCAGCACTTCAGCTGCCTCGGCACACTTTGGTTCAGACTTGTCGAGGCAGGCAATTATCCCTCCGTCTGATGTGTTTTTGGGGGGGATTTGAGTTTCTGTTACTGTGTGTGGGGTTGTCGAGGTTTGAACTGGCATGGCCTAAGATAAATGCTACATTTACCCCCGGGGACAAAAAACTACGCTGTTGTGCTCATGCTGTGTCATTTTCCTGTAATGCAGCAAAAGCTTCTGTAGCCCTGAAATTACTGCTTGTGGTTACACATCTGCTGATGGCTCTGCTGTGTCACTACATTGGACAGCAAACATTTTTACCATCAGTGGCCTGTTTAAAATGCCTGAGGAGTGCAGCATTAAAATCTACAAACAGAATCCACAGTGTGTTTAACTCGTAGGAACATCACACTGAAGTTCATGAGTGGGTCCCTCGACAACAGGAACAACATTTTGAACAGAGTGGTGGGTGGCCTTAGAGGGATGAGGGAACATTATCGCCATCATACCTGTAGCATCACTTCAAGATAGTCAACAACTTCAAGAAGTTCTTTCATGCTCAAAAATCTAAAGAGATACACAGACACTTTGTTTGTGATAAAAACAGATGATACACTATCTTGTCAATTCAACTGTGAGTTCTATGGAAGCACAAATTCTTCATTTTGTTTTTTCTCTGCTGAACTGCATGAACCACAAGTCCAGTTTACCCAACATGTGCTCCTTCTTACTTAGTAACAATATTTATAATGTGGTGGTTAAATCTGCACCATGTTATTATGGATGAAGAGTGACTTTGTCATGTGCACCAGTGAATCCTGTTTTTTTTTTTATTGTTGTGTTTTTTTTCCTGTATTCTTGCCCCATGAGAAGAAGAGAAGCTTCATGAGGCAACCAGATGTGAGTTGGATCAACAGCACTTCTCCTCTCAGTTTTCCAGCAGGTGGCACTCTGTCATCAGGACAGTCAGTGAGGGCAAAGGGGAGTTAGAAGTAGAGCTCTGGTACAGGGAATTAGTGTCAGAAAGAAAATGCAGCATCGAGCTTTAACAGCCACATACTGCATTTGGAGTATCTCTCATTTACCCATAGGAAGTGAATTACGCCACTAACAAAGCAGCAATTCATCGCTGCTCAACCTGCTCCGTAAAAATGTCATTTCAATGAAGCCCTGTGAGCGATTTACTGCGTCTTTTCTTTAGTCTGGGTTCACACAGGAGGCAAAGCTCCTCTAAATTCTACAACCCTGATTCAAGGCTGTGCTGTCAGGATACCTCCTAAGGCAGAAATCGGATTTTCTTTTAAAATAGGAGATAAAATATTGATGTTGTTCTAATTTTGTAAGCCTGTTTGGTGAATAATTGATTGTTAGTGGGAAAGGAGTTTGTTTTATTTGCAGCACCCTAATGCCGTTTTGCTGAATGGTTTGAACATTCTGACAGCCTATTGGTGTTTTTTTGAGGTTCAGTGAGCAGATGGAAACCATTTCTGTAGGACAGTAAAAGACAATTGATATGTTGTGTGTCATCGCATCCCAACAGACAGTGTTCAGTTGGTGATAAATGCAAATTTTCCATCTGTTGCAAATTTGCATCCACCCGTATTTTTTTTTCCAACTTCTCATTTTCATGCTCATCATTTTGGCTGCAGCCTCTCATTAGCTGCGATGCCAACCAGGAATTGATGTTCCCACACTGCTGTATCGTAACAGATGAGTCTGACACAGATGCTATTTCAGCAGAGGCAGAACTGTTGGCCTTGTTTTTATGACCGATTGCATCTCAGTGAAGTCATACATGCAGAACAAACAAAACCAACGATTACATTTATGTGACAGTGGATATTGCTCCGTGCTGGACGCCACCACACTGTGAAGGCTGGCATGACTTGACAAAAACCTCCTTAAAGTAGGGTTTATCCTTCTTGCAGTTTCCACAGCTCCGTGTTACAGCTGCTCCCTAAGACAGATGTTGTGATGGTATATACTGTAAAGAGCTCTGACAGGGAGCTGTGTTTCCTGTTGTGCAGCGGCACCGGGGGCATAACACGCTAGCTTATTCATGACGCCTGATCACAGCTCAGGTAGATCAAACCACTCCTCTATTTTTAATGGAAAAAGCTCTTTACAGGGGCATAAATATTATGCTGTGCATTTCCCCCCCTTTCAGCCTGCCTTACTGGAGCTACAGGGAGTCTTTGGAGGACTGGAAAGCTCCGGCAAATGTACAAAGCTCTTATTGACCTGAACAAGACTGAAACAAACCACCCAGAAAAAAAATATCGATCCACATCTGTGCATTTCACCAGAGGAGATGAGGGCAGGTTCAGAAGTGTGGAGGTCATTTGTACCCTTTTCTGTTACATATTAGTTTCCCATCCTTTTCAAAAACACAATCACCACAATACGCATCTCTTAGGAATTTTCCTTGCAAAGGTGCACCAATCAGCATTTACTAAATGGATTCGTAGTAGCTTGAAGGTAGCTTGAACTGCATTTGGTTTTTACTGCAGAATGAAAATATAAAGTGTGTAAATAGAGATTCGTGTCCCTCCCTCAGGATCTGCGGTTAACACATTACCCCCAAGGACACTAGGCTGCTGTGGGGAAAGGTCACCTCTGCTGGTCTATTAGAAATACACAGCTCCAGTGTTTCCTTTCCTCTTATTTGCTGTTCTTATCTTAAGTCTGCATCCTCTTGATATTCTAGCTCCTCCTGAAAGCCCACATGATAAAAATAGCCTCACAGATTCAACGATTACTGTTATAATACCATTGAACCGGTTCATTGATTTACAAAAGCGTTCTGGTCAATGTTAAAACGTGCACATACAGCACATCTTCTGCTCTATGGATTCTGGACATGTGTTGTATCTGAAAAAAGGAGACTGAAGTGAGTCTGTTGACAGCTTGTGAGGAGGAGACCTTGCAGACACAGTCAGGGTGAGCAGTCATCACTGGGATTACTCGGTCTTTTCAGGAACTTCATACGTCTCCAAATATCAAAGGAATTCATATACTGAGAGGAGAAATGGGCTGTCAGGGCTGTGACAACTCTCAACTGTTATCTAACAGCCACTCGCTGCCTTATTGCAGCACGTTAATGAGAATTTTGACAGCACCACTGAGCTGCAGTAAGGTACCAATAAAAAGCTGAAGGCTTTAAAGTGTTGATTGCTGTGGAATAATTGCAACTCAAGAAGTGATGACTCGTAAAAAGGTCTGAACAGGTAGAAAGAACCTGTATATTTGAAAAGAAGTACTCCAAATAGATGCACTGGGTATGTGGTTGTGTTTGGGTGAATCCTCCCTTAGTATGTAGAAAGAGGTTAGAAGGAAAACGCATAAGAGCTACCAGTTCCAGTCTTCAGAACTGTTTTTTGGCCATTCAGGAGCAGCAAAGATGAGGTGTAAACTCAAAATTGGCATATTATTACCTTTTAAAGGGCACTATTTAGAGGCACTTGGCTGTGGAGCTGCAGAATGCAACTAAATAAATGTCCCTCTTGTGCTTTCTACGTATGTCGTGATTGCTAATAACGTAAAAACATGAAAAACCCTCTTTCGATCCAGTCTTTGGTTTGTCTATTTTGTGCTGCTGCATGGTGATGCAACAAGGCAGACTCTATGGTAGAGGACCTTCATCCACTCTAACATAATGGAAACACAGTGATTCTTATGCCAGTTGATTATACGCGAATTCTGAATATTACTATTTTTATTTCTGCTGATAAATCCCGGTAAATCCTTAACACTGGACCTTTAAGTTAATATGGCAAAACTGTAAACAAGCAGCTGCTATTCACATATCCTAAGATAGGCAACAACATTACCATACTGGAGCTTTTAGCCCTCATTTGACCTTTGCTAGCTAATAAGTAAAATCTTTTCCTCTTCCTCTGCTGAATGCAAACTCATTCAGATAAACGGCATAGTCAGACTGAACCAAAGCAGCTAAGTCTTGTGGTTTCCTGAGGGCCAGACAACCAAAACCAAAAGCTAAGACTACCCTACCTCCAGCAAAGGGGATCTGCAGAGTTGTCCAATAATCAACTGTCACATCTTTCACATGGTGATAAACACCCATGTTAACATCAAAATATTGATGGTAGCTACTTTTTAAAGTGACTAAACAAGTGCACTAGGATTTTGTGCCCTGTCTGTAAGTTATACATCACAAAGTTAAACATCTTGGGAGGCAACCCTTGTAAAAGAAGATGAACATTTATGGAACATATTGTCACAGAGATGGTGAATGTTGTCATACAAAGCACACACTCTGATAACACAGACTTGGAGGTTGCACCCAGACTCCGTAGTTTAGTTCAGCCAACAAAAGTGCTCTGAATATGGTTTTGGAAGGGTTGTAATTTGAGTTAAATGTTGACAAGCAAGTTGTGTCTCCTGCTTAAAGTCAACCAACACAACAACCTTTGTCTAAACTTATAAATAAATAAATAAAACGTTAAAAAAATGGCAAGATGTCTGCACTGTCAAGATTTTGCAACTTGCAAAGTGTCTCATTTAACATTTTTTCCTCGTTGGATTAACAAAAAACACACTGCGTTTCCTTCAGATGATATTTTCTGTCTTAACTTCCACGACAAACGGTTTGATTGTGTTGTAGCATTTGTGCCAGGAGTCATTTATAAACCTATTAAATGACATAAAATGATAACACAAATATGAATATGTCATTGTTCAATTGGAATCAAAATTGTAAACCTTTGCAAATAGGATTACCTATAGAAAGCATATGATTATACATTTATTCATCCACTTTTCTCTTAAATGTATTTATGTACAGTCCGCCCAGCCTATATAAGATTGTAGACAAATTAAGATACAGGTGGGGTGGATTGCTTGAAGTTGTGTTTTCAGCCATTAAAGCATCAGAATGTTCACTGTCTGTTACTGAGATGTTTGTTATGACTGTAATAGAAAATTATGTAATCCTATATGAGAGATTGTCAACAGTTTAGGAGAACATCATTGAAGTGTCTTGGACAGTTTTTACAAGAGACAAAACAAAAATTACATTACATTCCCATACAGTGTTTTGAAGTCAGTGGCGTGGAACATAGTTTAATTACTAATCTACAGATGCCAAAGTTTGGCAATTATGCAAAAATGTTGAGCTTACAGAGTAGCAAATACTCACAATCTTCAGGTTGTCATTTCTGGGTCACTTACAGAGTTCAGTTCATTCTCAGTAAAGGAGTGAATAAGGCCGTGGAAGGCGCCGTCTCTGGTGGTGAGTGGTCACAACGTTATTATCTCTCCACATGGGGAAAATAAAAGGAATAAGCCTGGCTCTCAGCAGCAGCAGCAGCAGCAGCAGCAGCAGCAGCAGCTCGCATGGAGGCTGGATAAAGATGGGCTTTAAGTGCAGTGAGTGTTTTTCTCCCCCATGACTATCTGTCGTCCTGCGGTTAGAAGCCTTCTGCACGCAGCTCCTAAAAGGTTAAAATCTCCCGTTCCCTCCATCTGCTTGTTCTTTATCGGTGTCCATCCTGTCTGCAATGGATCAGTGCTGTTGGGTCACAGGAGGACTCAGTTCACAGGTTACACAACCCTTCTATCAGCACATACACACACCTCTGGGCTGCAAAAAAAATCATTTCCCATAGTGCCACCTTGTTGTTGTGCAATTAAGACCCTGAAGAAGAGATGAGCATTCACAGCTGCGATGCTACAGTCTCGTATTTACATCATTACATTCATATTCTTTTAGCCACCGTCAGTTTCTACATACACAGCAGTAGGATTAACCTGCTCTGGTAAATGTATAAACAAGTTCTAACATTTGATAATCGGATACTAACCAACCACAATAACTTATGTTGCACATTTTGTAATGTTCACACCACCTGTTTCACCATAACAAAGAGAACAGTTAAAGCTTAATGTTTTCAGTCTGTTACTAAGATAAACACACAGCCAGTGTCAGAAAGACTTTCATTATTGCAAGTTTAAAGGAACCCTTTTTACCTTTCTTTTTTTTCCCCGCTCTGACCAACTTTCAGTAAATACAACCCTCATGAGTAAAGATAAATTATCTTTTAGTGATCCGAGTCACCTCAATCAGTGAAGCATTGTAGCCCTGTGTAGCAATTCATGCTCCTCATTAGGCTGCATTCATTGAGGAGAGAGCCAACGCTTGTGCTCTGATCATTACTTCTCCAGCCATCAGCTCTCTTCCTGCGCTTAGACTGCGTTCTGCTCTAATATGGGCAGATGTTCTTTAGGTTGCTGAGGTGGTTCGGTCTTCTCATCCTGCTCTTGCTCTGCTGGAGGCTGCTGCTGCTGCTGCTGTGGTGGATCACATTTAGGGACTTCTTTCTGAGGGGGCTGTGTTGCTGTCGCCTGCTCTGGCTCTGGATTGGGCATCTCCTTCCTGTCGCTGGGCTGAATCTCCAGAGCCGGTGTGTCCTTGCAGCAGAAGTACTGCTGCCAGATTTTCTGGAAGGCCGAGCGGAACTTCTTAATGCGAAAAGCGTAGACAATTGGGTTGACAGCGGAGTTGCCGTGGGTGAGCAGGATGGCTATGTAGAGGAGCACTATGGGCTTCTTGCAGTCAGGGCAGAATAACGTGATGCAGTTGATGATGTGGAGTGGCAGCCAGCTGATGGCGAAGAGAAAAAGCACCAGAGCCAGAGATTTGGCGAGGTTCAGCTCCTTGTCATAGTACTTGTTGGGGTCCGTGTGGCTGGTGGTGAATTTCTTACTGTTGAGCTGCTTGTGGATCATGTAGAAAATCTCCGCATAGATGAGCAGCATGAGCAGCAGCGGCGGCAGCACCCAGCCGAAGAAGTTGAAATAGACCATGTAGTCCATGCTGATGACGTTTTCAAACTGGCAGGTGATGACGAGGTCGGAGCTGATGGAGCCGTTCTGCTGGAGGCGCTTCAGGTTGTTCCAGCCCAGCATGGGAGTCAGACCCACGATGAACGCCACCGTCCAGCACACCACCACCGCCAGGCCTGCTCGCCGAGGGGTCACCACCCGCTTGTACCTGCAGGAGCAAACAGCACAGCATCATGTCAGCACTTTCCCTCACAGCTGGGACACGCATGCTGGGCATGATTCACAAGAATCCTTTAAGCCCCCTGGACGCTTAACTAACAGCTCATTCCAGCACAAAGTTCCACTTGAAGTGTGCCTGTGAAGCCCTTATCAGTAACCCTCGGCCTTTACTGCACTGCTGTTTTTCATGCCTCTTTTGTTAAGGGCAAAGCTGAATCACTAAAATTGGCTCAGTATTACTTTCTAATGTAGTACAGCAGTGCACTACAACCAAGCTGCAGTATTTGGCAGGCTTCCAGCTGTACAGGTTTGGCTTTTTTTCCGTTGCATATAGTGTTTTGTGGGTGAGAAGCAGCAGGTAAAAGACACGGAGGCTCTAAAATCTTATCACTGCTGTCCCACCTTGTGACCAAGAAATGACACAGAGAGAGTCAGGCTGATACTCGCCTCGAGGCAGAGATGAAAACCCTTATCTGATCTAGCTCATGATGGAGAGCGTGTGCAGCAGCGATTGATCATTTTTAGTTTACTAATGGGTGATATATAATGTGTCTGATGTTATAACTGTAAGGGAAATGCTAGCAGTTAAAAAAATACCCTGACCTTTGCTGAAATGAAGCAAAACAAGAGGCTGCAATTTAGCCTGGTTGTCACAGGTAGGCTCCCATGTGTTGGATTAGTATTGATTCGGGACGTACGTGTTAAGTTAGGCTTGTCTCTTAAGCACAGCGAGAAAATCATTATTCACACACTGAGCCTTAGAGGGAGGCTGCTCGGAAGAGATCAGATGCTGATCTAAAAACAGAAAGCGTGAGAAAAAAAGTGACAGAAAGCAGCACGACGAATTGGTAATTTCAACTATTGTACCTCGTGATGGGAAAGGAGCGGCAAAATTTGTGATTTTAATAACCCGAGCAAGAATCCACAGACACAAGTAGTTGCTGCAGACAGAGGAAATGATTAATCCTGGATGGTTTAATACAGAATAAGAAGTCAAAAGCTAAAACTCGTGATAAACTGCTATCTTAAGCCTGGAAGTCTTACACAGGAGATTAACGTCTCAGGCTACCACAGACAGTATTCAGAGACAATAAATTCCCCCTCTTCTACTTAGCTTATCTGTTCAGCCTTTCACCAGCCTTGTGTTTGGGCCTGGGATGATAAACCATTGGTGGCATGTGCCTGAAATACCAAGTGGGAGACTGAACTGAACATCACTGACAGGCAGATCTGGCCACTTGTGTGTCACTTGTCTTCCACACATGTTCCTGAGGATACAAGGCCCTAATTAAACCTGCTGCTTGATTACCCATGCTCTGGTTTAGCTGCCATGTCTAATTCCATACAAAGAAACTGGCATGGATGGAAGGATGGAATCACCAGATCTCAGGATGGACTTCAAACAACATCACATCTCCACATTTTGGATGCATCTGCTTGCTGTCATGTGGATTTATCTTCTTTTCTTTTTGTTGCATTTACCTGGTTGGGATCTTGACCCTGAGATAGCGGTCTATTGCAATAGCCAGGAGGGCCAGGATTGAACTTTGCGTCAGCACCAGCACCGTGCACGCCACGAGCAGGCAGCTGTAAAAGTGAGTTTGAAGTCCGATGCTGATAGTGATGGCCAGAGGGATGACGAGGGCTCCCACCGCAATATCCGCCAGAGCCAGGGAGACAATGAAACAAAACGTGGTGTCTCGCAAGGATTTATTAATTTTCACCGCCCAAACCACCATCACATTCCCGATTACTGACGCCACAGCAATCAGCACCTCCATCCCAATGTAGAGGGTCTCCGCTGAGAGAAGCGCCCCGGGCATCCTTGCAGATAATAATGTCCTTGATAAGCAGCGGGATTGATCTCAGTCAAGCAGCCGTGTGACAAGCCAACAGATCAGTCCTTGAGGTGTATTTGTCACTACAGTATTTCCCAAATTAGCTGCGCGTTCGTCAGTGTCACGGCGCCCTCATTCTTCTGGTCAGATGGAAGTTGTGCCGAAAAATCCACTTATTTCATGCAGAAGAGGAAGCAAAAGAAGAAGAAGAGGTGCGTTAAGCAGCAGCATCTCTAATAATGAGGGGGTTTTCCTTTTTGGAGCAGGTGTTGTGGCTCAGCCTCGGTGGTGCGTCGCTCCTCGCTCTGCGTCCTGCGCCTCCACTTGGCTCAATACACCTGCTTCTCCTGAGCGCAGCATCCTCCTCATGCTGGATCCAAGAGGGCGACTCGTGCCCATCAGCCCACGTTTTTTCTTCTCCTTTTTTTCTTTTTTGGTTGTTTTCTTCTTTTTAAACAAAGCAGGCTTTTAACACTGCAAATAAGAAAGTACCTTGTGGAGAAAAAAGCGCGCACAGATGCAGCTCCTGCGCAGGAGGACGCTCCCTCCGTCTTTCTCTCTCTCTCTCTCTCTCCCTTCCTTCCCCCCAACGTTGTGCTTTCAGCAAGAGCAATAACACAGTTGCTGAAAATAGCGGTGTGATTTTTCTCGCCTTTTTTGTTCCATTTGCTGCCTTTGTTGCATGGGGGTATATAATCCTGCTGCCTTCATTCCATCTATTCCTTCTTTGCTGGTTGCTTCATTATCTCTCTCTCTCTTGCAGAAATACATAAATGCCACTCTAGCCCTGTGTGGGACCGTCCCAGGGAAGTAGAGCGAAGGTGATCTGAACTCTTACTTTCCATATACCACCATGTCTCCCACGCCCTTCCAAACGCTAGTGAACCTTGCTCAGCTGCCCATTGTTCTGCAGAGGGGTGAGGCAATAGTTCTCTGCCACAGGTGACAAAGAAAACACAGATAAAACAGTTAATGGCACCAAATATATAAGGACTGGATAAATAACATAGATATGAAGGCAGAGAATTTTTTTTAAAAAGGCCCACTTAGGTTGCTTTTTACTTCACAACACCTCAGACAAGCACGAATGTGAAATACAAATACTTATTCAGGTCATTCTAAATATATCCTTCAGACTTCAAAGACCTCCTCTCTGAGCCCAAGGCCAGCCCTGCAAACAAGACTTGGAAGCATTAGGACAGATTTAGATCCATTGATCATCCTTTTAAAAAATCATCTGGATATTTCTTGCTTCTGATATTGATTGATCACCTGCCCTGTTGCTTTCTGAGAACAAACCCTGACAAGTCAAGCATTGCAGACATATAGGACTAAACCACAGGCATCATGCTTTCACTTGCTGGGGTTCAAAAAGGTCAACAGCGGGCGGCAGTGTGAGCTCTGACAGGATCACCGAGCAGGCAGGAATGACTGTTTTGATTGGATGTGTAGGCGTCACAGATGGTGCACTGCGCTCACTCACTGTAACTTATGCAATATGGAAGAAGGCAGGGTGAAAGTCCTGGGTTTCAGCTGACAGTTGGCATGTGATTCATGGTGAAACGAAAACAAAAAGGCAAAGCTGTGACCGGTGTTCATGCCTAGAGACGGCAGGAGGGCCGGCAGTCAGCAGGAGCGTCACAATTTGGTGAAAGTTGTCAGGAGGAGATATACAGGTCAGCCAATGTTCACTGAGGAAGGAAGGAGACATATGGCTTCAGTACAATTAATGTGATCTGACCCAGTTGGAACATTTTAATGAGCGTGGTGGCAAAGCAATGTGATTGTTATGGTTCACTATGTGTGAACTAAGAGCCAAAAAGGCCGACAATCAAGTTTCTGAATGTTTTCACTTTGAAATAAGCCTCAATCTTTGTTATAGTATGACTTTGTTACAGTATTGTGCATCAAGATCAGCTTCACCCGACTGAAGTCATAGGGTAGGACGTTGGTGTACCTGTTGTTGGGTCTGTTGAAGGTCTGCTGCATCGTGGGAAAGATCCAAATTGACACTCTTCAGCTCCTCAAAGTGCAGGGAGACCTTATAGGCCAAATCTTTGCTCATTTCTTTAAAATAAGCATATTTTTTTCCATCATTAAGGAATCATAAATCTTTTATTTTAGTTGAGTTATTATAGGCTTTTTAAAATTATTATTTGTATTTATTTTATGGCTTGTGCAGTTATAGATCCACCAGTAGGATGCTTGCAATCTTAAGTTGTACTTTTGAGTCAGACCGTTTTCTCACAGCGTAGACACTCAGAGCTGGAAACACATGCTTAACACGGCCAACACAGAGCTCACAATACTGTTTGTTGTTGTTCACTGTCAGCGCCTTCACCAAACACAGCGCCGCAGCCTGACAGTGTGAGAGATGCAAAGCGCTCCCTCCATCTTATACAGATTCTGAAGTACTTCTCATTCTATCAAGGCCTTCCAGGGGTGAATTTCAACAACCCTGAAGTACTTATTTGACAGACATTTCAGTTAAACTAACTGCCACGAAGTCCACAAAGCCTGGAAATGAGGAAATGCTTCAGTAAGCTTTTGGCAGATTTTGCCGTGTGTGACCAGTGAATTGCAGGGTGCTACAGTTGCATGAGACAGATTCCACAGTTCAGTGCACTTTTCTAACTGAGCCCCGAATCAAAGAATATCTCTGCTGTTACAAAAAGCCACAGCGTATGAGCAGCCTGCAAAACCACAGCTCGAGATCATTTGATTGTCGAAAAAGGAAGCTGCTCAGTAGTGAGGTTCAGTGCTTTCAGTGAAACTTCTTCATTAAATGTAGATCATCCTGTCCTGGTAGGTGACAGGAAGACCACTAACAGGCACCGGCACAATGGGACCTCCTAACAGTGTATACAGCACGTCAGTCTTCTTTATTCTAATGCAGATAAAAAAAATATAAAGGCTTCAGCTGTTTGGCTCAAGAACCACACAACAAGCCATATTCAAATGAGAACAGATCAGATAGTGTCTTCCTCCCCTGTGTCTGCTGAACTGGGTTCAAAAGCAATATTGCTCAGTCATTAAAAAAAGCCCCAGTGATGAACTGTAGTGGCCTTCTCAGTGGACCACTGAACCAGACAGCAAGAACATTATTAAAGACTTCAGATCTCATTCTATTAGCAAAGACTCCTTACAAGGAAACAGTTTAGTCATTTCAAACAAGACCGCTGCCATCGAGGAATAAAATTGCAGTGTTACTATCAGGAACATGGACAGGCCAGCCGCTCTGCTCATCAGAAAACCTCTAATGAAAATCTCACATATGAGATTGCTGAACACTCACATAAATCCTGATATGACAAGCAACAGAACAGCCTCTAAATGACTGCAGCTGCTGGGAATAGACGTGGCTGTGTCATTTACATGGAAATTCTGCATAACACGATCACTCACAGAAAATAAATGAAAGTGTAGTAATCTCTTCTATAGAAGCTCCCTGTTCCCATATAAACACAGTCATTACCGCAGATTGTTTCCTTTGCAAAATGAATACGCATGTAGTGCAAAATTAAAGTTCATAATGTTGTTTAAGATCATAGTAAAGAGCTGTACACTGCAGAATGAGAATGTCCACTGAGGACAGATTTACTTCCTCAGGAATAATACATTTGATAGCTTTAAAGAGGTGATTTTATGGTCAGAAATACTGCACATTTGACTGCAGTGAAAATGCATTTACTGTTATTAAATTGTGCGTTATCCATGTGACCCAGATTTTAGGTTACACTTCACAGAAATACAGTAAAGCTGGTTGGAGTCCTGACTGTTGAACGTCATTATGATTCAGCTGCAGCGTTGTGAATGGAAGTACTTGAATATGTGCTGACTTCCTGTTTACACTCAGGAAAAACAACTTTGCAATAGCTCCTCTCAGAGCTGCCAGCTGCGCTGCCCCACATCATCTCGCCTGCTCCTGACCCACAATATGGCTGGGAAATCTGCCACCACTCCCACTTGAAGCTTGAGCTGACAGGGTGAAAATGAAAAATGTCAACAGCTAGCGTGGTAGCCTGCTGTCTGGTACCATAGAAAAGCCCTCCCACGATCAAACGGGGATATTTTGATGTGTGACTCTTTCCACGTGGCACACAGAAGGCTTTGCCAAATGCTGACGGGGCTGTGGGCCAGACTTTAAAAATTCGGAGATCATGAGTCATCTAGTTTTTTGACTACCCACCAAAAACGTCAGCTCTGATCATTTAAATGACTCAAGCTGTAATTATCAATAAATTATATTTCACACACATACAGTTACTGTCAACAATATCCAAAATCCCCAAACAATCATCCATGAATCATGTGTAGCTTTAGTAGCTGTAGATCATTGGAAAAACAGTAACAATCACAAACACAAGACATCAACAGTAGCTGCAGCCTGTAAAAGGAAGTTGATAGCTGGAGAAACACATCTATTGAGTAAAAACTTTAGTAACTTCAATAAAATCTATACATAAACACAGATCCTGTAGATCCTGGTAACCTTATCTGATCTCAGCTTCCAAGTGAATGTTCCAAAAACATTCACTGACATTACCAGTGACTTCTGATAATATTTTAATCAAATGTTCAAAGAACCTTTGGAGAATGCTTTCTTTTCCAATAATGGTTCTGTAAGGTTAATATAATGTTTTACCGTCAACATTCAGAGGATTTTGTCAAGAGCACAGAGGATGTCCCATAATAACAAAGGAGGAACGTTCTCAAACCAACATTCAGAAATTGTTTTCGAGGTGGCATCATAGCATCAGATGATTTTTATAAAACGTTCCTGTCATGTGATAAAAGATAAAAGTGGAACATTCTTCATGCGATGATGTTTTGGCAATGTTGTTAAGTGCACATAAGATAGAACATTCTTCTATTAAACATGGAACAAAGATGTTCTCAGTGCATCATTTGGAAAATGTTTTCAAGATGTTATTGAGACCTCAGATAACAGAACATTTTGTATACAGAACATTTAATAATGTTCCTGTAATATTATATATTAAAGGTAAAACATTTAGTCTTTTTTTTTGACAAAACATATTATAGACTGCCTTTCTATAAACATTCTCACAATGTTACATGCTAATGTTTTCAAGATGTCATTGAGACCTCAGATGGCAGGACGTTCTTTATAACACGTTCTTATGATGTCACATATTAGCAGAGGTGGAACATTCTGCCTGTAATGTTCTGAGGATGTTTGAAGGATGTTGTCGAGGCAGCATATTATAGAATCTAACGCTCCCACAATGTTACATAATAACACAATAAAACAAAAAAACTTCCTATTACAAACATTAGTAAAACTTTGTCAAAACGTTTTTGGATTAATAAAAGTCTGGCTGGGTTAGCACCGATAGCAAAGTCTACCTATCAGCGCCAAGAAATTTCAATTCAATGAGATTGTATTTTTATAGTGCCAATTCACTCCATACAGTATGTCATCTCATGGCACTTCACATAGTCAGGTGAAGACCTTACAAATTGTAAACAGAGAGACCCAACAAATACAAAATTTTCTCCCAATTCTTTTTAAAAAGGGAGAAACAAACAAACAAACAAACAAAAAAAACCTCCAGCAGAACCAGGCTCAGGTGGGCAGACATCTGCCTTGACTGGTTGGGGTAAGGGTGATTTTGAAAAATCACTGGCTGGCACATTATATTTAATTCTCATCCATACAATAAACACTGTGCCGTTTTTACGAGGGATCATTTGACTGCAAATTATTGTTTTACACTGTGGTTATATGGATTAGGTAAAGGCTTGTGTTAAACAGTAGTCATTAGAGGTGCTATTCGGCAGATTTTGTTACCTTTTGCAAGCTGTTTCACTGTCTCAGTCTTTATTATAAGTTCAAAGTGTATCAATCTTCATATTTCTTTAACAATAGCTTCCTCCTTAGAAAAAAAATATCTCATCATATTTTCGGATGAATTGCTCTAAGATGATTTTCTTTCCTGTTTCAATGAAGCTGAAGCATAATAAGGGGATTCCCCAATCTGTTTGCGTCTCCTCATGCATATGACTGTGTGTAAGTAAGTGCAGTAACATGTGAAGAGGAGGACCACTCCAGCAAAAAACGCAAAACCGACACCACAGGCTCCCTAATGCAGCTCCGTGGGGAGAGCGTCTCCCTGTCATCTAACACCAGCCCCAAATAAGATTACGGTGCAGAAAATACTGAGCCTCTCAAATGCTTCTGCTGTATCTCCCACAGCGCTTCACCGAAAACAGACAGCAGTGAGTGTCGCTCTGTGCTCCTCTCAAAGCATCAAGGCTAAGAAGATCATTCTTGTTGGATGTTGGCATTTTTAATATTCAGTCAGGATTGCTTGGCCTGCTGGCAAATGAGGAGTTGATTTGGATGAAAGTATTTTAGCTGCACACATACAAAATTACATGTAGAGCTGGGTCAATATATAATTGAGGGACTTTTGAAGTCCATGGGACATATCTTGCATATATTTTTATTAAAACTATAAAAAATAATGTTTTTATGTTTATTATGATCATGTCTTTACAAATTCCATAATTATTTATTATGGAGACAATCACTTGTTAATAAAAAAATGACTGGGTATCACTAAAATGTCAACCAAATAACCATCCAAATTTAATAACAGCCACCTTCTAATTAGCTAAACTATAATAAAATGAGATTATTCAGAAATAGTTTTGATTGTGTTCTTTTTATTAAGTTCAGATAATCATGACAGATATTTCTTTTTTGGCAATATATCAAAGTTTATATGGAAAATAGCAAATTGTATCTGTGTCCCAGAAATCACTTTCAACTAAGTTCCCCATTACAAAAGCACCTCTCAAGGAAGTGTGTTAATTGTGTGTTAAACAATATCTTTAGAAATAACTTTTCAATTTTATTTAATTGTATATATAATATTTTAGAAGAATCTTTGTGTAAAAATGCCATGTGGTGTTTGGTTATAGGCGGTCATGTTGATTTTAGGCTTGAAAACAGCAAAAATGTCAACTATGATACAAAAAGTCCCGCAATTCTATATTGACTCAGCTACATGTAGTTAAATGTGTGAAAATGTAGGTGTTGAACTCACATCCTGTTTTTATGAAGGCAGTGTTATTTCTGGTGGTATTTAAATTAGCCACCATGAGCCTATAACCAGTGCTAACAGTATGAAATAGATTGTTTTTCTGTGTGATTGTACACGTGTTCAAAGGGTTCTGGATGATTAGAATGAACAGCCAATTTCTTTTTCTAAATATACGCTGCATAACAATTACAGGAAGCACTGTAGAAGCAGTGTGTACACTAAGATCTCTTACATGATCACAGCTTGCTCATGAAATATTGATGCTTTATATTGTATCAGCTGTTGACGGCAAATTTCTAATTAGTCGACAAAGGTGATAATTAGCGGAATAGGGGAGTGTTTAATGTCTGTGCGTGCTTATTACAGCATAAATTCACTGCATAAAATTAAGTCACTTCATATTCATAAGAAGTGGGGAGAATAAAAATAACGGCAGAATAATTATAGCTTTTAAAAGTCAAAACAGTCAGTCAGCATTTTCCTTTGAAACCAGGTTCTTGTTCGCTTCAATAGCTCTGAACTCTCTCTCAGTTCAGCCTATAAAGGCACCACAGAGGAAAGTGGGGGAGAATCAGTGAAAGGGAGAGAGAATATAATTAGATAGAGAAGTAGGAGAGAGGTATCAGTTAAAGCTCTGTGCAGCGACAAGATAGATGAGAGAGGAGATGAAAGGAAATGGAGGTAGAGGTGGAAAAATGTGTGGGTTAATGACAAAACTCTGAATCTAATCTATTTGAGAGGTGTGGTCAATCTGGAATCAAAGGACTTGATGCGGCCTCTTGTGCATTTATCACTTCAGAATGTGTCTTTTAAGTCTCGGCCCATTTTGCCGCGATGTTCCTTTGAAGAGACACTTTGGAAAAGCAGGTCTTGACTAGTAAAAGAAAACTGGGTCAAACATGTAGTTTGGGTTCTCTGTGGGAGAGAATGTTGTGCTCCAGCTTCAGCCTCTTTGATGTCGGCTCAGTGATTTTTGGAGGCTGTCAGGAGCCAGTGTTGCAAAAGAAAGAATTAATAATCAAGCCTAATTCTATAGCGGGATACATCATGAAGCACGAGTATTCAGCGTACACAGTTTGCATACTAAAGGCTGGGTGTTTCATTTCTGGCTTCTTATTCTCGTCGCTATACCACACAATGAAATTAGGTTGGGACTGTGGACTATTCTCGATCTTTCAGGCACAACAGTTTCGATGCCACTAATCAGATGCTGACATGCTTTGGGGAACGATACACAAACATATTTTAGGTTCTGCTGATTAGGCTGCAGAGGCATTTCATTTCCTAATCTATTTGGGTTTCTGCCTCTGTGTTTATTTTATTGTCTATAGGCTACGTGATGCATAATTTATTGCTTGTCTTGATTTTAGCAAAAAATATACAAGTCATTGCTGTGTTCTGTTAATATTCAGAACTGCACTAGTTTGTTAAAGGCTGGCACCACACTGATGGCTGCCACCACAGTTACCCCTTTTCCACCAAAAAGAACCAGGTGCTAGTTCAGTGCTAGTGCTTAGTTGGTTCAAATCTCATGCCTCCTAAGAACCGGTTTGTTTTTCCATTAGCAAGAAGCCAAGTTAGAGCCACAGCATTGTGTCACTGTAAAACGTCAATATGTCACTGCATGTGTCCGTTCCACAACGTTCGCGCACCGTAACCATGCAAGTGCTGTTCCTGACTTTGCAAGCCTACGTTGTGACCCAGAAACAAATAATCAAACTGTTAGTAGATAGTTAGTAGTTAGCACCCAGCCCGTGACATATTTGGTTCTTAACTCTGGCCCAGCAAAGAGTTGGTGCCTGAAAAGCACCAGTTTTTGGATCCTGGAACCGGTGCTGAGGTGGTGGAAACACAATGAACCAGTGCTAAGTCAGGCACCGGCTCCGAACTAGCACTGGAACCAGCTTGGGAGAGAAGAGGACTCTGTGTGGCTGGCACCACACAGAGTTCACATGATCTTCTCACCATGGACTCTGGAGAGAAGATCACGTGGTTGCCTCGGTCCGGCTATTTGTTTTTCTGTGGAGAAAACATTCTGTGTTTCCACAATAAATACTTCCAATGCTTGACGCTTGCTATACAGATTCACATGAATTTACCGGAGAAAACACCTGTTGATTTTTAACAATGCCCTGACCTTTTGTTTTTTCCTTAATTAGTCCAAACCGTCATTTTTAATGACTACATTTTCTGCTAACAGTTTGCAAGCACCTTCTCCAACACATGATCAGTGTTCTTTCCAGTAATCATTTGGTGTTTTGGGTCTCACAACAGACACACTCTTCTAGGTGACCTGACTGAGGTTTAATAGACCTTAGATTCTGCCTGGACTATTCCCTTTCGTTTAGCCAGAGCCACGTAGATGTCTTCTCTGCTACCTCCATGTTGTTTCTAATTGCTCTCTCCTGCCTGCTCCAGTAATCTCCAGGGGTCAGCAGATCTTGCTTCGGAAATGACTCGCAAACCCCCAACTGCTGACCTCCATTGGCGTACACACATGGTCCTCCACCTGTTCCTACAAAAGTCCTCCACCAGTTCTTGGTATTTTGCCCTCTGATTTCCATATGCCTCCTCCATCTTCTCCTCCTAAAGCACAGTTAGCTAAAACCAGATGTATTTTCTTGTGGCTTTGAAGACCAACATGATTCTTGGTCTCAATAGGGACTGGTTGATGTGTGATGGAATTTCCAGGTCAACTATCATCACCCACTTTGAGGCCATGGTGAGCAAACCACTATAGCAGTTTTTAGGTCTTGCCTTTGGCCTATGTCTCCTTGACAACCCTGATGGTCTTGCCTCCAACATAAGTTTAGCTGCTGTCCCTGATCCCCTTGCTGACTGCCTCACTGATGGATTTAGGACGTGGTTGTGTCTCCAGAGATGGCAGCCCTCGCCCAGTGCCTTAGAGCAGTTCCTCAGGTTGTGTTTAAAGGGTGCCTTGCCTTGGGGATACATGGGGCATGCAGGTGTTTCTATTTTGTACCATGTGAACAGGTTGGATGGACTGTGGAGGACATCATAGACCCCTTGAAACAAAACCTTGATCTTCTGGGGGTTCCACCTCCAGCTGTCCTGTCAGGTGACATCTGCTCCATCTTTGTGTTCCCACTTCGCCCAGGCACCCTGTAGTTACATTAAAACTCCTCCCCTGGTTCGCTTTTCTCCTCTAAAGCATGACACTCGCTATGCAGATGAACACTAACATACGAGCAAACCCCTGCTGATGTTGACAACCCAGTGACCTTTTGCTTGGTGGCCTAATTAGGTCAAACTGCCATTGAACCACCTTTTTATTGAGTACATTTTCCAAAATAGCTACTAACATAATATTTTTGACATTTACAGTGCATGTAATTCGACGGACCTATTGATTTGGTGACCGCCCAAAGTCTCCTTGTAATAAAGGGGACTTTTCATTTTTCTCACGGACTAAGAACCTTTGGAGAAACTTTGCGCATTTTCATTACAGAGACCAGGATTTAAATTAAGTTCTCAGGAAAAGTCTCTGCTTTGGAATAGGACTATTCAAAGGTACAATAACTTTGGGGGTGGGGCATGTAAGCATGAATATAAATGGTCAAGCACCCTCAGCATTTTATAAAAATCTGCACTAGCATTTACGGTTGTTCTTTGTGCAGTTCTGACACATTAATACACTGCTACAGAAGAAAGAATATGACAGCTGGACAGAAATATAGTATAGTCACACACAAACCGACATGTAAGAAATGCTGCGTTTTCATACATTAGTGACCTGATTTTCCTTTGCCTTTAGACTACAGTAAAAAGACAAGCAAAAACACAGCTAAAGTTAGACTTCCACTAAATAATTACTTTGTCAGCTGGCAGCTTTATTGGCAGCAGAAATGGAACAATTGTTCTGCCAGAGCTTCTGTGCAAAGCAAGAGCATTAGTTGAAAAAATGAAATCCATGTTTCCCTTTTAAACCATGACTGCTGTAGTTTCCCAATACTGCAAGCAAGTGGATATTGTTGTAACCATCATGAACAAGGTCACTAAACCTTAGCAGAGTTATAAATTTAACCCAAACTACCATATTTTCTTGACTTTACCTATGCATTTATTACCTTAACGGAAATACCAGCCTTTCATTAATCAAACTTTAGCCATAAGGTCAGAAAACAGTTGTATTTTTCAAATTGTGATGTTGTCCTTTAACTAGTGACACTGGATCAGAAAACATGTTGTACTGAAGGAAATGCTCATAAGGCTGAATCAGTCTGGAGAATGTGTTAGTTAATTCAATGCCACAAGCTAAAACTAACACAACTAAAACAAAAACAGCCTTCCAATAAATCCAACCTTCATAAAAGTAATGGTTCTATTTTGTTTTGGAGCGTTTGGTTAAATTTTACGGTCATTCTGGAGGCTGCAGTATTTATCGCATCACACTGAGAGGTGTGTCTAATATACCCTCACTGATATGAATATGAATCCACAAAAAATCTGAATCATTTGTTTGCGTGCAGGGAGAATGTGCATCCTGTAGTTTTTCTTTACCTAAACATATTGTGCATTGTGCATAAAGACAATGTGTTTCCATGAAACAAAGCCTGTCCTCTATGAATCCTTGGGGATTTGTTGGTGCTTGTATATACTGTAAGCCCAACCTCAAGGCCAACATCTGCTCTTCCCACAGAATAAAATGAGCAGTCAAGATACTCTTGCTTCACTGCATTGTGCTACATTCCCTCTGCATGCCGGCTTGTGTGGCTTTGCTGCAGCATTTTTTTTCCTGTTCACCACCTCTGAGCAATGAAATCCCTTGACTAAAATGTGGAGAGTGAGATCTGTAAAGGGGTGTCTGAGAGTTTTGAAATACAGAACACATGGTGTAAACACAGAAGGAAAAAAAAACTTTATTTTCTCACCTTTACTGCCTCCAGCATTGATAAATCCCTATGAATAAGAATCACTGCTTGGCAGGTACTACAGAAGCCAATACTCTCTTTGGCCACTCTATTAAAAATTGACAACCTCTGGAGCATAAATATTGCTATCTGTAAGGCTTAAAAACAAACAACCACTTGAATCACAAACAAGGAGGGAGATGAGTTTTGTGCAAATAGTTTAAACCAAGGACACAATTCTTCCCTGTCAGTTTTTATAGCAGTTACCTTCTTTGCAGTCCCCAGAAGAGAAACTGAGAATTCATTTTAAAGGGCCTCTTGCCACCCTAAGTTCCTTTCAAGTCATTTGAGGCCTGAGAGGAGCCGTGATAGTTTATTAATGAGATAAAGCCCTGCACTCCAGCCACTTGCCATTTCACCATAAAAGCAATATTGCATATTAAAGAAGTTGTTGGCAGACCTGAAATTGCAAAGCACCACTTGGAGAATGGTGGGTGTCTGTTTACACAATTGGCAGGAGGGGTTAAATATCGGTGCCTGGACAGGAGATAATTAGAGCAATGTGAAATGCATTATTCCTGCTTGTGTGCAGATGCTGGATAGAAGCAGGCAATAAAAAAAAGGGTTCTGCAAAGTGAGCGCTTCTGTCACCGGGGGAGGGGATAAAATCCGAGTGAAATAGGAGGATGCATTATTAATATTCAGAAGAAAATGAGCAGGGACCATTTTACTCTGTCACTTGAAT
Source organism: Amphiprion ocellaris (assembly GCF_022539595.1). Classification (NCBI taxonomy): domain Eukaryota; kingdom Metazoa; phylum Chordata; class Actinopteri; family Pomacentridae; genus Amphiprion; species Amphiprion ocellaris. Next base: position 32,503,724 of record NC_072773.1, read on the forward strand.
TGTCATGATTAAATTATCAAGGCAATCATCAATGTAGTGAACTATGCCCTGCATCGTTAGGCTGGAATAGACTTCACTAGATTCAGGTTTGATTGATTTGCCGCAAACAGGTTTGCATGAACTTTTAAACCAAAGAGAAGCTTAATTGGGGAAGGATCATGTAGTCGGTGTCTTTATTTTCATTTGCATTTCACGAACATTGTTGTAGATGTTGCTGATATTGTAGCCGTCTTGCTTCTTTTATCATCCAACCATCCTTTGATTCCTTTTATCTCACGATTCATCCATCACTTTGTATTCATCCATTCATAGATCCATCCATTCAACCACATTTCCATATGTCTGCCCATCCATTTTCCATTTGTTCATCCTCCATCCAGTCAGCGTTCCTTTTACTCATCCATTAAGTTATTCTCCATCCATTCAGCCAGACAAGACATCCATCCTTCCTATCCATTATGTTTATCATCGTCCATCCATTATCCTTCTATGTTTATGCTTAATTGACTTTTAGTTCAGATAATTGACTCTCTAATTAGTACCTTCTTATAGGCAGTTCTGTCAATCATTGCATCGATCCTATGCAGGAATATGTAACAACACAGTTGACACCAAAATAACTGACATGACCGTGCTCTCCAGTTAGAGGCGGCTGGTTGCATGTGCTGCCCTTGTTGTATGTAATATTTCTATATGCAGATTGCTTCATGGCTTTGCATGTTTATGTGAAATTTTCTCTGATTACTTCTCGGCCCAGTGGCCCTCACAGCCCATGTGACAACCGTGGAAAAGCTCTTGATTAAGTGCTTTGTTCGGAGCAAAAATTCATTCCTTACCCATTGATGTATGCGCTCTCCATCATCCAGCAGCCTCCATATGGGAATGCCTGTTTGTTCCTACGGTAACAGACATCAGTAAGGGAACAAACCCATTCTTTAAAATTTCTGTGAACATTTAAAGTGTTTAGAGATAGAATCACTCACATCCACTCAGGCACACATGAAGCACTTCTTTAATTGTGGGTAAGTCAAGCTAAATGTTAGTTTTCAGCGGAGTGTAGCTTCAGAGGGTAAACATTGAGAAAAACAGATGAGGCTGCTTTTGCAAAACCACCTAGTGAGCATTTTCCCCTCATTTCCCCTCAAATCCTTTAACACAGGTCTTTACTCCGTGGCTGCAAACAAATTAAATGTATTACGCCTGAGTGATCGATGTTAATGCACACAGCACTGCAGTGAGTTTGTGACAGTAAATAAAGTAAATAAAGAAAGAGGTCACCAAGGATCAAGACCTCCCATTTGCAGGTGTGTATGGGCCCATTAAATACCAGATGGAGAGTGGATGTAGGAGTAAGATACCAAACCAGCAGGGTCATATGAGGACTGCTGGCCTTTGGGAGAAAGATAAGGCAGACTTTGTCAGCAAATGTGAAGCGACGTGGAAAGAAAAGTGCGTTTTTAACATCTCAGGATTTAGCCGAAAATGACGTCCTTGAGAAGAATTACGCAGGAGTTTTCCTCACTTGACAACTGCTTTTTCTGGTGGCTATTGCTTGATGCTTGATATGCTTCATTACGCAAGAATTGAGAGAAGGAGTTTATCAGTCACTACAAAGATCGGCTGGACACCTCGGGCCTCAAACAAATTACCGTCAATGCTGGCAGTGCGCAAACTGCTGACTGACTCAGTGCTACTAAAGCTGAGGTGTTACAAGGCAGTGAAAGCGCCAGAGGCATCTTCCTCCTCTATTAGCATATTCATGTGCAAGAATTGATTCTGTATGACACAACTGAACAAACACAAGCTGCAGCTGCAAACCGAGGCTTCTTGGTAGCGTAAATATGAAATTATTAAACAGATAGAAATGCTGCATTCATTGGCCAGAGAAATTCATCCTCAAATAATATTTACGATGAAAACATCTGCTTGTATCACAATAAATGCCGAGATCTTGGCCATGAATAAAGTGTTTTGTATACTCCAGATGTTTCTTTAGTGCCAATTTAAAACCTAATCTATACGTTCACCCACACAATAACACTTTGGGCAATAAAATATCATCTGCCAGAGTGCTAAAGACTCTGCTGGGTTAAACTGACCCTCAATCACAAAGCTGCTTCACACTAATTATACGTGAGGTCAGTGTGATTGATTGCCTCGGAAGAAACTTCTCTTGTTCAATCAGTTCAGAGGCAACATTTATAATGTTATCATTGAACACGCTAATAGCCAAGACAACAACACATTCAACAATAAGCTTTATCTCAGGCATTTTGCAAAACAAGGTTGTTTGTAGAAGAAATGTTAAATCTTTTAGTGCACACTGGCTTTAGTCGACAAATAGGAACAGTCAGAAAGGCTTTGTCTGCAGATCTGCGATTATATAATTGTTCGCTGGAGCATAAATTAACCAGTTTCTCCTTTGTTCTATTTCAAAATTAATTGAAAACCAGTGTGACTAACTGCAGGTACCTTAATGTTTTGTCACTGAAATCAGAATACAGAGGAGTTAAGATTCAAAAGAATGATTGTTTTTTTCTCCATAAATTACTTTCACAGTAAAGTCTTCAGATTTATAGCTGCTCTAGGAATGAGAAGGTCACTGTCTTCCCAGCAGAATACAGAAAACAATTGCAGATGAACAGCAGCTCAGAGATCCATTCATGTGGACGCTAATGATTTGCTACAGCCCCGTTTTTACATTGTTCTGTGTCATCTTCACATGCTGCTATGTGATAAATGTACTGCAGAGGTGTGCAATATTTTATGCATGCAAATTTTCCAGTACCAGAGAGAACTAAAAATGTGAAGAAATTAACATTTCATTCAATAAGTTAAAGTTAAAAAATCCCCTCGCATGCAGTGGTTTATAGTTCAGAAGGGCGGGAACTGCACAGCATTTCTGCAGACAGTGTACATGTGAACTGCATTGCATGTGCAGTGACATAAATATTCATGACGCAAGCTATATTCAGGGTTCCTGTTCTGTACTTTTCCTTGACTCCGCCTTACTGGACTGACCTGTATTGTATCATGAAAACTGATTAATGTTGCGATCGTGTGAACGCTGACATTTTTAAACCACAAATTTTCTCAATAGGGTTGTAACATGCCTGCGTATTGGACTGTAAAAAGTAGATTTTTGTGCTATGAGATTATATAGGGCTGACTGAGGAGTTGAGATATGACCATAATAATTCCAACAAGCATGTTAACATAAAGATGTCTGAAGTAATGTTAGATTACATGATGACTCCCAGGGGCATAATTATTCTGCACCATTCTTAGTCTTTTTATTTGCTGGATGTTATTGGCTGTGGTGCAGAAGTCTGAAAGAGAACAAAGGGGTGATGTGCAGTAAAGGCCCAGTACTCATCTGAAATCAACTGAGCTGCTGATGTTCAATTCAGTTCAATTATTACTCCACCAAGGAATGCAGTGCAGTTATGTGATGATCAGCGTACATTTGTGTGTCTGTCCGTGCAAAACATTGCTCAAAAATGTAAAAATGGATTTGGATGCAATTTTCAGGGAAGGTCAGAAATGACACAAGGACCACCTCATTAGATTTTGACAAGTGATGCAGCTTATCGTCTGATTCCACGGATTTGTTAAGGATTTCCCATTGCGAGATAGCGGCACGGTGTCACTGTGACCATGACAACAAGCGAATGCTACCAGCTGCCTGCTGACAATGAGGGTGACTGCAATCCGACTACATATCGACCAGGACTTAGCCCAAGGAACAATTGATTAAATTGTGGGAGTGTTTCCAAGTCCCATCAATTAACGGTGGCCGCTACATATTTACGTCATGCGATCCGTACATAACGTACACATGCATAACACACACAAGACCGAGCAGCCTTGGTGGAGTACTGTACTCTCTGAGTGCTTTTCTTGTATTAGCTGTGGTGCAGAAGTTTGAATGAGAACAAAGTAATGACATGCAGTAAAGAACCAGTACCGATCTGAAATGCATAAATATAGTGGCCACTTCCCCAGTATATGTCATCTGACAGCGCTTAACATAGTGAGGTACAGACCTTACGAATTTTCAACAAAGAACAGAGAACCCAGTAATCCAAAGTTGCCTTTGGATTCCCCATGAAGGAAGAAAGGTGGGAAGGAACCGAAAAAAACCCCTCTCTGAATAGGGAGGGGAAAAAACTATCTCTGACAGAACCAGGCACAGGGAAGGCAGCCGTCTGCCTCGACCAGTTGGGGTGAGAGTGGGAATGAGGGGTTGAGGTGGGAATAGAAGGACAGCAGATGGAGAACAAACAATACAAACAGAACAGTGAACATTTTGAACGTGTTGTTGATTTCATCCTCTATGTCATAATTTCTCCTCCTATTTGTGCATTTTTTAAATCTTGGTATAGGTATTTTGGAACCATATTTCTGCCAAACAGATGAAAACCCCCCAACCATTCGCCAACCTTTCATCTCATGCGCAACATTTGAACCGTCACACAGTGTGTTATATATTGCCTCCATATATAGTGCTGTTATCATTCATAAAATTCTCTGTGGCATGGCACACTAAGCGGTGCCCTGTGAGGAGGAATGAGATTGTCCCGGCTGGATTCATGCTGTATGGTTTACTGACAAATGAGGGCGCAGATTAAAACACACACACACACACACACACACACACACACACACACACACACACACACACACACACACACACACACACACACACTTGACTCCCACACAGATGCCGTGATGCTGCGATCCAGATAATCCCCGCGTTGTTTAGGTATCTGCTGAGATTCCTTGATCTGTTCAAGTCTACACAAGCTGTCTGAGCGTTTACATTTCTCACTGACACACAGTTTTTTAGACTGAAGGCTTTGAAATCCCGCATTAATGTGTTTTTCCTACCCTTAGAGCAACATAAATCTGTATTCTGAAGTTGTGATGCCATTTAGTTTTTGAAGTGCCCTTTATTAGCTCACTGTAAACGTACATGAATAATACATGCCAAGGTCAAGGGCTTCTATCAATTTTCTTTAGAGGATCTACTGATGTGTCCAGGCCCTTATCCAAGGGCAGGACATCCAGATCCTGCTTTCTGTGCATACTGATTATTTATACAGCACATAACCTTTCACAAACAAACTCAGTGACACAGGTTTAACCCTATGTTTGGCCTTTTATGTCACTACTAAATCAAGTTCCATATGTCAGCTTCACTGACACGATTGTAAAGAATGAGAAGTTGTTTTTCTGTATAAATTTGAGATAGTTACTTCATCTACAGAAAAACAACAAAATCTTATTGTCTAGTTTTCTCAAAACACTGTATTGGATCACTCAATCTCAATTATAACTGCGTAGAATCATAAAAAGTGATTTGTAAGGGTTTTGAATTGAAATGACAAATATTATGCTCGGAGTAAAAACCAGGCCTATTGTATGTAATTATAAACAAAGCATTCTGTCGATTCATTTTGACTGGTTGTAAAACAATAGGAGCAACCAGGGCAGAGTGGAATAAATGGCTCATTCAGCTCTTTCTGCATAACGTAGGCTGCGTTTACCCTTTCATAGCAACGCTGAATTGTACTTAATGCATTTAAGTGACTTGAAAGCACAGCTGTGCATTTGTGCTCCCGGTCTGTGAACATGCACTGACCTCTGAACATTAAGGGTAAACACTGCTGGTTGCTTCAATCTGGGAAGGCCAAAATATTCATCTGCCTCGTTCAGAATATTCCAATAAAAAAGCTAATCTCTACAGATGAATCTCATGCTCTTCAGCCCAACACTTGACTTCTATACCCAAAGGTCAAATTGAATTAATTAGACACTCCACCACAGAGCACTTGAGGGAACACCTGATCTAAAATCAAAATCAACAGCACTCCTTGTTGTACCGCAGACAAAGAGACCGGAGGGGGCACACGAATGCTCCAAAGTAAGCAGCTCCACAGGACAAACCTGCTAAATTATTGATGACCTGGACAACTGAAAGTGCAAGTTGTCGTAATGGAAAACTTTTTAAGCAACATTGATGGATGGGGGAGAGAGAGGAACCACTCTTTCTGAAAAAACGACACTCTGCATCTTGACGGAGAGCTACTGTAGCTTTGGAATGAATATTTTATCCTTCTCTCCCTCTGTCTCCGCATAGTATCTCTCTGACAGCACGAGTAATGCTCGAACACAGTGACTGTCTTTGCCGAAGCGTTTCATGGCCTTGGCCACAGCCTCAATCTCAGCCCGTCGCTCCCACCGAGACCAATCACTGATCACGCCTGCCTCCGAGTCATGGGAGTCCAACTCTGACAAGCAGCCAGTTGAATTCAAGATTTAGCAAGGTGGAGATTTCTCTTGCGATCCAGATGCACAATCTCTTTTTAATCACACTATTGCATTACCCAGCCGTCTTTTTTTTAACCAACTGTTCTTCTTCTCTCTGCTGCTCTCACACATGCATTTCTTTCCTCATGTCACCCGGGAATCTGTGATTTTTCCCAAACATCAGTGCTTCAGATCTCCACTTCACGGACCCTTCCCCTCCCTCTTTGTTCTCCATCTTTTCCTGTCTGCACTAATACTATGTACAGCACCCTTCCTCCCACATCAGCCATCCACAGACGCACACTTTTGCACTCTTGCAACCCCCAGTTTTAAATTTCACCAGCTGCAGCCACACAGTGTGAACATTACACTCGTGCTGACATGAGGGGCGTTATCAATTAGTAGAGGGCTGTAATGTAAAACTCTGGGGTGCTCTCGGTAGGAGGCTAAGCGTCATCTCAATCAGAATACAGTCAAGAATGACACTTAGTTCAGCTGTGACTCTGACAGCTAATCCCTGACATGCCATCACAGAAATGTCAATTTAATCGTGATGAGGGGGAATTTACTCCCCGCATCTTTAAATGTTTTCCAATTCAAATTGCACATCATTATGTGTGTTGTACTAATGTGTGTGCATACAGACTTGTGTGTGTGTGTGTCTGTCTTTGCCAACAGTTGCCCGTCATGTCATGTCACTTGCTAATACGACGAACAGTTTCAGCCATGACACGGTGGCAGCTGTAACGAGCAGTGCACTATTCCTCAGAGAGTGTTTTCTGTCTCACCTCCCTCACTAACAGCTCTGGAACCACGAGCCTCCTCCAAAGGAGTGCTCGTCTCGCTAACCTAGAGGAACCTTGCGTTGCAAAGTAGATGTCTCTTCCCCAAGGCAGGGAGACATCTCGGGGCTGACGGCATGTCAACACCTCATTCTGCTGCTCTTTTCACCTGCTCAGGTTGCATGCAGGATGAGGTGACCAGCAGCTGCAGAGATGGGCTGAAAAGTTTCTGCACAAGAAAGTGAATGTGCTGTGTTAAAATGCGCTGCAAGAAGGAGAGTGCAGTCAGCAAATCAGCAAGTGAAAGTAAGACAGTTTTTTTTTTTTTTTTTTTTTTAGTTTGAAGCATTACAAAATTAACACATCAGCAGATTGTGAAGAAATAACAGTATTGATGGTATGTTAAAGATATCTGTTTATTGTGGTGCAGAGATATGGACTGAAGTATGGTAATCAGCTAGCTCTGGCCCATTCTGCCTTGTGATATCACTTCCTATCTCAAAAAGCAATAGTGAGTCACTACAACAACCAGTCTGTATGTAAAAGATGGATGTAGCTACAATGATTTACACTCTCAGTGAAGCAGAAGACATTCTGCATCAGGTAGAGTGAGAAACAAGACAGACTGGACTCTTCCTTAATGCTGGAAAGACGAAGTTCATGCACCTTAACCCAACATCTGAGGAGACATTGCATGCACTAGATTGGTCAGAAATTGAAATAGTTGATGATTTCCTATATCTTGGAGGCTACACCAACATAGCACATGATATAGAAACAACAATCGGTAAAGCCTGGGGAGCATTACACTCTCTGTCAAAAATATGGGTATCTCCAATTAAAACGGCACCAAAATGAGAGAATTCAAGGCATCAGTGGAATCCATCTTGCTCTATGGATCTGACTCCTGGTCACTATCAAAGACTCTCTCAAAAAGAATTGATAGGACTGATACCAGAATGCTACTGATGGTACAAAACATCTCCTGGAAATCACACCTCACCAACAAGTTGTTATATGGCTCACATCCACGCTAGTCAGCCATCATTAGGCAACGTAGACTAGCTCTGGATGGACGAGTGGTGAGACACAACAAAGCAGCTGGTTGAGTACTATTATGGAAACCTGATACTATCAGAAGGGCTGGCAGGCCGAGCACAACATTATGAAAGAACGTTTGACTGCATTGCTGGACAGAGGGAGCTGGATGAAGAAATTTATTCATGTCAGCGATTCCGTCAGAAGCAATTGAATGACTGCCATGATGACAATGATGCCGCCCATTGGTTTATGAGAAACCGAGTTGAAACATCAACTTTGGCATTTAGCTATCATTCACCATCTTGATCTTTTCAAACCAGGCGTAATGAGCGAGAGGGAGATCTGACTGACAACTCAAGGACATGGTAGGATGTGGTAGCCATAATTTATTTTTTTAAAAGATCAAATGTTGCCTTTAGCAGTTGAGAGATGACGTAAATGATGGGTGAGAAGAGAAAGGAAAACAACATGCAGTAAATCATGCTGTGGGTCGGCATCATTTAATGTGGAGATATTCTAGTTTCAATTCATAGGTTGGCTACTGAACCAGGTTAGCGATCCAAACACCCAAATAAACATACAATTTACTAAATGAACACTATGCTGTATTGAAGGAGATTTGAATCTAGCAACTGACACCATAAACTCATTAGGAAGTGTTTACTGAAATGGCAAATCAAGGGAGAAACAGGATTACTTTCTCATTGGCTTCGATACAATCTGACTTCTTTTTGCAGTCCCCTGGTGGCAATTTGGAAGAAAGCAGATTTAATTGTGCCCCATTTCAGCGAATTATTGAGAGTATCACAAATCGCCAAAATGTGTCTTTCAATTTTAAAACCCAAACATTGCAAAGATGGTTAATTCCACTATGACGGTATAACTACTGGTTTTAGCCCTGTTCTAAATCAGCTGTTTAAATGTCTGTAGCTTCCAATGCATATGATCTGCTGCTGTCCACAGCCCCTTCAGGAAGAAGACTCTGTCTGCTTCTGTGAGTGACGGCACAGAGCACAACAGTTGACATAACAGCAGCCAACACAGACATAAATGAGTGTGAGACCAGGATTTCCAATGACTTCTAACTTTCTCTCTGAGTTAACATTTTGCATGGAAATATCAATTTAGAGCACAGCTGTTGTTAACTCGTGTATAGTGAGTTTGTCAGACAACATGCTGGCTTGTAAAGCTGGGAGGCTATTTAGTTTGCGTGTGTGTGTGTGTGTGTGTGTGTGTGTGTGTGTGTGTGTGTGTGTGTGTGTGCATGTGCGTGTGCGTGTGTGTGTGTGTTTGCGTTGGGGTGGAGGAGAAGTAGGAGGCTTGATGAAAGGCAAATAAATGTCTTCATATCTTAACAGCTTTTAGTTTACACCTCCAAGGTGTAAATATTAACCACAAAACACAATAAAAAATCAATTCTCCCTATGTTGGACCTTTAAGGCACTTTCACACTGACTTCACTGTTCAAACCCGGAGGCTTTGTCAATCTTTTGTATACACTTAGTGCTGCACTCAGTCCAACATGAGAGGATGAAGAACCAGTGCTGAGTTAACACTGGTGTTGCTTTTCCTGGAGACAGTGCTTGGCAACATTGCTGACAGTGTTTTATGTTTGGTAAGTTTCCTGTTTGTTCACATTCAGTCCACACCACTCAGAATAGCTGTATCTGACTAGCTCAGTTAACTCATCATCTAGCTATCTGCCAAACCGAAGCAATTTTATGTTACAAACAAACCAGGCGTACCGACTTTGTTCAGACCATCTGTAGTGCAGCTGGTAACAACACAAACTCTACTGAAATTTAACACAAATTTCATGGAGAGATGTTCTGTCATTCTTCGGAGACAATTTTTTCTCTTCGCTGGAGGGGCTGTGATGCTCTGTCTTTCTCTGTATCCCTTCATTGGGCAAGTGATAATATTTGGTGACGTCCATTAAATATGGTGCTGCTCCCACTTCTCAGTGAGGTTGAGAAGCATGTGGTTTCCACCCAGCCAATCGGTGAAGGTGTTTCTACGTTAATGCACACTACATCGTGGCATTTGACCAATCAGCAGAGGCCTGAAACGTATCAAACTTTCCCTTTTTCTCTGAAGTTGGAAAAAGACGGACTTGCGGCTCAGTCCTCTTCCATATTTGCAGTCGAAACGTCAAAACTAACCATGGTTAGTTTGACGAAACTCACACAGTTTACAGTTGAATAGTTGTGCTGAGTGATGATATCTACATTTCTTGGAATGTTTTTTACCACTAGTGGGCAAGGAATCTTATATGGTAACTTCATTGACCTTGAATTTCAACATGAAAATTAAAAAATTTGAAAAATGTCACAAAAGTAAAAACTTCTTGTTATGTCCTCCAATACCACTCTATGGTTGAAATTTTGAATTTCATAGTATTTCAATGAGTGCCCTTTACACCCCAATCCCAGCTAGATTCAAGTCAGGCAACATGCTTGCCCAGGTCATAGTTTTATTATTTTTTGCTCTCTAGAAACTCTTACGTGTTTGGAATCATTGTCATGCTGGAATATATACCTCCTCTGCCAAGCCTCTGCAGACTGGAAATCATCTTGTCAGCGAGTATTTTGGTAAATCCACAGCTATTCGTTGTGCCATTTATAAATGTCACATCCCCAACACCTTCTGCACTCATGTAGCCCCATATTATCACACTCCCACCTATACGTACTTCACTGTCAGGACAATGCATTCACTGTGGTAGTTCCTGGCAGGTTTACACCAAACATAAATAACTTATCTTAGCTTCATCTGACCAAAGAAAGGGCTCCCAGCATTCATCCGGCTTCTTTGCATGTTTTTCCATGTTTCATCCTGCAGTTTTGTGCCAAAGAACAAGCAAAGATTAATTTCTTGGAAACCATCCATAGAAGTTGGTATTATAATGTGTCCTTCACGCTATCTGAGCTGTTTCCTGATGATAACCAATGTGCCGAGTCTGAGGCACTGCCACTGTGGCTCTGATTCATGATACTATGGCTATATTTAACCCGATTACTGCGGCACATGTGTTTTAACTGACTTTTGGTTAGTTGCTTCCTTCTTTCCATCTTAGTGAATTCTATCAGATTTTTTAAATTCCTCTGGCAGCTAGTTTCCACATGAAGCCATGATGCAAACTTGCAGACTGACACATCCTATTGATCCAAAATAGAGAAGGTTCTGGTGTTTACAGGTTATTGTATAACCATAGTCATGCAATTAGGCTGACTGGAAATCACAAGGGTACTGAACATTGTTGTAATCAGGTAGGTGTATTTAACTTGTGATTCAGTGATTGCGAGTGTTTTCTCTTTGGTTGCACAGAGCTTCTACTTTGGGGCCTCTACATTCTTTGTCTTTGATTGTTCATGAAAGGAAACACTGTCGTGCAAACAATAGGGAGGTTTTACAGTTCTTAATTATTAGCATTTAAGTGATATTGCATTGATATTGTGCATGTATACTGTATGTGTAGATTTAAGATTGCAGTGTTATCATGATCAGTTTCAGCAGGAGGAGGGACCAAAGACCTTTGGCAGGAACGATGCATTTCCTAGTTTTTTACAATATGGGGTGGGCAACACCAACACAACTCTCTGTCTTTATGCTGCCCCCTTCTGTTGAAAGCTTCAGTTAATTTTTGAATGTTAGTCCAACATATTGCACCTTTAAGTTCAGGTCAGATTTGTTTTCTGTTCCTTAAACATCACCACTGTTATAAAATCCCACACATGCTGCGCAGCTACGTACATGAAAAATCTATAGTCGCGTACATACAGAGAGTGCTCTTGATCACATGAATAATGAATGCCCCCTCATGCTGCTCTCGAAATAGTCTACTGTCAACATGGCAGCCTGGCATGACAGAAGGCGGATATTGAACATTGGATTGCATCTCTCATTCCTCCAATCAATAGCTGGCAGGTCAGCGTCTCTACAGTCTAAGAAACTGACACAATGAAATGAAAAGGATATTCAAGGTTAGACAGAGTGCACCTTCCAAATCAGGCCCACCTGAGTGAAACTGTCAAGAGAGTAAATTACACGAATCACTCACTGATTGAAAGTTGATGAAAGAAAAGAAATGAATGGTTAAAAAAGGAATGAAAAGGAATGAAAAGTAGAGTGCTTTGCTGTTTTTGCTATCTCACTGTTTCTCTTTAGCTCTTACTCACAATGAGAAAATCTGGCCGTAAGGAAAACATTAAAGCAAAGGCAGATACCTGATTAAGTAAAAATGCAGTCCTCCCTTGTGGCCTCGCTTTCCTGTGACATTAATTGCACAAGCACTCCTTAATGAGTCAAACAGTGAGAAGGTACATATGGAAGTCTGGGAATTTGGTTTCTTCTTGGAGCTGCTTCTCAGTTAACAAACTTAGAAGGGGAAAAAAAGTAGAACAGTTTGTCTGAAACGGGCCAAGAAAGGGTGAAGATTTAAGAGACTTCTTGACAAAAAGTGAGCAGGTTACATTTAAAAAGGTTTCTTTCAGCCTGAATAACTTCTTCCTAGAAAAAGGTCGTTTTCTATTACTTTCATTTGCACACAACTCTAAACCACTCTGTGCAAAATAACTTCCTCAGTGAATATCAGACAATCCAGCACCATTCATGGACACAGAGATAAGGTTAACAGCCTTTTAAAAGTGCTGAGGTGCTGAGTTTGGAGCTGTAATCTTTTCCGGTCTGTGCCTCTCTGTTCAGTGGGCTTCCAGCAAGATGAACAAGCACATCTCACAGTAGATGAACGCTGCTGCTTCTGCTTTGTAAAGAATATAGAACATTTGCAGGAGATGTCTCCCTGGTATGAGTAATTCACCCAAATAAACAACATAATAATGATTCTCAGCGACAATCCGATACCGAACAAGATAATAAATGGATTGCAGCATGCCAGGACTAGTTATTATCTTACTAAAAAAGATTGTTTGTGATGTTTTCACTGGGGAGAAATACTGGGCTGCTGCATTTAAATGGGCTTCAGTTTCACACTTGTATTGATTTTAGGAATGTAGATGCTCTGCTCATCTCAAAATGATGCACCATAGAGGAGAAGTGCATTAAAAGTGAAAGTCAAATAATCTACAGGGTCCAACTTCTCGATCCTGAGCTGTTATCAGTAAAGGTCCCAGCACAGATTCGATCTTTTACTGTCTCAGCTCTGGACATTTCGTCCCTGCAGCCTCAGCCTGAGAAGATGCTAAAAATATCTAGGACCAATGTCTGAATCCTGTTTTAAATTAATTCACTCCAAGCGAGTTCTTAGGCGTACAGCACTCTGCCAAACACTCTCTGCCAACCAGGCCTTATAAAATGGTAATGAGAGCGCTGCTGTCTGCTGACAATGAGATAGACGCAGCTAACACAGATGCACTGGCAGCAGATCGAGATTGGCTGCTCATTTCACAGCTTTGAAAATATATTTGTGATAACTTGAGTTTGTCAGACTGGCTCAATGTCTGCAATAGAAAAGAACATTTATTCAGAAACGAGCGGTTTCTTTCGCTGACTCTTTGGTGTGCAGGTGATGGAGCTGTGTCCTACTTCTTCTGCCATCACTGTTGAGAGAGCTTCAAATTTGACAGCAGCAAAAATCAAAGCGCCAAATTAATTTGTCATAACCTGTCTGCTCTGGAATAACGCTTTAAAAACTCTCTGCTGCAGTCCCCAGTGAATAGCAAACATCTTTTGTTAACACTTGGAGCCCTGTGTAAGACCTAAAGTCTCAGTGGGATTCTGAGGATATTAATATTTCACTCTCTGTACATAAGATGAAACTTAAAAGACCATCAAACTGACAGAGTGTGTTTATCTAAAGGGTCAGCTGACACAACAAATGGAGGGAGATGAACACAGATCCAAACCTTCAAACTCAGCAGAGGACAGGATAGATAGATAGATAAATAGATAGATAGATAGATAGATAGATAGATAGATAGATAGATAGATAGATAGATAGATAGATAGATAGATAGATAGATAGATGATAGATAGATAGATGATAGATAGATAGATAGATAGATAGATAGATAGATAGATAGATAGATAGATAGATAGATAGATAGATAGATAGATAGATAGATAGATAGATAGATAGATAGATAGATAGAGTCACAATTTTCTAATAAAAAATGAAAGTAAACCAACAAAAAACACAACAGTAATTTTATGGATTTTTTTTGTTTTTATTTTACAATTTTTTCTGTAACTTTGAAATACATGAAAATATCAAGATGTAAAAACAGAATTTATACAAAATTAAATTATATAAAATAATCCACAAAAAAACCTTCAGCGGTGAACAACCAAAATTTCTTCTTCTTTTTTCTTTTTTGTCATATAAACACTCAAAAAGGCAGATTTTCATAAATAGATCAAGTCTAGAAAATGCATTTTATTCATGGAACACATTTTTACAAGATGCTTATTTTTCATTATTTCACTGTTTTGTTTTGCTGGTGCACCAGCTGCCAGAAATGTGCCTTCTTTTGTTTCTTTTTACTGTTATTTTCAGTGTGAAATAAATAAATAAATGAAATAAACCAACAGTAAATACAAATGAATAATTAAACGCCTCCTACTGTGTAAACTACCATCTAGAAGCTGCTGCACCTCAGCTGAGTGAATGTAGAGCAACAGCATCCTGTTGTCCACATTTGTGGATGTATACTCATACTTCGTAGGTTGGCGTGATGGAGAAACCTGAATGTGATAGACCGGTACTGGACTGTAAACCATATTTGACTATATTTGACTTTCCAGTGCCAGTAGAGAAAGATGGCTTTATGTGGCACTATAATTTGAATAATGTTTTTTCTGTTTGGTCTCGCCGTGAATTGAATGCCCTATTGACATTACCCATGTTTACTTCTCAGTTTTTACCATTGAGTCACACATATTTCAACAGATAAACCGGTAAATCATCACTGAGAATTTCCCTGCAGTGCTTTTCATAGAAATTTGCAAAAGAATGAATAAATAATTGTTACATGCAAATGAATACATGCAAATTGCTTTACATTCTCACGCATAGTACCTTTAATTTTGATCCCCCTTTTTATCTGACATCATCTATGTATCATCCAGTTTGTGTTTGTTTTGTAACTCTAGATGAAACATTTCTCATAAGCCCTATGATTACAACCCCTTCATGCCATATATGATTTTTGATTTGACAGTTTCCAACCTGAACATATCCTTGTCGAAACACCGGCCTCTCATCTTAATGAATAAATGTACTACAGAGCAACAGCAGAGCGGTTTCATCTTCCCTGTAACCTGTATAGTCTGCTGTCATGCTATCAAACCAGTGAATGCTGCAGTGCTTCAGCGTATTTCTTTAACTATATGCAGCCTTTGAAGTCTGTTAACCCAGACAAGAGTTAATGGAGACAAATGAAGGCTTGCTGTTAAGCCTCATTATTGGAAATCACTCTTCTGTATAAATTTGCAGCTCTGGGCGTTTAGACTTCAGAGGGATCGTCTGCAGTTGTCTTATACATGCAAGGTACAGCAATTTAGTGCGTGGAGGAGTCATATTGGTTATTTTATTTCATCTGAATGACAGACTGACTGAGCAGCTAATTGGAGACGCTGCCTTTTGCAACCCAATGCAATAGACCTGTAATAAAAAAAACAGCTTTGTAGTCATGTAATGTTCGAGCCGTGTTGACAAGGCATCAGAACGGAGATGAATCATCTCTGTTATTTGATGTTGTGGTGTTGTAATGAACAGCACTACATTTCAAGACACTTGTAATGTTTTGTCCAGCCCTGGTTATATATGGGTGAGGGGGACAGAGCAGTAGACAGGCGTCGCAAACCAGCTCAGGACATAAACGCTGTGGTATGTGGCATCGGTCAATGCCAATAAACGTTAATTAAATTGGAAACATCTTTCAATGCAACGCAGTCCTGCATAACAGCACCACTAACTAGAGCTTTAAAATGACCACAGAGCTGAATCATTACAGCTGTGCAGTCAGCAGAGACAGTCGAACTCTCCACAAAGGCTGGATTCTAGCATTTTTCACAGGGTATAATAGACCGGTCAGTCAGGTCATCGGGTCCTGTAGGTTCATGTTAACAGGACGACTGTGGTCATGTTTAAGTGTCCGGTACTTGCTGCAGTCCACTCTGCCTCTGCCTGCAAATGAAGACCCAGCATGACCTTTAAAACTGTTGTATCAGCCCTCTCAATCCTCCAGAGCCGGAACATGTGCTGTGATTCACCTCATTTTAAACTGGCTCTAATTGATGCTGAGCAGGCCATCCATAAGCATTAAATACTGGCATCTGGCTGGTGCACTGGCAGAGCAGAGAGAGATGAGATAAAAGAGCATTTTTCATTCACTCCCCTCTCTGTGGTGGAAGCACTCTAGGATGTTTACCTGAGCCTTTTGCTTTTTTCATATGTGCACATCTGGCTCTTGTACGGTGAATGCAAATTTTGTCAACTGTGGGCTCTTGAGTTTGAGTTTTACCCGTGGCCTTTTCAGGAGATAATAGAAATAGAAGATATAGTTATTAATAAATATAATATAAAATATAGTTATTACAACAATACAAAGGGAATAAATGTAAAATTTAATCTGTCTTTCTGTCTAGATAGATAGACAAGTTAAACAAAACAGCTACACTAGCTACAAAAACAAACCAAAAAAAATTAGCTTTGTGGATTTTTAGTTTTTTATTTTACAGATTTTTTTTAGTTTTCATAAATACTTGAAAATATTAAATTGTAAAACTAGAATGTTAATATAAATTTATATGTAAGATAACCCCCCAAAAATCCCTGCAACACAAATGATATGAGATATTAAAGGGAAAAAAAAGGCTAGAAAAATATTTAAGGCTACAAAATGACTGCGTTTTTACAAGATGATTATTTTCCATTAATTTACTGCATTTTTTTCATTCAGAAAATGTAATTTCTGTTTGAAGATGACTATTTTTTATTTTTACAATTTGCTGCAGTTAATTATATATATATTTTAAAAAGACAATAAATACTAACAAAGAATGAATTGCTTCCTACTGTGTAAACTACACTCTAGAAGCTGCTGTATGTCTGGCAGCAGTCGCACCCCTTAATTACCTGCACACTTCATTGCATTGCAGATTTCTTTTAAATTAATATAACTGGCATTTTTCTCATTAATGAAATGAGTAGGTGGGTGCCGCTTTGTTAGCATTTACAGCTTTGGGTCTTTTTCGGCAAGTCTCTTCAAGCTTTGCACAGCTGGATTCTTGCAGTTTATCCCAGTTCTTCCTGGTGGTTCCTGTCAGGCTCCATCAGTTTGGATGGGAAACATCTGTGAACCACCACCTTCAGGTGTCTCCACAGCTGTTCTGTGAGGTCTAACTCAGACTTCTGAGTCTTTCAAGGACAGTCAGAGAATTGTCCTGAAACCAATCCGACATTGTCCTGGCGGTATGTGATGGTTCATTATGGTGGTAAAAGTTCTTAACAGAGGGTTCCCTCGACTCAATGACTGGGTTCTTGTCCTTGGAACTTTATATATGCAGGTGTGTGTCTTTTTGTTTTAAAGAAAATTTTTATTTGCAATAATGTTCTTGTCAAGATAATATAACATTTTAAGGTCAGCATTCAGAGGATGTTGTCAGGAGCACAGATTATGTTCTATGGTGACAAAGAAGAAACTTTCTCAAACCAAAACTTAAAAAAATGTTTCCCCAGTGTTATTGAGACCTCAGATAAGAGTGTTTGCTAATGTTCCTGTGATGTGATGTATTAAAGGTAAAACATTTTGTCTTCTTTTTGTTGAAGGAATGCTGGTTTTCTGGATTCAACTGATGACAAATTCTTGATCTTAATTTACTTAATCCACGCGGTAGTCCGATGCAGCTTTAAAAGGCAATAATCAGATAATTGACCAGACCTGTGACTCTAAAAGTCCACCTTAAAATGCAGCTTTATTCTAATGACACGATGCCACTGATGATGAGCGAAAGACAAGAACAGACTGTTGGCATGTCAGCTAGAGCTGTAGCCAGACACTTTAATATCCATAACTCCACAATTTCTCATCTAATAAATGGTTTTAGGCATCATGGTACAACAGACAATCTGCCACATGATGCTCCGGATGTCCAAAAACACGATGATGTCCCCCAAAATGTCTGCCAACCTCACTGAGCTCTTCAGAAAGAGCATGACAATGTTGCACGAGCAAAATCGACAAACTCATTAACTCCGTGCTTCACAGATGTGTGACTTATTACTGGCTTGTGCTTTCTGGTCAGTGACCTCACTCTCCATCTGCCTATTTTCATTTCCAGTATGGTGCATATTTGGTAGTTTCATGCTTTCATGCTTTGCTTGTGTTTTCATCTTATCAATTAACGCTCCCCTTGTGACAATGAGATGTAAATGTGGTGTGTATCACGATGTGGGAATTTCAAGTAAATTGCTGTATGAAAAACAAAGCAAAACAAGAAGGGGAAAAAAGGAGAGAACTGAAGCCAGATGAAAAAGGTTGCAGTTGAAAAAGACAACAGAGGCATCTGGAAAAAAAGAGCAAGAATAGAAGCATCCTGGGGATAAAAAAACGACTGGGAGAGATGCCATAAAAGTTTCTTTTATGTCAGCTCAATTGGAGCTGCATAAATAATTTCAACCATTTTCTATTGCACTGTGTGAATCCACAACTTTGTAAATGATAACAAGAGCATAACAGAAGTGGGTTAGCCAGAAAGCAAACTAAGAGGAAAAGCAGAGGAATCATCTCATTTTTGTGCTGAAAACCCTAAAACTCATTTTAGTTGGCCCTCAGCCATCTTATGTCACCTCAAAATATCCACTCATGCATGAATAAGAACTGCATCGTCAATGTGGTGACAGCATAGTTCGTTCATAGTGACTGAATTCACTATTTACCTTTTATTTTTAAATCTGTTGTCCAACCGAGACACAGTCCTTGAAACCTCATCCTACTTAATCCACAAACAACCTCCTCGTTTGTTCTCTTTCTCTGTCTTCCTTTGCAAATATCCTCAGATTGTTAATCCACAGGGCGAGTTAAGACTTAAACTGCTATCAAAATGAGTGGTACTCACCTCATATTTGATATTTACAGACGTTGCTTTTAAGTGATTGCAAATCTCATAGATAAAGGTCACATGAATCGCCACGGTGGCAGAATATTTTCAGTAAAGGTCTGGGGAACCTGCAAGGCTTTGTGATAAAATTAAAACGTCCCACGGCTTCACTTCTCGTTTGTTGCTGCAAAATGTTCCTTCATTGATTATACATGAATTGCTATGAGCTGCTTTTTACACTATATTCATATTACGGAGACAGAGCATTGATCGTCTTGCAGTCCCATGAGAGGGCAGCGGCCATTTAATTTACTGCAAATCAGTCGGTAGCTGCAAATACATGGGAGTGTCCCCTGTAGAACGGCCCTACTTCCACATAGTAGATATAACGAGGCAGCTAATGAGGAGTTGTTACCTAGTACAGATTGACACGCTGACACCTGGATTTTCATGCCCTGTTAATAAACTCTGGACCTTTTGGCACAAATACTCTCATCAATTTAACCCACTTGACTGAGCCTCAGGCCCGCTGTGTGTTTGTGTGGCGCCTCATTAGCGGCAGGGCGGACTATTGTTCCGATGTTTGTCTGTTTTACCAGCCAAACTGTAATAGGCATAAACAAGGTTACCCCCCTCATTTTTCTGCAGCTGCTCAGTGCCAATCCCTTCAAGGCTGCTGTAAGCAACTAACCAACAAAACACACACCACACCTCCACAGCCACCCACAACCATAGCAGTTTCTATATGCTCCCAACGGACCATATCGCTACGAAGGTGTGAAACGAGAAGAGAAGTACCCAACGGTGAAGTCTTGCAGCCTCATGGGTGCAGTCACAATGCTGGCAAATAATCGAGCAGTCCTTCTGCAGTAAATGCGGCCCTTTGCGATCCTGTTCCATACATGTATTATTCACATGGGCACCACTTTGCTAAATCATGAGCAAATGCATAATTTGTCATGCACATTGATACACTAAACCATATTGCGGCTCTGTGAGTACAGTTTCTTTGGGGCCTTTGTGATCAATTATTCATGACGTCTTTTATTATGGTTTGGTGTACAGGGTACCATTGGCACGAGTTAGTGCTTCTTTAGATCTGTAGCATCTGTTAACAAAAATACAACTGTCACATCTGATAATATATAAATTGTAATTAGAGATCTTCCCTGAGACAATGGTTGTTGCTGCCATAACCACCTTACATGGAGAGTTTTCTTGATCATGTTCCCACATTCTATAGTTTCATTCAAACCTTGAAAACCATTTTTCCCAACTGTATAGCTGTGGGTCTCTTCAAAGTAAATGATGCTTTTACCGCAGTTTTTTTCTAACCATCATCTCATCTTTGAGCCATTTTAATCTACCTGCAATATTAGTTCTCTGCTGTAGAGAGAGAAAGAGTGTCTTTAAAAGCCTCTTTTCTTCCTTATATCCAATTTGATCTATACACCAAAACACTTCAGTGGAATCTTGTCCTGATCTATGAGAAAAAGAACACTGAGTAGTCCATAGTCAACAGAACTGACATGAAAGCAATTGAAAAATGGTCACAACAGCAGCAAACCAGTCGAGCGAAACGTCTTACATGCACAATCTGAAGCCATGTATATAAATCTGATGGCGGGACGGTCGCATTCTTCATCGCTCATGTGGAAAATAAAATGATACACGGCTTGATGTTCTTGTTGACAGTGTATTTGTGAGGAGTTGTCAGCTAGCTGTCAGGGTGAGTCGCGTGGGGATAAGTGGAGCACTCTAACAAATAAACCTGTCTGCTACAGCAAAACTGCAACAAATCTGGAGATTCAACAAAAATCTTTTCTTTTTGTTTGTTTTTTACGTGAAAGCTTTTACCTATTGCTTGGGGCATGAATATCAGATTTGTCTGCAGCAGAGAGAAATTACACAGAGCATTACACAAATTCAGCACAGCACCAGAGACACATCTGTAGCATCGATGCTGTAAATGTTACATCAGTGCTGCGTCTCCACCTGCATCCACCTTTGTCCTGAACACCTCTGACCTCTGCAGCACATTCATTTTGTACAGCCCCACATTGAATCACTGACCATAACATTCTCTGTCTGCTAGCCTTCATTCCTCACCAATGTACACATAAATTGTATACAAATTGATGTCTTTTCATTATTTTTACTGAACTACTCTAAGCAGTGACTGTGAGCTGGTAGATGAAAGGTATCAAGACATTTAATGAATGCTATTGATTATGCATTGAATGTGGATGTCTGCACTCCACATTTCCTACAGATTGAAGAGGTAATTGTATATTTCTAGGATGCGTAGTGTGAAAAAAAATGACTGGAAAAGTACCTCAAAGCCTGAATCATTTCGCTTGCTTTGAGAAGCTTAAGAACAAAATGCATGCTTTTAATGCCCCGACTCCAGTTACAGAGTGAGCACATTTTAGTCACTTCACATAAATCCAAACATTATGGATTTATACACTCCAACCTTCAGCTACTCCTGTTTGTTTAGTCCAGTGCACTATAAAATTAAATCTGGGTGTGTTTTTTAACATTAAAGCGAATGCGCTTGGTGTTTCAGCATGATTCATATGTAGTTTTCATGAAGTTCATTTGGTTATTCTTTCAATATCAATTTATTAACTTTCCCTTTTGGAAGCACAGGTTGCATCTCATTAGATTAAAGGCTGAGATGGCTGATAAATTGACCGGTGCCCAGCCTCCACCTACAGAGCAAGAGAATTAATGACCGTTCCCAGCAGTATGAAGCTTATTAAGACGGTACCGTCTGTGAGAGCTTTCAGTCCTCATGATTTCCTCCCACCCCTGCATCATACCAAGAGAATTTCAAAAACACTTGGAGCCCTCCAGGAACACAATTAGAGTCATCTTCCTCTCAGTATGCAGCGCTGCCGTGACAGCAACCCACCAGCACATTGCTATACATTATGCAGACCCTAAAACTGCACCCTTCGTGGGTCCGTGGGGGGTTTTTGCACCAGGCTGCCTGCGTGCCACATCACCCGGCTCACTCCCTGAAAGTCTAATGAACTGAGCCAATCAAATCTCACGAATGAGAGGGGGAATCAACAGCATTTTGTGGCTCATCATGGCTCGGAGCCTGGCTGGAAATAGCAGCTTCTCCACCTCTGACACTGGGTGTTGTTGCAGCAGTGTGGAAAAGAGGGTGGTCACAAAGACGGGCTCTAAAAGCGGGTTAGACAGCAATCATCGCTGCCGTGCTGTGGCATTGTGTAAGTGTTTGTGCTGGTGCATCAGAAGTGACAAACAGCAAGAGCACAAACAGAGACATCATGGAAACCCCTATTGAGGAGCTGAAGAGGATGAAGTCAAGAAAATGAAACAAAGACACATCAGTGCAGACAGACGGAGTGGAACCAGGACAGTGACAGAGAGATAAAGAGAAAAAGCCAGATGGAAGTGAAGAGTGTCTGCCAGAAGGAGGATATGTGTCCTCACCAGCTTGTTTTAGCCAAACTTCCTCTGCGCCCCCATGGGACATTTTCAGCTTCTCACACGTGTCCATAAATATCTCTGCAGGAGTGTGCAGCACCACTGCATCATCCCAGGGGGGATGTAAGACATAAGCTGCCATCACCTTGACTGCACAAATTTGTTGACTCAGATAAATGGAGGTAGCTCACACTGCTCTGTATTTATGTTGAATTGATTAATAGTGATGTCAGGGATAAGAGAGAGAGAATTTTCAATGCAATTCATTTCACACCCACAATGCTTAGAACAGGTCAAAAAGAAAATTTAGTTAGCTGCACATGAGAAGGTATACGGTCACTTTGGCATGCCGATGTCAGTAAAAGCGCGAGGAGGATTTAAAACTGTTTTTAATAACAGCAGTGGCAGATCACAGACTGTGCAGCCATCTGCTTTCGTGGCATCACTGTTGCTGTCTGAAAGCACACTTGTCTGTTTTTTTTTCCTGCATAACAACATGACAGACAAGAAAACTCATCTTCCTGACCGTAGCAACCTTTGGCATCAGAGCTACTGATGTTTTTCCTGTCACCATGGTTATGCTCTTATCATTAAAATAGAATAAAAACAGTGCAGCTTGGCTTTCTGCATATAAATTGCTGCTGCTGTTAATGAGGATTTTTAATCATTTGAGGAAAATGATGCAGGTTAATGATATTATACCATGTAATGATAAAATGTGCATTCATTCATGAGTGATTTTTGTGGGTATACAGCATGTAAGTTATCAATATTTCACTCCAGTCAAGACGCTGCTACTGTACTGCAGCTGTCAGGTAGGTGCTGCATGGGAATTTCTGTTTTTCTGATGAATTTTGCATCAGTACTCTAAAAATAAAGCAACAGGAGGATTATTCTAATTGACCATCTTGCGCCTTGACTATTTGAAGTTACCCCCAACAGTGTGCAATAATCTAAGGGTATCCCAGCTGTCTTGACTTATCGCAAAGTGTAAGATGTGAACAGTAACAAGGGCTCCACTGATTTCCTGCAGAGGTATTTGTGTATGCATGAGTGTGTCTGTGGAGAGAGATAATTAACTGTAAAGCAGGGTGTGATTAATGCGCTCCTAGGTATGGGAAGAGGACACACACTGTGCGATAAGAGAGGACTGTGCTGCAATCCCAGGTATAATCCTGAAAAGTGAGCAGTGTGCAAACAGAAGGGTGGATGGGGGTGGGGCGCTACAATGGCTGCTGTCATCGCCATAGCAACGCCCCCATTTAGTAGTACCCCTTTCCTCGTATCAGACAAAAAAAAAATAAAAATGATACAACTGTCAGAGATAATTGGCTGAGATGATGTTCAGGATGGTTACCTGCACGGTTATACAGTATATTTATATAACTATCACAAATATATACTCATATACTATAACAGGTGAGTCAGTCTGTGGTTTTAGAGAATCTATCATTCAGTGTCTCACAATCACATAAACACCATTTGAATTGTGTATTTTCTGCAAATAAAAAGCTTCCATATATGTGAGAAGGATGATTCTGTTGTTTGGTTGTTGGGCAAATAATCTTCTCCTTGCATTCAGAATATCTTCTAATTTAGGCAGCTTAAAAATAAATCTACAGACTCATTTTCTTTTCATGGAAATCTAATTGTCATTGCACAGCTGTTTGCTCTCTGTTGGCGCCATCTAGTGGAGAGTAGAGCACATTTCAACAACTTTCAGCATGTGGACACTTTTTTGTTGAATAAATCAAACTCTAAGGTGAATAAAACAGCACAAACTTTAATTTATGGTACAATGTGTACAATCTAATTAATCAGTTAATTAATTAAATGCGTAGCCTATATGTAGGCTGTTGCTTTGTATTTATTATTGTTTGTTTTTCATAAGGTATAGACTGAAACCAATCAATCAACTTTGACTAATGTAATTAATAATCGGATTAACTATATTTGCACAACACTTACCAAAGACAAGTTTATAAAGTGCTTCATCGAGACAAACACAAAAAATACACAACAAAATTGTGACATTTCATACATGCATGAATCAGCTGTGACTCAGAAGACCTTGGACTTGTGTCATTGGTCCTCGCTTTTTTTGCTACACTGAAAAAAATAAGTGTTATAATAAGTGCTAACTGGTGCCAAAATTTTGTCTTTGCTGTGATGCTATAGATGAAACAGAAAATCTTTTAACAGGAGGTGGTTTTGAAGAGCCATTTCTGCAAACAGGTCTTGAAACAACCCCAAAAGGTACTTAAAAGTAGCATAAGAAAATGGTTTCTTTAGGTGCTATAAATGACTCACTATTAGGTAGAACATAGACCCTTAAAACCTTCAATTTTAAGAGCAAACTTGTGGATCCACTCTAAAAATAAAAAGACACTAAACACATTTGACAGTTTTAGAGACAGTGAACTTTCATGTGTGAAATGTAAAAAGAAACTGCAGAATTTCTACATGTTGCATTATAATACATTTAAATATTGCATCTCTTGTCGAGAAAGTCCAGAAAATTTTGCCCTTTCTGTGACAGATGAGAGGAGCACAACTCCATCCTCCCATCCTCATCAGAGGCACTACAGAGATTGTTCTGACCAGGAGCATCTCTGTCTGGTTTGAAGCCTGTAAAGCCTCAGACAGGAGACAGAGAGCAGTGAGGACAGCGGAGAAAAACTCTGCAACCTCACTTCCATCCATTTAGGACATTGCACACAAACACGGTTTGACCACCAGCATCATTTACGACCCCACACCCGGCCTCATCATGGACTGTTTACCATGTTGCCCTCTGGCGAGAGGTTCTACAGCATGTGGAGCAGAACTGTCAGGTTCTGTAGCAGTTTCTTACCTCCAAGCCTAACCCTAACCCTGTATTTCCTGCGACAGATGAAGAGACATGCCCTGCCACAGCTGTTGATCCAGTTCTACACTGCAGTCATCGAATCTGTCACTGTGTGGTTTGGAGCAGCCATACAGCAGGACAGAAACAGACTACAGTGCTCAGTACTGACTGCAGAAAACATCATTGGACCCCTCTGCCTTCCATCCAGGAACTGTACTCCACTAGAACCAGGAAGAGGGCAGGGAACATCATCAGAGACCCGCTCATCATGGCTATAAACTGTTCTCCCTCCTCCCCTCTGGCAGGCACTACAAAGCCATGTACACTAAAGCCACCAGACACAAGAACAGCTTCTCCCCCACTGCCATCACCCTAATAAACAGCTGAGCCATCCCTCCACACCTGTCAATGGATATGTACATTATCTTTTGCACTAAGAACAGCATTCTCTGCTTTTTGCACTGTATTATCACTCTAGCAATTACCATTTTGCACTTCTGTGTTTATATATTCCTTCTTTGCTTTGTAAATATCTGTATATATTCTGCTATATTTGTTTTTATTACTACTATTTTCCCCCTGTTCTTCTTTCTATAGTTTCTTTTATTACAAAAAAAAAATAGTACTCTCTTTCTGTATTCCTAGGGTGACACCAACAGCCGAAACCCATACATTGCTTGTATGTTGTGTACGTACTTGGCCATTAAAGCTGATTCTGATTCTGACTTGTAGGGTATGGAATCACAGGAGTACCATAATAAAAGAGAAATCTGTTAATAAATAAGGAAATAAATGTGTAAATATAAAGAGGAATAAAATAAATAAATAAATCTGTTAAAAATAAGAAAATAATTGTGTGAATAGAAAGAGAATTAAATAAAGTAATAAATAAAAAATTAAATTTGTTAAAAAAAATAAGGAAATGAATTTGTAAACATGAAGAGGAATAAATAAAAAAATAAACAAAAGCAATGACAAAAGGAAAAAGCAATGGCAAAAAGGAAAAATAAAAGGAAAAAACAAAGGGAAAAGCAAAGAGAAAATTTACCTTTATATTTCCATATTTTTTATTCTGTCCTCTTGATATTCACACATTTATTTCCTTATTTTTTTAACAGATTTATTTTTTTATTTATCCTTTTATTTATTCCTCTTTATATTTACACATTTATTTCCTTATTTTGTAACTGATTTATTTATTTTTTATTTATTCTTCTTTATATGTACACATTTATTTCCTTATTTTTTAACAGACTTGTTTTTATTTTTTATTTAATCCTCTTTAAATTTACACACTTATTTTCTTATTTTGTAACAGATTTATTTTTTATTTATTCCTCTTTATATTTACACATTTATTTCCTTATTTTTAAACAGATTTTTTTATATTTGCTATTTATTCCTCTTTATATTTACACATTAATTTCCTTATTTTTAACAGATTTTTTAAATTTATTCTTTTATTTATTCTTCTTTATATTTACATATTTATTTCCTTATTTTTAACAGATTTGTTTTTATTTTTTATTTAATCCTCTTTAAATTTACACATTTATTTCCTTATTTTTTAACAGATTTGTTTTTTTATTTATTCCTATTGATATTTACACATTTATTTCCTTATTTTTTAAAACACATTTAACTTTTATTATGACACTCCTGTGATTCCACCGGTAGGTGGCCGTGTGCTACAAACAACAAGACAGTAGTTACCGAACAAAACCAAAGAAGAAGAAAAAGGAGGAAGGAGGTGTTGAAGCTATAAATTGAAAACAGAAATGGCGGGTTGTGAAAGCTGCTTTCTGCACGCTGAAAACAGAACGACTGACCAGCTGATTATGTTCCACTCGGTTGGAGGGTTTTTAAACATCAACAGCGTCGCGAAGCATTAAAATAGCATGTAGCTAAAACATGCCAACCAGAGTTGCAGCTGTGTTTATTAGCAGGAATTCCTTCCAGTGTTGGCTAACTAGAAGGCGACTGTCTTGATTTTTTGTTTGCCAACATTATCGCTGCTGTTTTGGCTGTAGTTTAAAAAGTACACTTTAACAGCCTTACTGTGGTCAAATCTTTACGGAACACCAGTGCGACAGTCAGTTAGTCGAAATAACTGAGATGCGCAGCTGCTAAACATCTGTTAAGAGTTACTAGCTCCGGAGAAACCATGTCCGTTAATGGGAAAGTCATCCCGCACACCCCGCTGGCTGTAGACTTCTGGTATGTTCGGAAATGTCCAGGCACCCGGCTGTTCTTTCTGTCTCACATGCACAGCGACCACACGATAGGTTTGACCTCCACCTGGAGCAACAGGCCCATCTACTGCTCCCCGACCACCGCCACCCTGCTCAGACTCAGGCTGCAGGTGAGTGAAACATACTCGGCACTCTGTGCATCACATTGAACAGGTGGACTGACTTCTTCACGCAGGAAAAATAGGAATCAGCTTTAACGATCAAGTACAAGGAATTGGGTTTAAATAGGAATTAAAAAAAAAAAAATCTTAAAAAATGAGGAAATAAGTGTGTAAATATAAAGAGGATTACATAAAAATAATGAACAAATCTGTTAAAAAGTAAGGAAATAAATGTGTAAATATAAAGGGGAATAAACAAAAGAATAAATAAATAAATCAGTTAAAAATAGGAAATAAATGTGTAAATATAAAGAGGTATAAATAAAAGAATAAATAAAAAATAAGTCTGTTAATAAGGAAATAAATGTGTAAATATAAAGAAGAATGAATAAAAATAATATGGAAATATAAAGGTAAATTTTCTCTTTACTTTTCCCGTTGTTTTTTTCTTTTTGTTTTTCCGTTTTGTCGTTGCTTTTCCTTTTTGTCATTGCTTTTGTTTATTTTTTTATTCCTCTTTTACACATTTATTTCCTTATTTTTTAATAGGTTTATTTTGTAAAATTTATTCTTGTATTTGTCTTTATATTCGCACATTTATTTCCTTATTTTTAACAGATTTATTTATTTATCCCTCTTTATATTTATATATTTATTTCCTTTAAAAAAAAAAAAAAAACAGATTCAATATGAAAAACAATATGATTGAGTGTACTATATTAGACTTCTTAGACTTATCGGACCTGCTGTGTATCGAGCTTCTTATGTCACACGTGCAGTAACCAGTTTTGCAAAGGTTACATTGAGCATCCACTTGTGCATCATTGGTCCTTCGGCAAACCTCCACATTTTAGGAATTTCGATATCGATATTTCAATGGCGTCCCAAGATTGATTCCTGGGTCATGGGCAGGAGGACAGAGGAGATGAAGAGGCTCAAAATTGTGAAATGGGATTTGCCTTAAAAATTTCCACAGCAGAAATTTTAACTTAGCACATTTGGGAAACCACATGATGGCTCAGTCCCAGCGAGGCATGACAGTGAAACAGCAAATGCAAGAGCAGAACCTTCTCTAAGTGGAATGCAGCTGTCATTAAAAACATGTGATTTCCCTTCTGTGACATGTTGAATAATATGCTGTAAAAAAGGTTATATCACATCCGTTTCACTTGATTCTGATGAGCCAGCTTAGCGTCTCCTCAGGATTCCTATACACAACATACCCATTGTTAAAGGTACTATTAGCAGTCATAATGATCACAAGTTTTCCATATGCTATGGAAAAGGCCTGTAGTTGAAACCTACAGAATATATGGTAAAGTCTAGTCAGGGTCCTAAGTTTGTATTCAGCTAATTAGTGTTTAATTTAATGATGATGTATGTCAATGTATGGATGTATATGTGTCCAAAGTTTCTCATTTAATATATTTTAGTCATTATTATGAAGTCATTTCCATTTTGAATATTCAGTAAATATGTCTAACATACAGAAAGGTGACTAACTAAATTACCAAAACACCCAGAATATCTTAATGTGTCGAGCTGCTATCGACCAGAACAGATTTGATGCTTCTTAGTATAGATTCTTCATGACTGTCAAACTCCAAGAGTTTCCATCATGTGATGCTTTAGCGGTCTTCCTTCAGTATTCAGCTGGGTTTTGCTGTGACTGTGAAGGCCACAGCATAAGATAACATAATTTTCCTACTCCTCAAAGCATTTCCTGACCTTGTGCTTGTTGGCAAATATCAGCATTTCGTGCTTTGGTGTTTCTCCATTCATTTATTCAAGGCTGTCCTTGAATTTGTCACTAACCTGTTGCTTTAATAAGTAATAGGAATTACTCTCAGAGGATGTATTTCTATAATTTTTTGAAGTCGACAGACTGTGTGACATATATTTTTGTGTAACATTGAATGTATTCTTGAGAAAATTTGAGGTTACTGGAGCTGGAGGGGATATATTGCAGCACTAAGATATTTTTGTGTTATTCTCCACTGATCATTTCTATTTCTGCTCAGGTGAAAGAACAGTGGATCCATCCTCTAGAGCTCGGTGACCCACACCTGCTCCCACTGGACGACATCGGCAAGGAGAGGCTCACAGTCACACTGATAGATGCCAACCACTGCCCAGGATCTGTCATGTTTCTCTTTGAAGGCTACTTTGGCTCTATCCTCTACACTGGTGAGTTTCTCTGATGAATATTTTCTGATGCTGAGTTTAGTTACACACTCCCGATCAAAATCTTAAGACCAGTTGAAAAATTGCAAGAAATTGCATTTTCCTCTGTTGGCTCTCAAGAAGTTTCTCAGTAGAGCTTCAAAATGCAAAAAGAAGAAATGAGAGCGAGAGGGAAAAAAAATTTGGAGCAGGAAATTTATTGACAACAACAATTAAACTCAAACATGCTTTTGTTAGCTGATCAAAAGTTTAAGACCACAGCTTTTAAAAGCCAAAATCGGCACAGAAGTTTGGATTCCATGCCATTTCCTGTCAGATATTCACACTGTCATGACCTCCTGATGACAACGGTAAAAAAGCTTTCTGTCTTTGAACATGGGAGGATTGTTGAGCTGCATAAGCGAGGCCTCTCGCAACGCACCATCGCTGCTGAGGTTGGACGCAGTGAGACGGTCATTTTGAATTTTTTAAAAGATCCTGAGGGTGGAACAAAAAGGTCAAGGGGTAGACCCAAAAAAATTTCACCAGGGCTGAGCCGGAGGATCCGATTGGCTGTCCGTCAAGACACGGGACGATCTTCGACCCAAATTAAGGAATCAGGAGGTCATGGCAGGGTGAATATCTGACAGGAAATGACATGGAATCCAGATTTTTGTACAGATTATAGCTTTTAAAGACTGTGGTCTCGAACTTTTGAGTTCAGTTGTTGTTTTCAATAAATTGCTCAATTTTTATTTCTCTCACTCCCATTTCTTCTTTTTACATTTTGAAGCTCTACTTGGAACCTTCCTAAGATCCAACGGTGCAAAATGCAATTTTTCAACTGGTCTTAAGATTTTGATTGGGTGTACTTGTTTTTCTTTTTAATTTTTTGTGTTGCTTTCTGACGCCATGTGGCACTGTATTAAATTAAGTATAAGCTTTTTCTTAATTTCAGGTGACTTTAGATACACTCCTTCAATGCTGCGTGAGCCTTGCCTGAGGACAAACACCACTATAGATGTCCTGTACCTGGACAACACCAACTGTGACCCCAACCGAACTCTGCCAACCAGACAGAGAGCGACTCAGCAAATCAAAGAGATCATTCGCAGGCACCCTAACCACACAGTTGTTATAGGTGAGTTCATATAGTCATTAAGAAACACGTATTTTACACATAAATAGCTAGCTTTCTTTAGATGGATAATTGGTCATTTTTCAGGTAAGTGTGTGTCAGATAATTTGTGATTTATTGTTGCCCTATGTGCCGTCTTTGACACAACTTTGTAAATGCACAGCTGTATATTTAATATGTCCAGCCATAGAATTACCTTCAGTGCAGTTCAGTTATATTTGTATAGCACCAAATCCAAACATATGTGATCTCAGGTCAATTTTTGTAGTGAGGTCCAGACCTTACAATATACTGGACCCTGACTTGTATGAACATTGAGCTTCCAGTACCTGGTACATCTGAGAAATTTGTGTTTATAACAATTGTACAAAAATTATAGAATTATTCCTCAGACCTGGTATTAGGCTCAACTTCAGCGGCTGAACTACAAAGTCATCAGATTTACTCAGCTAATATTAACGTGGTGCTACTTTGCACAGTGTTCCAAATGACTGTTTAAACACGATGCAGTGGTGAACTCCTGTCTGCTGTATAGCAAGTTTCAGCTCATTACTTGGCTCTCCTGCCAGCAAGCTGCACCATATTGATTCACAGTCAGAGCTATCATAGCATCATTTTCGGGCACTACCGGCAGCTGTTTTCAAGGAAAAGCACCTAAAAACATCCACTGTACAGACTTGTTTGCTGCAGGCTTTGCAGCAAACAGCAGACAGACACAGTTAGCAACTGGGTGGTGCACATAATGGTGCATTCAACCACCAAAGACTGGTATTTCTGTCAAGAGTTAATAGAGAACAGAACGGCTAGAAGATGGTGAACTTACATTTGCAAGGCTTGTTTGCATGGCAGCTCTGGCGTGTGAGTGTGTGTGTGAATGGGTGAATGAAAAATACATTGTAAATCATTGTGTAGCACCTAGCTCAGGTTATAAGGCGACATACAGGTGCAGACCATAATGTTCTGCCTTAACTGCTGGAAGTTGTTGGTTCCAAAAGTCACACCATCATCTTACCAGGTGATATGTTCGTGCTATATTCACAACTTGTTTCTGCTGCTTCTACATGGAGCTTCAAATACGATGATTTTTTTTTGGATTGTGGAATAATCTGTCGATTATTTTCTGTTCAATCACTTAGTGGTTTTGCTTATAAAATATCAGAAAACTGTGTCATGTCAGTGTTTTCCAAAGCCCAAGATGATGTGAGAGTAGTAAAGAAACCAGAAAATATTCAGTTTAAGATGCTGGAATCAGATCATTGTGACTTTTAAAAAAAAATAAAACTCAAATGGATTTTTAAGTAGTTGGTGATTAAATTAATACTCGACAGGTTTAATTTTTAAGTCCTTGTTGTTGCTCAGTGCACTTAGCAGACACACAGACCCTCATTCTGTCTTGTAGGCCTGTATACGCTCGGTAAGGAGTCGCTGCTGTTGGAACTGGCAATGGAGTTTAAAACCTGGGTGGAAGTCAGCTTTGAGAGGATGGAGACCCTCAAAGCTCTAGAGCTGCCTGATGTCTTCACTACTGAAACGGGTGCCGGTCGTATCCGAGCCGTGGATCAGTCAGAGATTTGTTTTTCCGCTTTGCACCAGTGGAACAACGAGCAGCCCACGCTGGCCATCTTGCCCACCAGCAGGCCTTTGGTCTCCTTTCACCCCAACGTCCACGTAGTGCCCTATTCAGACCACTCCTCCTACCAAGAGCTGGAGGATTTCGTCTCTGCCCTCAAACCTACCTCCCTCGTTCCCATTGTGGGAAACTGTGTTCCTGGAAGTCTCTCTGCCTTAATGCAAGGTAAAAAGCGCCATGATATCCTGGTGCCCGAGTCAGTGCGACGCTACATGTTGAGACAGCCTGAGATTCAGCTCAGCTTATCGACATGCACAAGCCTTCAACGCAGACGCTTCCGACCTCTTGATCCCAAAGGTGTGATATTTGAGTCTCCTGTAAGGGGATCTAGTAGGTCATCTGAGGAAACATTGGAGGCAGAACGCCTGGAGCAAGATGCATATGAGGAAGAGATAGACACAGAAAGTAACGAAAAGGATTCTGACTGCATCCTTGTAGACCTGAGCACACAACTGAGCCCTGACAAAAACAGAAGAAGAGACATGTGGAACCTGAACATCGTTCAGACAGTCTCTGAAGAAATGATGACGGCAGATTTGGTACCACTCCGTTCATTCACCCAGAGCAGCTTTTCTCCAGTGGAGATTCTAACCAGCACCAAGGCTTGCATGAAGCCTGTCAGGACCCCAAAAAGGCTTTCTGAAACTGACGCCAAAATAACCAGTAATCAGCACAACGGACATGGAAATGTTCCGAACAACCACACGTCGTCAGATGGAGATAGCATGAGTCAGCACAGCAAGGCTGATCAGAATGACAGCGTGACGTTATTTCACAACAGCCACCATAACGATTCCAACACTGCTTCCAGCTCCTCAGTTGTGCTGCATCATGAATACACAGAGGAGCTTGAAAACAGACTTTTAAAGAATCTGCCCTTCTCAGAGGAGGACATTAAGGGTCATGGGCTTCTGCAGAACAGCTTTGTGTAACACTTTCCCTTCTCGCCTTTGTATGATTCAGACAAGGAGACACGTATTTGGCAAATTTTTCCTTCTTTCAAAGGCCTTGTTGTGTTTCTGTGAGTTAAAATAATGCACTTTAAATAAGTGTTCTTTCATTGCTATGTGTATTTTATTATTTTCTTTGTAGTGCTGCTATTCTTTTGCTGACTTTAAAGAGAGTTGCGATCAGAAGGTCTTTGGACTGAAACAGTTAATGTGATTGACTAACCTTTGCCCTTACTTTTGCCTCCTGATTGGAAAAAACAAATCAGTGTAATTTATGTTTAGAGTGTTTTTCCACTTTTCTGAGTTGGCCTGCTGTAGCCACACAGAACAACAAAGACATTTGCGTCACAGCTGCTTGGTGGGACGATCGACCACAGCCAACTCTTGCTGCTTTTGTCCAGTGAACTGTGTTTTAGACAACAGAGTTTAAAACTGTCTTTGTACTTTTAGAGCTTCCCTCTAAATCTGTGTGATTTAGAATTGGGTTTTACTCACGTGTCCTTGTTTGTACGGATATGAGCCTTAATTTACTGGTTACTGATGGTTAGCTGATGTTGGTGGCACAGCTCAGCATGACTAACCATTCCTACTGGAAAATCCCTAATTGTCACAATGTAGACGTGTACTAATGACGGATTTTTGCCTTCACCCACCATCCTCAAAAGCTTCATCATTGTTTGTGTTTCAACTGTGATCACCTGAAAATCATGATCAGTAAATTTGGGACTTCTTTGAGTCATCAAAGGATGGAATTTTTGCATCAAAGTGAGTTCAAAGCCAAAAGTCTGTAGATCAGTTTTAGCCTAAAACTTAAAATGAATTGAAAAAATGTTAAACACAGTCATGTTTTTGCCTAATTCCATATCAGCCTTTTCACTTTCACTGTCACTTTAATGTTTCCAGTGTGTGAGAAAAGTCCTTAATAGGGTAAAATTGTCACTGTGGGTTTGTGTGGGAAGCTACATTTAAATAGGAATAGTAATGTTAAAGATCCGTCCTGGTTTTGGTGTAATCTGTGTTTTGCATTTTTAAGCCAAGAGGTTGTTGCTACACTGGTAGCTGTGATTGTTTTTGTTTTAACTTTGGTGGTTGGTGGTATTTAGCCACCATGACAATGTTCTTTTGTCAGTTAATCCACTACTAAAGACAAATTAGTATGAAACTCTGCTCAGAAGAATCCAAAGTGTTTTATCCCCAACTTGAACTTGGGGTCATTCAGACAATTTCACGTTTTCCATGGAATGTCATGTTTTTATTCATGTGCTAACATAACTGCACAAGGGTTTTCTAATCGTCAATGAGCCTTTTAACACCATTAGTTAACACAATGTAGCATTAGAACACAGGAGTGATGGTTGCTGGAAATGTTCCTCTGTACCCCTATGGAGATATTCCATTAAAAATCAGCCGTTTCCAGCTACAATAGTCATTTACCACGCTAACAATGTCTAGACTGGATTTATGATTTATTTATTGTCATCTTTGTTGAAAAAAATGCTTTTTTTTCAAAAATAAGGAAATTTCCAAGTGATCTCAAACTTTTGAACCATAGTGTATATAATCTGGTCTTGATTGAATAAAGTCATCTGGATTTATATGTGAGTGAGCAAATTTGAACAAATAACACTGAAAAAATTGTGAAAAATCACCAGAAGGTCCTTGAGACTTGACACTGTTTGAAACACTTTGTGAATATCTGTGGAGAGTTTTAGTCTTTCAGGTCACGGTGATCCTGGCAGCTTCAGTAAAAAGGCTTGTCTTTTAGGTTTGTTTCACCTTTTGTCTTCTCTTGGATGAGAGGTGAAATATCTTCAAGAACATTAAAGGGAAGTCCATTTGAAGCTGCTTGAAGAATGTGAATTAACTTTGTCCCGTTAAAACCAATAGGTGATTTACCTGTTGAATGGTTTTCCCATTTCTGTCTCAGTTCTTTACAGGAAACTCAGTAATAAAGATATGAAATGCATCTAATGTAGTACCCTGACTACCAGCAAAGTAATTCATAAGGATCATGTTTTAAATATAATTAGTAAACTACTGCATTGTAGCAAAGGACGGTGAATAATCGACTGTATGCAACACTAACTGTGGCGTCTTGTTGCTATTAAAAAGAACAAAAAAATTGATGGCCTTTACTAAACCCCTGTGACTTTAAGTTCGCTGGTCTGAATAGCTGCTGACCTTTAGTGTGTGAAGCCTTCAGTTTCTCTCTATTGTTTGGTGTGAATTCTCTTTACACATGGGAAATGTTCAGCACATATATATCAAAACAATGTACTTGGAACCCATTTATTGCCGCTTGCAGCTGTACTCCCTAGTGTTAGACTTCAGTACGCTATAACTGCTATGGAACTGCAAATATTGTGAAGCATTTTTGCCTTTTTATTTAGGAAAAAATAAGACTTTAGTTTGTATTTTGTGCAAATAACTAAAATGTTAACCTACATATTGTCTTTTCTAAACACTCATTTTGACTACTCACTAGCATGAAAGATTTATTTCTTGTCAAAGAAGATAATGGAACACTTCGATACTTGTAACTGTTAGATACATATTGAATACAGGCTCCTTTTTTCAATAAACTACACTTTTCTCTGCATATGAAGGTTCTTTGTTGTCTCTTTTAAAATAGGTGGTTTTAAGCACCACTTGCTATCACAGAGGTTAGTTCAGCCGATTCTGCTGTAAGCTAAAAAGGCAGTTGTTTCCTGTTGCAGTGCTGTTATTCTACCCTAAGATGGCAGTAGTTTGCTAAAGAACTCAGCAGATGCTTTTTACTTGATGTCTTCCCTCTCATTAAATTTGGGTTTTATGTTTTTGCAACAGATATTATTCACATAAAATATAAAAAGTCATGTCTTTTGAACAAAATCTAAATTTCCCCCTCGCAGTTTTATACTAAGATAATAATCATTATATCACATGAAATAATGAAAACGTTACATTACAGGAGTTAGCACATACCACCATGGCAACTGAATGTAGAAATTACCAGACGCCTGCAGTGCTCTGATTGAAAACCAAGCTTTGACCAGTTGAATCCCCATAAGACTGGATTATTGTATGAGAGCAGTACTGAAGCATGAATGCAGCACCAGCAGACTGCAGAAAAGGACCAGCTGTCTGTTCTTGTAGTTTGAAGCTCTGCGTGCTTTCTGTTACCCTGACAAAGACAGAATCCACTAATGAAGCATCACCTGAACCTCTTACACCAAAATCCTCATTCCAGTAGCACTACAATCCACAGTAATGAATGGACAAATGTAAGATGGACACACCAGAAGATCAAAACTCGAGCAGCACATTGAGCAGAGTAGCAGCTCTAAACAAACCACCTCAGATCCAGCTGTACGAACATTTTTTTTATCTTCCCATGTCCCATAAGGCTGCACTCTGAAAAAGAACCCTCTGTAAAGTCATCTGTGTGTGAAGTTCAGATATCTCTGAGGTATCGTGTTGTGACATTACAACGTCAGCATCAGTGGGTTGTCACGGTGACATGAGTCTCCTCATGAGCTCATAAAGGATGAATGGCCAGATCCTGTCACTGCATGTGGGAGAACTGGCAGCTCGGGGCTCACAGGCAGACAAATACTCATAACGACTGCTAATGAACAAAGTATTCACTAATACAACACTCTACAAATACTCCTAAAAATACCCTTACCAGTAAAAGTCATGCATGGAAAATCTGCTTAAGTATAATTCAGTAAAATAAAGCACTATAGTTAGTTATTTACAGCCGAGACTGAAGGTATTTAGACAGATACACATAAACTACAAAAAGATTTCCATTTTGTGAGATTTTATATCTATTTTTTAAACCAATCTTGATCTGACATATATCTCAAAAACCTAGAAGACACAAGGCTAACAAAGTTTCAACTTGTGGCTAAATGTCTTTGCTTGTAGGAGGGCTGAGTATAAATGGAAGAAAAACGAGCTCCGGGTTTCATATAAAAGTTTATATGATTGCTGAAAGCGTTGTTGAACCTCTGTTTAGACAACTAAGGGTCAATAGTTTGCAAAACTAATCGATAAAAACTCCCAAAGACCTATAATACAAACTTTTTACTTAATCAATTGTAGGTTAGGTTCACTTCGAATTGTGCTTGCTTTTAGATAATCTCATTTTCCACGTCTAGTTTTTAGCTTTAATTTTTCAATTAGGCAGGTAAATCTCCATAATTGTTTATGCGTCAATAAATAATTGAATATGTTTTTATTAAAGTTTAAAAAAAGTTTTTATGTTCGTTATGATCATGTCTTTACAAATTCCATAATTATTTATTATGGAAACAATCAGTTATTAATAAAAAATGACTGGATATCACTAAAATGTCAACTAAATAACTGCCCCAAATTTAATAACAACCACCTTCTAATGAGCTAAACAATAATAAAATGAGCTGATTCAAAATTGTTTTGATTGTGTTCCTTTTATTAAGTTGAGATAATCATGACAGATATTTCTTTTTTGGTAATATATCAAATTTTATATGGAAAATAACAAATTGTATCTGTGTCTGAGAAATCACTTTCCCCATTACAAAAACACCTCTCAAGGAAGTGTGTTAATTCCAGATCACATGACCTGCTCCACATGATGTCATTTCCTCCTGAAGAAAAGACTGGCCAGACTCCAAGGCTTTCTGAGTTATTTAATATAAAGTAGTGTGTGAGTCAAGTCTGGATTTATGGCATGTCAACAGGTTTACTACAATATCTTTACAAATAACTTTCAATTTAAATTTTACTCAATTGTATATATAATATTTAGAAGAATCTTTCTCTAAAAATTCCATGTGGTGTTTGGTTATAGGAGGCTATGTTGATTTTAGGTCTGAAAACAGCAAAAATGTCAACTATGTTACAAAAAGTCCTGCAATTATATATTGACCCTTATACTGTAGGGTCTTTTTTTTAATGTAATTTAGTCACCTAAATTAGTATTTTACATAACATTTGTATTTTTTAAACTGTAATATTCAACATACTCATGTAAATTCACATCATAAATCACACTGATGGCCTTAACCTCAGTATTTAGACTTGTTAGGTCAACTCACAATACAAGTCTTATTTCTCTTCTGGAAAGCACTTTGACTCAATAGCTGTTGTTTTAAATTGGTTATATAAAAAAAAAAAAACGTGACGACTTTTGATTTGACTTTCTGTCCAGTTACCACTGAACATTACACTTTGATCAGGCTGTGCTAAAAGACATTCTGTATTAAAACTCTCCACCACAGTTCTTTTTGTCTTGATGTAAACCTACTGAAATTAAACCTGGCATATCAATGCAGCATCCGTAATTTTATCCTGGCTGTCCTGAAGTACAGAACCTGAAGAACAAACAAGTGTCCATGTGTAGAACTTACAGTCTGGGCTGCTTAGCATCATTAGAGTATAATTACTGTTGTTCACATGTGTATGCAACATTTTTTTGTTGTAGCAGCTCAAGTTGGAGTTAAAAGTAATTTATGCAGAATTGTACCTGTTTTCTTCAAAATTTAGGTCTCAGCACTTTAAATTAAATTGACTCTTCAGTTTAGAAAACATGGTTGGACAAAAGCAAGGCATGAGATACCTTCACATGCTTCTTTGAGTTTTAGTCCAAACATCAATATAATAAAAATACATTATTATTGAAGTCTAAAATGCTTGAAAAATGACACTGTCAGCCACATAGCTCCCTTATCTAATCATTTAATCGTCACTTGTAGAGACTATCAGTAGACCCTCATACTCTGGTCTTATCTATTGCAAAGTTTCACATTTTATCAGTTGTTTGTAGGAAAAGTAGTGGAATGAAAAAATACAGTATTTCTTGAGTAAACATACCCTTAACAAAAATATAAACACAGCATAGGAATGATCATTTTTCTGGGCTTAAGGAAAAGCTAAACATCTCATTTCTATTGTTATGGTTGAAAAAGTGTTTAGTCAATTGTGCACAAAATGTTTTTGAGCTGTTCAAGTGGTAACAAATTCTCAACCTTTATGTTAATCAGCACTCTGGTGAAGGGCTTTAAAGTGGCTTTATAGAACAAGGATCAGATTTCAGACACTCTTGACCAGACCACCTTAAAATGCAGCTTTAGTCAAATCGCATGATGCCACAAAAGACCTAAAAAATAGCCAGGCACTTTATAGACCATGGACGCCCAACTTGTTTTCCAAGTTGGGCGTCCAGATAGTTTTCTTCTGACTAGATCCTTGCATGTGCTGTATCTACTCTCAGATGTACATCGCTTTGGATAAAAGCGTCTGCTAAATGAAATTGTAGAAATTGTGACTCCATCGTTTGTTGTCTAAGAAATTGTCTGACAGATAATCTGCCACATGATGCTCTGGATGTCTGACAACTAGATCCTGTCTTTAAACATCTCGACCAACTTCACCGAATCCTTCAGTGAAAGTGGGACAACGTGAGTGCCCAGATAGCTCAACTGGTTGAGCAGGTGACCCATAAACAGGACCTGTAGCGGTCATGGGTTCACATCCAGTTCATGGCCATTTACTGCGTGTCATTCCCCGACTCTTCTACCCACGTTTTCTGTCTCTCTCTCCGCTGTCCTATATATAAAACATGCATAAAGGCGAAAGGCCGAAAAAATAACTTCAAAAAAAAAAAAAAAAGTGAATCTTTCTTGGAAATTTTTGAAGACTCCAAGTTTTGATCCAGAATTGATTTTTGACCATGTGTGTGACAAAGCTTCCTGATCATCACTGGCCCTTAGCAGGCAGACTGAGTCACAACAGTTTCCTGCCGCGACCAGCTAGCAGTTTGGTAGAACCATGCTGGACTTGTTTTTTTCTTGGTGTAATAAACAGCTGTCTTGGAGAGCTTCAGTTTTATTGCTACCTGTTTCTCACTCATGCCAATTCCCAGCAATGCCAAGATGGCTGCCTTTGTGGCTTCACATAATTCTTTAGTTTTAGGCATTATGTGAGAGCTGACAACTTCTGAGTTGTGCTACGGCTTGAATGTCAGCAGGAAACCACTCTAGACCTTTGCATGTGCAGTGCTGCTTATGATGTGAAATGTCCTCTTATATATCATAGGAATACAATGAAGCTTAAACATGTCAGATAGGACATAAAGTATTATGGAATCAGCTACATTTTTGTCATGCTCTTTGTATTCTTCAGGTAATATTCCTTTGGTGGTACCAGGCATTAAAATGAACAAGAAATTGATAAAACAAGGGTGGTCTAATCATTTTTTCATGACTGTATATAGTGGCACATAAAGAAAATACAAATACCTCAAAATTGTAGTATAGTGCAGTACTTAAATGACGTAAATGGACAAACACAGTGGTTAGATCTTATTGATGCTGTCTGCACCTGACAGAGAAGCATCACAGGACTCCCTCACAGGTCAAATGTTAAAGTCAGTGAGACCCCCCCACCTTCCTGTGCATGACCAGGATGCAACCTGCTCTGTGGGGAGCCAACAAATCAGGTCACAGGACAAATAGGAACCACGAATGAATTGTTTCAGTGTGCTGATGTGGAGCCTCAGGTTATAGCCATTTGCAGTCTTTCTTGGCAGCAATGGGAGGATAGACTCTTGTCCTCCTGAGATCGGTTGAATTGTACTCAGGACGAGACAACGCCCCAGATTGAATTTGCATCGACATTCCTGCATATTTAACACAAACCTGCTTTTTCCCCGCAGTCCCAAAATCCTATTTTAAGCCAGTGCGCTTGTACTGCAAAAACAGAAAACATGTTTGTGACTTAAATAATAATAATAATTTGGGGGTGGAGAGGAGAGAGGAGGGATGCATTTGCTTTTTCTTTTTTATTTATTTTTTGCATTCAGAGAATATGAAGCTCTGGCAGTGAGGGCAGGAAATGAAAGGAAATGGAGTGTCACATGCCCCCACAAACATCGCAGCAGGGTATTAGGGCTAAAGTAATGGATTCCTCACACACACCATTACTTCAAAGTGGAAATCATGAGGACACTGCCACCTGCAAGGCCAAGCCCTCTTACCAGGAGTAAAACTGCTCATAGAATAACGCGGCTTTTGCAAGTCACTCAACTCAAATCAATGTATGTATGAAGGATGACAGTCTGATTAGCGCAGATTCCAGCTACTTCGTCGTGCATCTGATAGATCACATGTACAAACAGAAATAATTGCTGGTCCAGGTGTACGCCAACAACAAAATTCACCCAGAATCCCAGTGTGGCTTCTCTCCTCTCCAGCTGTGTAATTTATAGCTCCGCTCCAGCCTGACATCTCAGTGCAGTCTTCATCTGTTACCGGGGACAGAAATTCAGCTCCCCTCAAGACCCACAAATACTAAAAAAGTTACAGCACATGACAGACGAGCACACCCAACTTCTGTTTTAAGTATCAAAGCACTAAATCACAGAGAGTCCCAGATTCTGGCCGGCAGACTCGCTGCTGTAAAGCCTTTGAACTGGACACTGGGATGATTTGTTCATAATTTATTTGCATGGATTTTACAATAGCTGCATTGTTTTTTGTTTTTTTTGTTTTTGTTTTCCCCTCCCTGTAGTCACATAGCTACCCGTCCATTTTCACTGAAACTCCTATTTTATACCACATGCCTTGTCTCACCTACAATTTATCCAAAAGATTCAAAGAATTTTCATATTTTTCTAGTAATAATAATAGTAACTTTATTTATATAGCACCCTTAAGAACAACGTTCACAAAGTGCTTTGACAGTTAAAACATGCAAACACAGAGATAATCAAACAAACTATAGGAGACAAGTCAGAGCAGTCAATTAAAAATAAATAGTAAAAATAACAATACATTAAATGAATAATTTGCTAGATCGGCACACATATCAAACAAGGGAACTGGGTAGTTTGAAAATTACAGAACAAGATCGAGGGTTAAAATTAAAAATCCAAAAAATAGAGAATTAAAGAATTAGAGAGATGACATCACAGCAAAGAACCAGGCAGCTAAAAGTAAAATAAAACAAGAGAGAACATCTGAAATAAACAGGATATAATATAGAATAAAACACTAAAACTAATTAAAGCTAAAAGGAAACCTCACAGATAAAACAGATTTATTTTGCATCTATCTATCTATCTATCTATCTATCTATCTATCTATCTATCTATCTATCTATCTATCTATCTATCTATCTATCTATCTATCTATCTATCTATCTATCTATCTATCTATCTATCTATCTATCTATCTATCTATCTATCTATCTATCTATCTATCTATCTATCTATCTATCGAATATA
This sequence comes from Amphiprion ocellaris, assembly GCF_022539595.1. Taxonomy (NCBI): domain Eukaryota; kingdom Metazoa; phylum Chordata; class Actinopteri; family Pomacentridae; genus Amphiprion; species Amphiprion ocellaris. The sequence continues at coordinate 32,546,720 of NC_072773.1, forward strand.
ATATATAATATAATGTAAATATTTATTACAAATGTAGAATTGTATAAAAATAAAGACAGGGGTAATAATAAAGTGAAGCATTCCTATTCCACACTGCCTTGTCTAAAATAGATATAAGGCACAGCGTCTAGAAATAAAGAACTACAATGTAAGTTGTAGCTATTTTCATGAAGTCAGATATTATTTTCTGTATCTTGTTTGGAGTTGAAATTCATGTCACGCTGTGTTGTTTGTCTGTTATGAAAGGATGGCAAGAAGGGTCCCCAAGTCTTACAGCATTTCTTATTAAAGCGACTCAGTGAAAAGCGTAGCATCTCCTATTTAAGGCAGGTCATTATATCTGGAAGCCAGTGACTCAGCGTGGGCAGAGCAGCATCTTTCCATGAGTCAGTCACCTTCTGAGAGCGAGGTGAAGGCAGCGTGAGGAGCTGGTGTCAAACGAGGATCATCTCCATCAGTAATGCCAAACAGAGCTACCAGAGGGTCTAGTTTCTCTTCTTGCATAAACGTCTCTTCTGAAATTTTTGTAAGAGCACAGCTACTTATATTTTATTTGTCGATTTGGTCCATGTGTCTAAACAGCTTATTCATTACTTTTAGCAATTTATTTCAACCATTTATCCTCTTTTGGTCATTTTTCTGCTCATTTAGATTCAGAGTGCATGACGACTATTCAGCAAACACATGATGTTCAAGTAGCTCAAAGCTGAATTAAGATGTTGATGCAAAAGTAACCTTGAAGGTGGATTTGTGGTTCTGTATTGGTGTCTGTTTGCATAGCTCCACGTGCACAGAGTGAAGTATTGTGGGAAATAAACCACCACAGTGGCTACAGATAAACGCTTCCATGCAGGTCTACAATAAGCCAACAGGTCCCCTTTAGAAACACTAATTGGGTCCTTTCAGTTGAAAGAACTTTTTTTTTAATATATATTATAAAAATGTTCTGAGATAATTTTGCAATGTTTTAGTGATGTTTTCAGCTTGTGAAGGTAGAATAACTGAAGTCGTAAAAATGTTTGAAAACACTTTTGACTGTTATGCTCAAACGCTCTCAAAACTTGTAACACCGTCAACATTGTGGGAATGTTTTATAGATTCTCTAATGTTTTATATCAGCAACACACCCAAAGTATCCTCAGAATATTGCAACGAGAATGTTTCACCTTTGCTAATACATCACAGTACAGTACCGTCTCATAAAGAAGGTTCTGTCGTTAGATGTCTTGATACCATCTTGTAAACATTATATGAATGTTGTGTTTAGAACATCCATTCTTTGTTATCATTGGAAAAACATTTAATAGAGAAATATTTTATAACGTGTTTCCTTGACAAAAGGGAAAATGTTTTATATTTACTATATCGCATTACAGAAACATTATACAACGTTACATATATGAAACATTCTGGAAAACATTTTTTTGAATGTTGGTTTGAAAACGTTCCTCCTTTTTTATTTGTTATCCAAAAACCTTCCATAACATGTTTCCTCGACATCATCCTGTCAAGCACTGTCTGTCATCTGAGATCTTGATATCATCTTGAAAATATTTTCTACCTGTTGGCTTGAGAACTTACTTTCTTATCATGGAACATCGTAACAATGTTTTATAGAGCAACATTTAACAATGTAACAAAATGTTCTCACTATAATACATCACATTTATCACAGAACACTACAGGAAGAATCTTCCACCTTTGTTGATATACAACATTACAGAAAAGTTTAATAAAAATCCTCTGAGACCTTGATAACATCTTGAAGGTGTTTTTCAAATATTGATTTGAGAACATTCTTCATTTGTTATCAAGGAACACAATCTGTAATCCTGACGACATCCTCTGAATGCTGACGTTAAAACATTGTAATAACTTCATAGAGAAATGTTTTCTAAATGAAAAATTTTTTTAACCATCACAGGAAACCTTACTTGATTAAAAGTTTTTTTGTTGTTGTTTTTAATTATTAGAACTCGGCAGTAATGTCAGCCGGTGTTGTGGGAACGTTTCCTGCTGGCTGGGGATGCAGGCGTTTATCAGCACTGCTGCTGACTTCTGATACAACAGCCTCACTCCATGAATTCTGTTTTTCTGCAGTAGGGGCAAAAGCAAAAGGACAAATAATGGCACAAGCATAAGAGTAGCCGACCTGTCCAGCTTTTTTACAGGATTTTGACACTGCTACCAAGTGGCAGTGGACCTAACAGGTGGAAGTGTGTGTGCAGTTGCATGTTTTAGCCTGGAAGTGAAACTAGACCTGGTTGACAATCACTGTCAGATCCAACTGTAGTACGGAGTGTGGTATTTCAGCACCTTGGACAGCACCCAGTGAATGCAGCCATGAATAGAAAATCCACCGTATGTTAATAGAAACTGGGGAGTAGTACAGGTTAGAAAGTATTACATATGAATGTATTTTCCACAAGGATTGGGTTTGAAGGTTCAGTGAAACATTTATCCATGATGCAGAACAGAGTCCTCGCCCCCCAGTGAAGCATCGCATCTCGACTGCACGAGTTAAACCAAACATTTCAGACTGCTTGACTTGATGCAGGACTTTCCCGGAGCAACAGGACGATATTTTAACTCCAAAAAAACCCCCTCTTATTTCTCTTTTCATTCGTCTTGTAATGTCTCAAATTGCTGAGTCTGTCAGTTATTTCGAGCCTCTTCAAAGACGTTGTGACGGAGCTGTGTGGGAGACAAGCAGCTGCTCAGAGCTCAGCATAGGTGACATCAGAAGAGCAGCACAAGTCTTTCAGCAGGGTGGGACACACAATAAGGACGCCACTGCTTTCTGCACTTTGTAGTGATTTCTCTCTCGGTCCCTTTTTCCCCGACTGTCGCAGGGAGTTGGAACAACAAACTGTGTCACACCCACACAGCAGCAGAGCCTGTTATCTTTTCGCTCACAGTCTACCGCTATTTCTGTTGCCCCTGCCAGTGTTTTTGTGCGCGGAGGTCTACACACACACACACACACACACACACACACGTATGGCAACGCATGTGTTTGTGTGCTTTCTGAAGGGGGTAAATACACAAGGATGAGGAGTAAAAGGGATGAGACTAACCGTAGTAGTCACAAAACATCTCTGTTGACTGGAGAGGAGGCAGAAAGGAAGGATTTGGGGTGCAGGGGTAAAAGCTGCCAAACTCCAAAAAAAAGGCAATTATTTTCAGAAATGTAGCGTGTGTCGTTTTGTGACTTTCAAAGACTCTCTTACCCACAAACCATCATTAAAAATGGGAGTTTTCCGCATCCTTATACCGGAGAGATGTGTGCAAATGGATATCATTAGATGCTGCACAGGATTTTCTGCATGCATAGTCGCCAGAAACTACAACATTACTGCGTACAGTCTCAGTCATTCATCACATTCTCTCACATCAAAAGAGCCTCAATCAGACAGCCTTGAATTCACAAAGAGTTTTCTCATTTACTCTCTCTTCATCCGAGGAGAAGTCGGTCATTACTCTGCCTCTGTTAACATCCCATAAGGCCATCGTAGGGAGTAACTGGCTCACACAGGTTCAGATCCTGCTGCTTGTGGATGACTCATAGGACAGTGTTTCCCTATGGGGGGCTCCATCTTCTCCTCCTCAGTCCTACTGTACTCTTCTTCTCTCTCCTGCTGTCTCGCCTCCTCGCTCTGTTCGTCCTCCCACCTCTGTGCTCCCTCTAATCTCCTTTACGCCACATTACAGCCCTTCCTCTTTCCATCTCTCCACCTGCCAGCCTTTCAATGCACCCCTTCTCATCTTTAAAGTCGCCATCCTCCCCCATGATGATGTCCTCCCTCAATATATATATATATATATATATATATATATATATATATATATATATATATATATATATATATATATATATATATATATATATATATATATATATATATATATTGTCTCCTCTCTGCAGCCATACAGATTAGACTGGCTCCAGGTCACCGTAAGAAGGTAATCTAGGGAAGGATAGTAAATGCATGCAGCGGGAACAGCAGCAGAGAAGCAGCAAATAGAGCAGTTGTCAGTGAAGGGAATTACTATCCGAGCGCTACGTGAAGCTACCACCTACTTTCACTTATTCTAAATCTGGTCAAGTCGAGCGTTGGGTGTACTTTTCAAGATGATTCTAAATGGCACATGTCAACCAGGGAGCTGCTCTCCTTGCTGAAATGGTTTATGGCTGGTGGCAGCACTCAGAAATGTAACGGCCCTTTGATTTGCATGAGGTGGACTCATTAAATCAGCCTTCTCCTCCCTAAAGAGCAAAACAGCAAAATGAGGGTTGCATGTGCCATGATATCACTAGAAGTTACAAATATGACCAATTCTACAGGTGCACTTTCAAGTTTACTAAATTAAGTGACTAAATATTTTCCTCTTAAAAATTTTTCCCATCTTTTATTTGTCTGCAACTTCCAAAGCTGACCCCACAGTCAAAAAATTAATTTGATTTGTGAATAAAATTATTGTTTTGGCATTTTTTTTCTCTCAGATCATGCAAAAATAAATAAATGAGTTTAATAAATAGTTTTTTTGTTTAAAGACTTTTGGTTTATTTGGAGACTATCAAAGTTGTTCCTGATTGATTCAATTAGTGACTAAGTTTTGAAACAGTTTAGACAGCAGTCTGTGCGGTGTTCAGGCAATTAAAACTGCATAGACAATCAGTTTATTAGTTTCGGACTCTGTTATTTTTTAACCTTCTCAGTCTTCCTGTGTTATGTTGGTGTACAGAATCAAATGAAATTGCCAAAATATCCCTGACAGTTTCAATTTTGTGCTGTTTTTGGGCCATAATGGAAATGCATTTTTATGGGGAACAGGCTGTTCCAGCTTGCAGCAAAAATAAGTAAATAAGACTTGCTGTGCCACATGTAATGATATTCAGGACAGACTCCCCCCTGAGAAGCCAGAACCCCCGTACTGTGAATACTCAGCGCTTTTTTCTATTTGCTGATATCATTAACGTATGTGGTCAGTGTGTATTAGCATTTGATATTTATTTCAAAGTTACTGCAAAACCGAATATCTCCACTTAGTTTAAAGTGAGCAGGTCAGTAAAGTATGAAACTATTGGGTGTCTTTTCTGTGAGTTTGACCTAATAATTAAGTCGATTCATCACAGTTATTTTCTGAGTGGACGCCTTTCCCAGCGGACAAATCTGCAGCACATTATCTCATATGGGTGGTGATAGGAAACCACCCACTGCTCCACTCGTACTCCATTACAGTGCACAGAAAACTCACTTATTCCTATAATACAATTCCTTATTGGACGCCTAATGGTGATTTATAGCCAATGCAAGGGGCGGCCAGTGAGTTGTGGTAGTGGTGAGTGGGTTTGTGCTGCCGTGTTGTGGCCCCAAGGTGAGAGGAGTTCATTTTGAACAGCAGAGCACAAAGCTCACTAAGAGCGACAACATACAGTACAGTTAGCAGGAGAAGCATCCTTCCTGCTCACTCCAAATCTGAAAAGAAATAGCCGTATGTTTTCATCTGACCTGACCTTAGCGCAACAAATTGATGGCTGCTGTTCCACCTTCCACCGCCGACTCGAGGCTGCTCAGAACCCGAAGGCTGTTTTAATTGGCTGACACACCATGAAGACATCTGGTTATGGGTGGTTTCCAGGTCAATACTCAAACTGCAGTCCACCCTGATGTCTGATTAGTCAGGGAAAAGTTTCTGCACACCTCCCTCCTCACCTTGTCGAGCAGATTATAAACAGACACCGAGTCCTGAGTGGCAGGCTACTTACTTTATTGCTGCAGATTCTCTGTCAATTAATACATTTTTAAACAGTTTAAACAGCAGTTTATTTAGTGTACAGGCAATTAAAACTGTATAAACATTTAGTTTATTAGTTTCAGTTATTTATCTTCTTAGTCTTTCTGCTTTGAACTGGGACGAAGAATTGAATAAAATTACCAAAATATCCCAGTTTTAATTTTGTGCTGCAAGTTTTTTTTATGCATTAATTTGTTTACATTTTTACTTTAATAAAAAATTGGACGTCTTAATTTTTAAAAAATATTTATATTTTTATGATGTATTATTATTATTATTATTATTATTATTAATAATAATAATAATAATAATAATAATAATAATAATAATAATTTGCATTATTAATGCAGTGGTGTTTTGTGTTATATTTGAGTTGCAAATGAGCATTTCCCCCTGTATAAAATCAGAACTTGTCATTTTTCTACTTAGTTTTTAGATAGATTAGCCAAACAAGACATAATGCATTACTGAGGGAGGTTTAGAGGTAATGATAAGTACATTTGTTTCTCATCTTTAACCATGTGCTTAATATTTAACAGATTTCAGAGTCAATCTTCTCATCTAACTCTGAGAGAGATTCCCCAAAGTGCTACACCATTCCTGGCCAGACAGGCTTTTAATATGTATTTTCAGCAAAATGCTGCCTGCCTGTACCCCAGAGTGACTGGTGTTATATATTCTTAGCAGAGTTCTCCTGTGAATGATTCCTGCATATTATAGCCTACATGTGATGTTATATACAATATAAGTAGCCTTTAATTCTATGCCATTAGCGCTTGATTTTCTTCCTGGCTGCCAGTTGGTGGTTATTGTTCAGGCACCAAGAGGGTGGGCAGGGGAGGTGTTGGCTCTATCTTAGGCTGGTAATTTATGGCTCCAGCTGCTGTCTCCCTCTCCCCAGGTGGACATCTTGATTTCTCAGCAGTACATCTAATTACGGGGGAGAAAAACACATTTCTGAGGGGAGCACATTCTGTGAGAGGGCAGCGCTAATCCCTGATTGGACACCAGTTTCCCACAGGAGTAAATTTGTAGATACAAATCAAACATCCTATTAAGAAAAAAAATCTTCAGTAAGAATCTCATGGCAGCTATTTTTCTCACATATGAACCCATAGTGACAGTCTTATTTATCAAAAAATATGATTGGTGAACTTCATGAAGTTTACAGTTTAGTTTCAAGTGTTGTACATTCTGCGTCGTGTTTGAAAAATGTTGCATGGAGTCTTTGTTGCTGCAGAGAGCTGCATGAAATCTGGTGAGCAGCTGAGTGTAAAGACAACAAATTTGATAACAAGAAATTGTAGAATCAGAAAGATCAGACTCATTACAAATAAGTTTGTGTTTGTAATGAGTTCTCGGGAGGAAAATCCGATTTTGAAAGCAGATTTCCACCCAGGCAGGGATGTTTTAATCTTACTATATGCAGATCTGATAAGATAGTTTATCATTTAAGGTAATGAGATAAATAGGTATAATTCTCAAACTGAATATTTTATTGAGTTTCAATGCAAGTCCCACTAGAAGTTATAGAAGTGAAGACTTGAGCACAGCACAGACCATTGCACTGAGTCTGAAACTGCCATAAAGATAAATTCCAAATCCCCATGCACTTACCAATGCAGAGTAGTCAGCTCTGTAACTGGACTGCAAGTATACAAAGAAGTAAGACAACAACATGTGCCTGTGGTGTCTATCTGTCTGTACATTCATATGGAGGTGCATCCAAAGCCTTAATGACCAGTTCATTGTTTTACTAATACGTACTTTAGAAGCAAATAGTGGACATGAATGTGGTTCAATTCAGAAAAACCTGAAATTCCTGGGAATGCTGCTGAAATGCAGGTTGTGACACTTTGTACGTTTGAAAGGACATATAGCAGAAGCTAGTTAGAGGTTTTGCTGTAGCCCCGTGTCAGTAGGATTATTTCTGATGTATGTCGAGCGAGTTCACAGGCAGCACAGGATTTCTGGAGAATTTAGAACTTTCCTGCTGTGTTTGGGCAGCAGCTGCTTCAATCACAACTTTTTTAATGAGGAGTTATATAGGTGTGAATGATGGAAATTCTCTTCATATGGTCTCTACTTATAACAAGCATTTGTTCTGAGCAGGATTTGTTTTCCTGGTACATGTGTAGTCTGTGTGTTTGCAGTCCAGACAGTCCTCACAGTCAGGGCAGACTGTGGCAGACTTCAGTGAAATATGAAATTCGTGTCATGCGTACACTTGTAGACATGTGAATATGGAGAGAGCAAATTGGCCTTGAATCTACATTAGCTGCTACTAGCATAACATCCCCAAATCTGTGACAGAATTGTTGATGCTCCAGCTGCATTCTGGGTAAATTTAGGCACCATGTTTTGACAATAATGTAAAGAGATTTTTTTTTTACATTCGTAATTATTCTTATATCTTGTTTTGCTGCATCTGTTGTGATGCTTTTTGTCATAAATTGACATGAACAATTTTGTAAAAGAGTTATGCTAAACAGAACACTCTACCAGGCAACTGGAAGTTAAAAGTACATCCATCCATCCATTTTCTTCTGCTTATCTGGGGTCGGGTCACGGAGGCAGCAGACGAAGCAGGTCATTTCAGTTGTCCTTCCCCCCGGCGACACTTTCCAGCTCTTCCTGGGGGATTCCGAGGCGTTCCCAGGCCAGACGAGATATATAAACCCTCTAACGGGTTCTGGGTCTACCCCGGGGTCTCCTCCCAGATGGACGTGTTCGGAAAACCTCCAAAGGAAATCTCTCTGGACGCATCCGAATCAGATGGCCAAACCACCTCAACTGGTTCCTTTCAATGCCAAGGAGCAGCAGCTCTACTCCGAGCTCCCTCTGGATGTCCGAGCTTCTCACCCTATCTCTAAGGCTCAGCCCAGCCACTCCGCGGAGGAAGCTCAGTTCAGCCGCTTGTATCTGCAATCTTGTTCTTTCGGTCACTACCCAGAGTCCAAGCTGCAGCGTTTTGGATCACACTCACTGCTCTCTTGTTTTCTGCCACAGCAGGCAGCTGTTTTCAGCAAAGCTCTAAAAAGCCAGTAATCCAGCAGCACAGCCAGAAATCACATTGTGAGTGGGCAAAGAGAAAATCAGTTGGGCCTACCTCCAAGACCCTTAGGCACAGTACTTTAGGAAGAACTGCCATGGAAGGTAACTTGTTAAAGCACTGGTGCAGCCACCTGCACAAACAGAGAGAAAATCAAACGACATCTGATGGAGGGCAATGCAAAAGCCTGGCCAAATAGCCTCAGAAAGCCTCACATGTACAGAAGCTCATCCTCTCCTCTGGGGCCACAGAAACAGCTGCAGAGATGTGTCCATAGACACTATCAAGTAAAACAGGCAACCCAGTGGGGATATGAATCAACAACTCACCTGGAAATACTGAACTGTTGGTCCAGTTTGGTTGGTTTGTATTTCAGAGAAAGTTTATATCATATAACCATGGGCTGCTTACATGCAACCTACGGTCACCATGCCAGTGGTGTCTGTGAGAGGAGGGATATTGCTGTTATTATGGTGTTCGTTCTGAAAGTTTTGTAATTCTGGCATCACGTTGAACGATGATGAAGAAAATAGTACACCTTTTGAAACAGATACCTTGTAGTGTCACGTGTCACTCCATTCCATTTCCCACGGTTATCCACTAATCTTTCATCTTTTGTTATTTGTTACTGTCTGTCAGACCTCCCTCTTACCTTTTGTTGTCTGCCAGACCTCTTGGTTCAATTACCTTCTGTTCTTCTCTGTATTATCCTCTGTTACTGATTAGCAACCATATGCAAATGAACCACTATTCACCCTTGTATTTACGTACAGCACCCTCCCTACCCTCTGACCATCCCTATAAATTGTGAACTCTGCAGATGTTCTGGGTCGGCTTACCTTCACAGACTCATGCTCTGTGTTGGTAAGACCACCATATGCCGGAATACCATTAAATACCCCACTACAGCAAACTTTGAAAGACTAAGAGTGAAATTTCTTCGACTACAGTGATACCAGCATGTGGACAATGTCTAGTTTTCCTTGTTCATGCATTTACACCATAGACTGTACATGATCTGTACGTGGTTTTGTCAACTTCCTCACAACATTGACGTAGGTGCTGGTTGGTCATGTGAGATGGCACCGCTATTCCTACGTTTTGGTAAATTACACTTTCCTGTACATAGATAGGCTCATTTACAAGTAGACTGGCCTTTCTAGTCTTGATCAATATGATAAAAGACTTCATTTCTGAATTCTAATGTTGAAAACAAAACCTTTAAGTTGAATACCATACTTTAAGTTGGTGAATTTTATGTAAACAAGATCTGATTCCTTCTCGATCACTGATATTTTTCTGGTTAAATTAAATTGTGCATAGATTCCTCACTCTTTTGGTGAACAGAAAATGTAAATGTACATGGTCATATTTTTAAGATTTATTCTTTGTAGACCCTGATAAAGATTTAAGAGTTTGACTATTTTATTTGTATGTGTAATTTAAATGTAATTTTAACTCTATTGATTGGCACAGTTGTAATTCTACACAAAAACTGCAACTCTACACCCATAAGCTATATGTTTGCAATATTCAGTAATGATAAAAAAACAACTTTTCCCTGTCTGATGGTGTTCAGCTTTAACAATGCCAGCTGAACTTCAACTTTTTCTCTTCCTCACATCATCAATGCACTTTGTCTCACTGTTATTTAGACTCGAGGCAAACTACAAGCTCCCCTTTCACTGCTCTGAGCTGTAGACTGCAAGATAAGGAGGATGGATAGATCAAATCCTGACAGATTTACTAAATGTTGCTGCTCCGGCTTTCTGTTAACAGCCACTTTTAGAACACGGTGGAACATTTAGCAGCTAAAAAGTTTGATTTTTTCCCTCAGGAGTTGTTGGAAGATCAAAAGCTGAAAGGAGACTTTATGCTGGACTTTGCTCATAAGATGATCATTTGAAAGGTTATGTGAGTGTTAAGCTAATTAAATGTGGTTATGAAACAGCTTCATCTCATAGTGACACATCAAAAAGCCAGCCTGTATTCTGCCAAAGTTGTCAATATTTTATTAATCTTCAGTTAAGGCAATCCATTACAAAGCATTTCACAAACCACAGTATGACGACAATATCATGTCCAACACCTGGTTTGGAAATTATTCAGCATGCAAGTCAGAGACCAAGAGAGGTATGTAAACAACCTGGGAGAAAACAGGAGCAGTGGCGAGAAGAACCCATACAGTATGTGTCTCATAGGAACAGAATGGAAAGAAACCAGAAAAAGCGACATGCTGCTGGTGGTTGTTATCTCCAAATTACATCCTAAGAAACAAACGAAGCATGTGGCAGATGCACTAATCAGGTGAAATGAGGGCAGACTACCAGACTTTCCGCCACTTTGGCACAAGCATGCACATGGTCTAAGGAAGCCAAGTTCAACAACTGAATACATGTTGGCACTGAGTATTCTTCACACGGGGCTTATGTACATAATTAGAATTTCTAAAAGAAGGGAAAAACAAAGTCATTTCCACTGAGAGAAAAATAATTCTGTTGTTGGGGGGGAATAATTTAATGTTTAGCAATTGCATAAGTGTCATTACTGTGTCATTTTCATATTTAGAGATGATGTCTTAACTACTGAGAATAGTCGTTTTCAGATTTCCCTGGGGGGAATCTTGCAGAGGTTACAGACCACAGAAAGAAACAGTAGCTTGAAGAGCCAGAAAAAGCCATTTTGTTGCACATGAACTGACTTTGTGTTGCATGAGATAAGTTTGAAAAGTGTGCTCGACACCTCCAGTTCACATGTTCGTTTCCTCTTTTCTCACAGACATTTGCAGTCACATTCACAGTAGCCGAGCTGCATGCTGATGCTGATTTAACGAGCATCACGCCTGCCAATGTACTTTCACTCATTAATTTTCTGTGAGCAATGAAGAAAATCCGACTCACTTTGAAAATTATAATTTAAAAAGGTTACTTGCAAAGTAACATATATGATATTTATATATGATATATGATAAGTTAATCATAGTTAAGGTTATAATGCATAAATATATATTTCATGACAAGCATATTCAGTGTATACTGTTTATCTTCCTTTTGGTATGCATGGCTTTCTGTAGAGGTATACTAGTATTTATGAGCGGTTACGTAAATAAACTTATTGACCTCTTTGCGGTTCTGATGAATGAGTGAATTTGGCAGCAGACTAAACTCTGCTTTGTCATCTGAGGGAGAAATGCCATCGCTAATGAAAAATTTAAAAAAGGAACCAAAAAAAAAAAAAAAAGAGGCCAAATATGGATCTGGGCTTGTGACAGAAGGAGTTCAGTGTCTCTGGATTGACTTTCTGCAGTTTCATCGGACTCTTTCTGGGAGTCAAAAACAGTAAGCGGCTGACACAGAACCGAACATGATATATGTAAACACATTTGTTCCGGACACGAAACTAAAACCCAGCAGAGCTTCACATTCTCAGAGAACAACACATCCATGTAAACGCTCCTGTATCATTCAATGAAACCCCTTTTCAAGTACAAAATAAGACTGAAAAAATGCACAAGAAAACAAAATAGGACAAAAATTAAACCCATTTCTCAATGAAATCCATGAATGTTTACTTTTTTCCATGAGGCGATGGAAATAGCCACAGATGAATTGTAAACAAGTCTTGACTTTGAATATAACAAGGCTTGGCGACACTGTTGACTCTCATTACTTCAAAGATCATTAGTGAAGAGCTGTCAGTATAAAAAGTACAGAAGACTGGCGGAGACAGTGTGTATCAGAAATAGACCTAATCTTGCAACAGTTTTTAGCATCTCCAACGTTTTCTGCTGTGTGTACATCTTAAACATGAGACCTGCTGCTGCTGGCAGAGTGACACCTGGGAATTTGGATATGTTTCCATATAATAGGCACATTTGGATCGAGATATTGAGTGACTGAGAGATAGTAGTGAAAATAATGGCCATTATATATATCAATAACTCAGGATGTACGCGACTGGGCCGCGGTGGCTGTAACTGTCTTACAATAATAAATTTATACACAGTCACTAAAATGAAAAAGTCATGAACAAACGTGTATATATGCTGACAAGTGGATTGAATTGCAAAACAAAGCTGTGCAATTGTATCTTAGGTATTTAAATAGTATCCCACTGAGTTATAAAGGGGGCTGTTGTGCATTAGTGTGAAACAATTTTATCTGAGAACAGTCAGTGTTAATGGGAGAGAAGTGAAACACAACACAACCGAACAACCAGACTGAATATACAAAGATGGACTCGTTTTTTTTTGTTTGTTTGCTGCAATCAGTTGTTTTCTTTTAGATCACTATGAAAAGCAATCATATATCTCTCTTGCAAGATTTGTGATTGAAAAACAAATCAATTTAAGGAGGTAAATAAAGGGGGGGTGGTTGTTGACATCAGTATTTCAAAAGTACATTTGAAGGGTCGAACACAATCCCAGCTAATAAACTGTAACCACAACAAATATAATGGAAGGAAAAACAAACAGAAAGTCGGCAAGTAAGATACGGCAGCAGGACTTAAGCGGTATAATTTTCCTCTTTGCATACTAATAGGGAAAGCAAGTATGTGCTTTGAATCTGTTTCTCTGTAAACACACTGTTTTTGAATGATAAATATAGGTTGATTTTTATATATCTCAGTATAATATTTCTCTTATAAACATTCTTCCTGTTGTCATGCTTTTTAAAATGATTGTAGAAGACAGTGTATGCTGAAAACATAACTCTCCGTTATTTTCATTGCAGTTGCTTCTATCAGCTTATCAACATTGTTTGTGGTTTGTGCTTTTTATTTGGACAGTAATTAGTGCATTCTGTTAATATAAATATACGAAACACGTACATAGAAGACATGGTGCTGAAAAAATCAGTATGGCAACAGCTCACAGGAAGGTCCTCTACATTACAGCTTGCCATCCAAAAATTATCCATTAGTGAAAATGATTCATACACTGCTGAATAGGGTTTTTTTCTTTAATCACATGCTTTTATATTACAGTCCTTATCAAAGTAGAAACGGGGGCTGTTCTTTTTAGAACACTGGTCAGAAAATATAGGATGGAAAACTACAGGGGAAATATGACTTCAATCCCCTCCCTCTCTAAGGAATAAATTATTTCTGCAATAAATAAATAAATAAATTAGTATACATATGATTTCCTAGTTTAACACACACCGATTTCCGAAAGGTATCACAAACTTGATACACACTGGCACGTCCTAATACATTTATGCCTTCAAACAGGCCCTCTCTACGGGTTTACTTGCTATCCATTACATCACCACTTTGACAGGTTTGACAGCGAACAACTAAAACCTCCTTTTACATCGGCCCCCTCTCAGCGCTCTCATCCTCAAGCACTCAGAGAGGACAAAAACATGAAAAAAATAAAACCTCTCTGTTCATCAGCAGGTTTGCCCCCTACAGCGGCCTCCCTGCTCCAAACCAGAATGGAGTCTCACCGTGCGTAGCTGGATTAATATTTACGGAAGGGTCTCGAAAGCATTTTCCCCCTCAAAGGTGGATGCAGGTTCCCGTCAATCTTTGACCTCGTACCCGCCCAACATAGAGCTGTGTTGGGGTCGGGGGGATCACACTGGGTTGGTCTGGGGGTCGTCAGAGGGCGAGTAAGCCGGAGGGACGGGGTTGGGTTTGATGGTTTTGCTCTTCATGTAGGAGATCAGCTGGTCGGGGATCTCAGCCAGTACGTCTTTAGCCAGCCGGGCCATGCTCAGCACGTGGTTACCTGTACGGTCCATGTAGTCTCTGAATGGGACAAACTGTTGCAACAGGGAAAATAAAGGAGTTACTTCTTGAATAAGTATGCCATCTTGCTCCACACACTGTAAAATTTGTCTTTGAGCTGCAGTTGAAGCGCTGTTTGAAGTGCTAACAGTTAGATGTGCTAAATGTTAGCAACCCTGAACACAAGACAACAAAAGCTGAAGTTGAAGTGCTGTCTTGAATGAATCTCTTCTTATCATACTTTCTACATACTGAATCTTTCAGTTTTGTTTTACAGTGCCCTCCTTTGGAAGTTTTTCTCCTTTAATTTTAACATTGAATGCACACTACCTTAATACTGTAATTGTGGCCAAAAATGAATCTTCTAAATACTGTCTTGAAGGGGGTGAAGGCAGTCACTCCCTTTACATTTTAATAAATTTGCAGAAATCTGTTTTCTACAGTTCTACAATTTCATTTAGCCGACGCTTTTATCCAAAGCGACGTACATCTGAGAGTAGATGCAACACAAGCAAGGATCTAGTCAGGAGAAAACAACCTGGATAAGAGCCATAAAACAAGTTCAAGTATGTGTGTTTTCACTTTGATATGAAAGAGTCTTTTTAAATCAGATTCTTGTCAAAAAAGACAAATTAAATTAATGATGATTCAATGTTTAAAAACAGAAAAATGGGAAATTTTCCAGGAGAAATTGAACATTTTGTACAGTCTTGTTCTAGTTAGCATCAACTGTGCTGCATGTATATTTCCCACAGTATAGCTTTGTGTACATTCTTCCATTTACTTTGTGGACTGAGGACTTGCTTGAACAACACACACCAGATAATTTCATGTCCTCCTTCGTCATTACTGAGCAGGAGACGTGTTCATGCTGTCTCTTTCGCTGTGACAGACAGCAGGGATTGCGCTGAACAGAACACTTCCAGTGGATATTTCTGGATTTGTGTTACTGAATCGCAGGAGACTTCTGAGTCTTCCTTCAAGTCCCTTAATGTCATTTTCCCTCTCAACAAGCAACCAAAGTCGACCAATCAGAGCTCTGAGTGTCACCATGAGCTTTGTCTGTAGCAACAGTAGCCCTGAAGTGTAATTACATTTTTTAGAAGGCTATCTGGGGCGATACATGCAGAAGCTGTGTACCTATGCCAAACTCATTAGAACTCATTGGTGGCACTAGAGAGGTCAGGTCTGTAAAATCTAAAGAGATTAGCCTCTTTAGTGCATGAATGTGTTTGGAAATATTTGCATGTATTACTGATATGAGACTTTATGTTAGAAACAGGTGAAGAGGAAAAACAAGGTGAAAAGTGTTCACCCAAAACATTAATGGTTATCCTATGTGGACTAAGAACATGTCGAGTAGATCTTATGGAAATCAGTCGCTTATTTTCTGGTAATTTGTGCACAAAGTTGACATTTTGGTCTGCATATGGCCTGCTGAGAAAAAAAAAACCCTGCAAAATGGAAAGGCTTCATGTTTGATAAATGTGTTTGGTAAATGTCATGGTAATGTGCTCATTGGATTTTGATATTATGGAGATCAGAGGGTCACCAGACTGATTAGATGTTATTTCCTCAGGACCCTGACAATCCATGGCATATTTCAAGAGACATTTTGCTTTGGAATTAAAAGGGAAAAAAAGAACCAAGATTGACATCTACCGTACAGGCATGGCCACTAATGAGCCAAAAAATGACTATTAAGCACAACATTAGGAGCATCTTACCTGCACAATGTCTCTCTCTGCCAACTTCCCCCGCGAGGAGATTCTGATGTCGTCACCATCTAGCTCAACCATGGCTACAGAGAGAAAAAGTTTTTATTAAAAAATAATCTCCTGTGTGACTTGGTGTCCAAATGGTACACAAATTTATCAAAACATGAGCCTGGAGGGAAAATATTCTCATTCTGTGCATTGACCAGATTCTTTCAAGTACAATAGTTGTTATTCTCCTGTGAAAAGTCAGAGCTGATGGAGAGTCAGCAAAGTCATATCTTTCTCCTGACAAACTTTAGTTAGTATTCTCACCATCAAACTCAGCTTGGCCAACTCCAACAATGATGATAGACATGGGGAGCTTAGCTGCCTGTCATGAACAAAGAGAACAGACAGTCAGTTGTCACTCACATGCCTGGAATATAATATTTTCTGAAAAATAAAAAAAAGAACCCCAACATAAGAGATTTTATCAGAGCATAGAGGGGTTACATTCCAAATTATGTGTCTTTTTTCAACCAATGCACATCTCATACTGCAAAGTCAGTATTAACTTGCAAGCCCAGATCCCCAGAAAAGCCACAGACAAACAAAATAAAGGATAAGACAAACGTGAATTATACATAGCATCATAGCAGACCGTGTTTCACATCACATTCTCTTGCACAGTTTGTGTCGTCAAGGGGCCAAGAGAAAACACAAAATACATTATTCAACTCAGGGGGCTTCATGGCATACATCAGTTAGCATGTAACAGAGTATTTCAGCTAACAGCTATACAGGTTTATAATGGAGAATATTTTCCTGGTTGAACTACACAAGGTTACATAACGTTCGTGCAGTTTATAGAAATCCCACACACATCACTGGCATTATTTATTCATGACTTTTGCATATAGAAATGTTTGAAATACTGTTAATATCAGAACAGAGATGTCCTGCCTATTCAACGCCAGTCGAAACAAATGTGAACCCTACGTGATAAAGGTTTCATAAGGCTCATTTTCTAAACACTTTGTGGTGTAGAGGTTCCTGTTCCTGCATGATATCAGACCACAGCCCCGATGTGCAGAATGTGAAAGCTCTGGGATGGATGAATGATATATGCTTGTGGTAGAAATGCATTTACAGGGGTAAAAGTAGGTCAGCTTTCCTGGAAAAACCTCCCGAGAGGAGAGGCCTGTCACAGATAGGAGTAAATAGACTGAGAACGACCACCACCACCCCCCACTTCATGCTCTCTATCATTCTTCTGCCTCCGTCTCTTTTCCCATTTTGTTTTTCCCTCCACTCGGCTCATTCCTCATGACCATCTTCCTCTCACACAAAAATACATTTTCTGTGCTCCCCTCTTCCAGCAGGTCAGAGCCCACAAGCGTATACCTATAAATGCCAGACCAGATTCTGTATCCAGAAGTGAATTATTCAGCCTACACCATTTGTTACTTTGCCTGTACTGTAGAGTCACTCAGGGGATCTGTCTGCACTCAAACCCCCTCCTTTTCACAGCATACAACCACAATAAACATCCAGACACTCTGTAGGTTCATTTCATTTAAAATTAAGTAACGATAGAAGCGTTTGACCCATTGACCAGGAGGATTTAGCACTTAAATAATTTCATTTTCTGACAGATAGACGTTTCCACTGCACTTAAAATAATCCAATTTGTCCTGTATATGTAACTTTTTTGTTTATTTTTTAAGGTCATATTGGGGAGTGTTGCTGCATATGTGAGAAGGGTTGTCTAAGTTTACATTTACATGTTGAAAAATGGAAAAAAATGGCAGCATGGAGTAGAAAAAAGCCACTGCAGCCACTATTCATCTGTGTTTAAAGCCTGTGGCATGACTAGAATAATACCCCCAAACCTGTGATGAATTTGTAGGTGGTAAATTTGCATTGCGGGTAACACAGATGCAAGATGTTGACAAAGGAGGAGAGTATATCACTGGTTCTGCTTCATCAGTTTAGATCCTTTTTGGGGAAACAAGCTGACTAGTGACATTTGACAACATTATAAAGCAGGATTCATTGAATAAATTCTGAAGTGGTAGAGTTGTCTTCTTCCCCTGCAGTAGCTTCAGTGTTAAAAAAAATCTTTTATTCTGTCCATCACTATTACATATTCTGTATCAGCTTGTTCCATTACATCATTGGAGCTATAAGATGACACTGAGTGAAATACTGCAACCCCAACACTTCATGTTTTTCTGGATGCACCATTACATCAAATGAAAGTACACTACTAGTCAAAAGTTTGGACACACCTTCTCATTTAATGGTTTTTCTTCATTTTGGTGACTATTTACATTGTAGATTGTCCCTGAAGGTATCAAAACTATGAATGAACACATATGGAATTATATAGTAAGCAAAAAGTGTGAAATAAATCTAAACATGTTTTATATTTTAGATTCTTCAAAGTAGCCACCCTTTGCTTTGATTACTGCTTTGCACACTCTGGGCATTCTCTCCGTGAGCTTCATGAAGTAGTCACCTGATGATACCTACAACACTAAGTATATTGTCAACAAGCATCAAAGTTGTACACTACCAGTCAAAAGTTTGGACACACCTTCTCATTTAATGGTTCTTCTTTATTTTCATGACTATTTACATTGTAGATTTTCACTGAACTCCTCAAGAGAATGCCAAGAGTGTGCAAAGCAGTAATCAAAGCAAAGGGTGGCTATTTTGAAGAAGCTGAAATGTAAAACATGTTTTGACTTATTTCACACTTTTTTGTTTACTACATAATTCCATATGTGTTCATTCATAGTTTTAATGCCTTCAGTGGGAATCTACAATGTAAATAGTCACAAAGATAGGACAAGAAAATAAGAAAAAGCATTAAAGGAGAAGGTGTGTACAAACTTTGAAATGGTAGTATATTTTAGATGTCTTATGGAATATTTCCCCAAAATCAAACCCAACATTTTGTAGGTCTTTGGAAATGTTAAACTGTAACACTGAATAATTAATTCAACAAAATGTAAACTGCTGGCTTAAATAAGAATTTTGACAAAATAAATACGTTCAGTATCTCTTCTTGTTACAATCTGTGCAGAACAAGTAGCTTATTGTCTTATTTTAATAGAAGCTTCACAAGTTGGTGAATCTTTAGCCTTTTCTGATTCAGAATGAATAAATTCCACCAAATGAAGCCCTTTGAGTGTTCCACAAACTTTAAAATATTCATGGATTTTATGAAAGTAGTGGTGAGCCAGTCTTGCATCCAAAACATCAAATTGACCACTGCAGACTTAATCTAATACCTGCATACAAATTAGTGGTGAATAGGTCAGACAGTTACTCTCTTTTATAATTTATGATCCCAAAATGATATCTGGAGCTTAAAGGAAAAACATCAAAGCAAGGAGATGCAGTTTGTATTTACCCCAGAGGCTGTTCTGTTGGATATGTGAACATATTAGTCACTGAAGGCTTAAGCTGTGCTGGTTTGGGGAACAAGGAAATCAGAATAAATACACCCGTACAGTTCGGCCATTAGCATTAATAGCAAAATTACCAGCCAATATCTACTCTGTGCAATGTTTAAAAATAGCACCAAAGATAAAGCACAGTCTATAAGAAAGCAAAAGATGCAGACATGAGTGTTGCACATAACTCCTTGTTTATGATTCATCTCTCCAGGGCAGAGTGAAGCAGGCCATCCAGTCTCTAGCTCTGTACGGCAGAGGAGGCAGCAGCAGAGTGCAGAGCAGCAGACAAGATCTTAAAAGGAAGGTGTGGCTGTTCGAATGGTGTGATTAACAGTCGCAAATTCCCTTTAAACCCAGTCTGCTGGGGGTCGGAACGCCGTGTTGCCGTGAGGGTCTAGCCGGTCGATGGATTCCAACTACAGGTGAGCTGCAGTGTTGTCAGGACACAGCAAATAAGCAGCACAGACATCATAGGCATTAGACAAACACAGTAAATTCTAGCATAAACTGACAAGCTGGTGCCTCAGTTAGTGCTCCGGTTTGGGACGATGACTCTATTAAAGTGAACCTATTGGCCTGAGAGTGAATCTCAGCTGAGCCCCACAGCCTCCTGAGGGTTTCAATAAGAAGGAGAAATACTGGACATCCGAGCACATGGGGGGGTGAGACAAGTGGAGCAGAAAACATCCCATAAATCCTCAAATCTAGTGCTACTGGCTTATAAACCGTCAAAGTAACAGAAAACCCGAGAGCGGTACCATAGTAAGATAAAAAGGACCTGCGATGCCAACAGCCTGCAGAGCTGAAGACAAGGGAGAGAGGAGTGAACCTCTCTGGACTTGTATCAGAGCAGCACTTACATTCACTATGGCCTCCTTGGTCTGAGCCATGTCGGATATCACACCGTCAGTGATGATGAGCAGGACAAAGTATTGGGATCCATCCTGAACCGCTGCTGCATACCTGGTGAAAGAAATCATCCGTTGGAAAAGATGCAGACAGATTGCATATTCACGGGTTTACATAAAACTGTGGCCTGAGAGAAGTGAGTACTATGTCAGTGTCAATACATGAAAAAAACATCCCTCAGAAACAAACTGCCCCTCTGCCCAGTGTGCGACACAGAAGTTTAATATAGGCATGTAAAGCAGTAAAGTGTGTTGTGTAGCTCCTCACGTCTCAGAGGTCTATCCAGACACTATTACGAAACCCATCAGAGACACCACAGTGAGTGTGGCCTAGTTTCAAACGCCCATCGCTGGCTGCCCTATGCATAATTTATTAAACTGTTTATGCAAGTGCAGCAGTCTTATTCTTTCAGAACATTATTGATTGCAGAGGTCTCATTTGACCAGACTTGATGAGCGAGAAGAGGGGAAATAAAAAACGTGGTGGCTCATCGCCGGAGCCAAGGACAGGTGGGAGGTGACCCCTCGCTCTCGCCCTCAGCCTGCTAAATTTGACGTTTTAATCAGAGACTGTGCCCAGTCAGTGACAACAGCAAGAGCGATGTCTGGTGTTTAGCAGATTAAGCATACATTTGTCTTCCTCACTTGCCTCCCAACAATGTGGAGCGCATTCACTGGAGGCAGCTGAACATTACAGCTTTGTAGTAACTGTAGCACTAAACTCCATTCTGTATTATAGATCCCAACACACACAGAAGTGGCGCATTTAAAATATTAACCATTTAACAGCCTATGGTACAGTTGGTATACAGTATACATAATGCATCAACACCTTTCACCTCTTCAGCAGCATTTCTTGCTTTCATTAATTAATCAGCTCTCAGCTTGTGATGCATGAAAGTATCTGAAGTGAACTGAGCGCAGCTGCTCAAAAGAATTGCATGACCTGCTCAGCATCTGATGCTAAGTGCTGTTTTTTGGTCAGGTAAATAGCCATTTTAATCTTTTCATCAGTGCTTTTTTGGATGACCTGTTTCAGTTATTCTGGATAGTGAAGCATCTCTCAAGGCCTCCACCATCTTTGTGAAAAAGCATTTTACTGCATTCGTATTATTCTGCACCCTTCGGGCATGAAGAGACTGTATGAAGTGAAATTTTATAAATACATATACAATTGCTTTCAGCCGGGACTATTTCCTGCCATAATGCTGCATTTTTACTAAGCAATAAAATCCTTAGAGGAACTTTTAGTTATTATTAATTTTTATTCCTCGAAATCTTGAAAAAGGTCTGCAGGGGACTTTTATCTTTTAGGATTTTTATTGGTGGATTTTAAATGGAAGTGATTTAAGCTGCAGATTGTGCTTCCAGTTTTCTCGACACCCTTAATACCGAGCTCTTTTTTTGCGTTTTATTACTTAGCTGGGCACATAGTAGGATTTTAAGCACTGCGGAAGTCGCTGAAGGTTATATGGAATTTTAATCAAGAAATATGAAAATCTAATGGTAAAATTTCGTAGACTAGTTTTGTCTTTAATTTCGAGGTATCTCTTTGTTATTGAGGACGTAATCAGTCTGCTGCAAGATGAATTTTCATGATGTAAGTGTTAAGAAAAGCAGAAATACATGTAAATACTGAAATACTCAATTAATAAAGTGCACAAAGGTTGGTCATTAATATACAAGTCCAAGCCAAGTTCGAGTTGTTGTGCACCTACACCTTAATATAAAAAACCAACTATTGTTTCTACCATGACATAATAATTATGTTTTTTAAAGATTATTTTCAGGGTTTTCCTCTTTATTGTAAGGGGAGCTGAAAAGAGAAACATGATAGAGAGAGGGGAAATCATGCAGCAAAGTGACCCAAACCCATTCTACTGCAGTAAGAACTCAGGCGTAATGTCTGAGGTTTTCAACATCTATGGCTTTTCAATTTGTCTTGTGCACGTAGTCCATGTGCAGTGACAGGAGGGTTGTCATGGGGCACTAAAGCATGTAGTGCCCCTTTGGATTAAAGCTCATTTACTGAATAGTGTGACTCAGAAACACATGTCATGAAAGGCTACATGACATGCAGCCATTTACCAGCCTCCTGCCAGTCATGCCATCTGAGCTTCCCACTTTGACCACATTATGTGTCTAATACATAATGTAGCAGCTGAACTCTACGGAATCAGGGCCCCACATGTGCCTGATTATCATTTGTATTCATGTCAGCCTGGCAGCTGATTGTCTCTTTTCCCTTTATTAGTTCAGCTCAACTCACAGAGAAACCATCACTCACTGTCTTAATACCTCCGATGCTGCGGCTGCCTGCTGGAGATTATTTACAGACTGACTTTCAAAGAAAGCACTGCGTGCTCTGATATATTCTCTGGGACCGATGTTTGTGTTTGTACCTTGCCACGTGATTAACAACAGGAGCGAAGTTGGTAGGTCCATACAGCTGAACCGTCTTAAGGCTTTGATGGTAAGCTTCAAGAATCCCCTCCATGCCGTTGCAGTACGGGTTCTCAACGTTGCCATTCTGAAAGAAACAACAACAAAACATGAATGGTACAAACCATATGATGAGAAACAATCTTCGTTGCCAATGAAATCACAATGTGAGGGATAACCTCCTTAAACCGTATTCATTTTTGACAGTTTGGCCAATATTTGTGCAATACTTCTGTCACTGAAATAGGAAATGCTCTTTTAAGATGCATTTTCCATTGACTTTTTTGCACAAAGTTACTTTTTTAATGTTGAATACAATCTTTTTAATTTTTCCCCTTTATGGTAATTGTCCATAAACACTAGTTTGACAGTGTTGTGTCAAACTACAATGAGTTAAACTTGTACTAATTGGATTTTGTGGCCACTTTGGGGCAGCAGAAACAAGCTGTGAGCACTGGTATATTGTCAATGTTTAAATTTCTATGGTGAACTTGTTAGCAAATAGTTGATATTTTACATATCCAGCACTTACACACAATATCACTCCTTTAGCTGTTTTTCAATCATTTTTTGTTCGTTTTATTGAATTCTATCCTGCCCTTTTAACATAGAAGAGTAAGTATTTGTTGTTCCAACCTGTGTCATCTCTACAACAGAATATGCACTGTATTGGAAATGATAAATGTCAGATTAAGAGTGGAATCTTGGACCAGAACAACACATCACTAACAAGCGTGTTTGCATCACGTAGAGCCACATACCTGCATTGCATAGTTAATGAGGTTGTCAATGCTGCTTGTGGATTGTCTAACCGAAGGTCTTGGTAAAGTTGGCGGACATTTTGAGGGACAGAACCATGTTGTCGAACATCCAGAGCATCATATTGCAGATTGTTTGTTGTCTGGAGCGGTTTCTTAGATCACAAACGATGGCTTTTTCAACATTTAAGTGTCTGCTAACATGTCATGCTAACAAGTCCTTCTCATCTGTCTTTTATCATCTGTGGCATCAAGTCATTTGAATAACGCTGTATTTTCAGGAGGCCTTTGATAATCACATGTCTGTATTGGTCACATTATCTGATCTTTGTCCTTTAAAGCCACACTTGATGAGGACATAGTTTAACTTAAAGGGGAGAATTTTTCCCCAGTTAAACAACTTAAAAACTAAACTTTTTCCAACTATGACAATAGAAATCACCATTTTTTCGAAGTCAGAAAAGATGAGCATTTACAAGGTGCATTTATATTTGTCCAGTGTAACATCCACCATCTCCTCAGGGAAACATATGTCCTTTTAGCTGCTAAATGCTTTGCTTTGTTCACCAACCCGTGGTTAACTGTGTGCTGCTTGTTGCTCAGCAGGTAGTCTAAAATGAAATGAAGCCAGTGAAGTTTCAGTCTGGGGAGCTTCACAGTGAGCCGAAACTGTTTTAAAGATCTGTGATTCTGACTTAAGAAGCAACTGTAAAGCTAAAATATGGATGCTTTAAGAGAGGAAGCAACTTGTGCCAAGACCATATAAAACCCTGAATACAAAATAGAAGACAAACATTTCCACAAATAAGCGCTCCTCTAAATAATCCGATATTCTCAATGCAATTATGCAGATCAGCATTGCTCCTGCCTATATTGCCCTCTTTGGTTTTCTCCAGGAGCACTTAGGATTGTGATTAGGTCTGGCTCACTCTTCTGACAACCCGGAGACTTAAGTGCTGCCATTGTTTTAATTAGCTTTGCACATCACGACGTTACCCGCTGGTGAAACTACAGAAAAAGTAGACTTTAGCTGAGAGCACAAAATACTGTGCCCAAAGTTTTGAAAGCTGCTGATGAAAGTTTCTTTTTCCACACAGGCAGGATGGTCAGTCTCCCTCTGACTCCTCAATCAAACACTGTAAAGTAACGTTCTAACATGAAAAAATAGAATAGAATCCATGAACTTATGCCTCCAGTGGCCATTATAGTCAGGGGTTGAACTTAAACTGTTGGATTTTTCGTTTAATTAGAGGCGACTCCATGCTCCCCCTCAGACGCAGTGAAGTAGTGATTTAGTAGTCTCAAGTACCACACATGTTGTTCTTCTATAAAACATACAGCACAGAGTTTCTCTTTGAGGGCTGAATGACATTTTCAAAAGAAAACAAACACTTTTTGCCCCCAGAGATGTGCTTCTCAAACTTTGCTTCAAAGGTTAAGTTCCTCAGCTACAGGGCAAATTTCTATCCAAACATGTAAGAGATATTTCACCCAAGACTGAAACTTTACTTTGAAACTCGCCTACATGACTACGGCATAAAAGAAGAAGGCTTCAATTATATGGTGAGATGAATCTTAATTTGCAGATTTTAATGGAAACATGGAGTGATGCAGACGTTACCCTGTAGACACACTCCTCATTAGGCTGCACTGTGCACCAGCCAGAGCACATTAGCTGGCTGAGAGAAGCTAAATTGATTTAAGAATCTTTCAGCCTTACAGAACCTAATTTGCACTATAAAAGATAAATGGAATTCAGTCAGAATTATGCATGTCAGAGATATACAGTGGCAGGATTATTTTCAAAATGCACACATTCATATTGCACCTAAAAAAAACACGCTGACCCATATATGGAGGGAGAATAAACTCCACAGGGAGGGCCAAAATCATCTTCACATGGGCTTACGTTCGTTTTATCAAAAATTCTCACGGCGAATTACAGCTTCAGCGTCAGAAATAATCCAATGGTTTACTCACCAGTGGAAATTCATGGGAAACCCTCCCATCAGGGGGCAGCTTAGCACCAAATCCCAGCGCTGGGAACATCTTATCACTGTCATAGTCCTGGATGATCTCCCCAACAGCCTTCAGGGCCATGGCGTAGGCATTCATCTGGTATGGGTTCATGTAGTGTAGTGAAGTGGACTGGGATGGATTTCCTTTCAAGACAAGAAGAGTCAGAGTCAGCGATGCAAACCAGCAGACTGAGAGCGAACTGACAGCTGCAACAGGAGAGAAATGAGCGGACCAAAACTAAATTGGATGTCTCGAATCAGAAGTGGGCCTCGACCTGCCTTGTTAGCAGTATCGGAATTCTGTAAAAAAAAACTGACGGCTGCTGCATGAGGATAAGAGCATATTAATATTTTCTGTTCCTGGATTCCTTTTAATACTTGGAATAAATCAAATGGTCAAAAACGGTTAATTATAAGCAGAGAAAGGAAGACACTGTCAGGAATCGGACTGAACTGATCTTCAAAGATGTTGTTTCATGATGAGAACCTCATGCTAAGTCCACATCATGTTGGATGGACACAGTAATAACACTCTACAGCGCTACATCCACTAAGTTTGGTTTGTAATTACTTTGAGATAGGTACTTAGGAGGAGATAAAACATCTGTATTTTCTTGGCATGAGGTGCCAAGTATACATCAGAGCTTTCAGAAACAGCTAATTTATTCAGTTGCATTTAGTTTTCACAGGTCAGAAACTTGTAATTACAATGACTCTGATGTGACATGAATGTGACATTATGGGAAGTCCTTAAGTGGGGAATTAGAGTGACAGTTTAGCAGATTTGATACTTTCCTTCCATTCATCCATCTTCACTTCAGATGTTTTAATTGTTTCTGTTTTGAGCATTTCTTCATTTGTGCAGATGCATGTGGTTATAACGTGATCATGCCTATTTATTAGTTGTATTTTAGATTAGACACACTTTTTTAAACTTTGCTAAATTCTCTTTATAATAACAGGCATTGTGTCCTCTCTCTGCCCCAATTCTGATGCACCTGTCAAAGTCTAGCATGCCAACACTCCCAATAAAACTACTTTAACTATATAAGAAAGAGACACTATCATAAGCAGGGAGAAAACTCCAGCCCCTCGTTGATTCATGAAAAGTGTCACAGTCATACATGGGATGGCAAATGGAAGCAGAGTGAGCTGAAGGTAGTGGAAACACTCACCATTTGATGCCGTGAAATCAATGGCCACCGTGAAGTGAATCTGAGTCCTGGAACAGATGAATAGAGGAAAAGGATGCTGTTAACAAAAGAGAGGTAGAGAAACTGCAGTGTAATGAAGCTCTCCTAGGTTTCAGTACGATCTCTGCTCTGCTTCTCATCATGCGACAAAACTAAACCCCAAAACAGTGGCGATGATACACCTCCTTTGTCGACTTTCACAGCTGCCGCAACACGGGACCTAATCAAGCTTTTATTATTAAACCCGAGGGTGAAACATACAGTACTTATGGTGGAACTGTATCCACTCTTCTGATCTTTGAATCTTACTTAAAGATTTAACACCACAGTGGCAAAAACACAAACACACCCGCAAAAATCTGGATTAAATGATAATGGCACAGCTATTTCCCAAATGGTTCCCACAAACATATAATGAGAAGCTGCAGCTGGCTGAAGGATTAACGTCACACTGTGAAAAGATATGAGTACAAACAAAGCATGAGAGCCGCAAAACACAAATATGTACATTTACACAAACCAGCTTCAACCTCAGCCACCGTCACATTCGTCTGTATTGCCTTCGGTCAGCTTGGTCACTGCTGTGTGACCAATAGGTGGAGGTCTTCCATTCACCGCCTCACGGCTGAAGAATCCGCCTTAAAACATTTCCAGAATCTATTGGATGCTTTTTTTTATTCATGAGCCCATAATGATAGCCAAAGCCTTGAAAATAAACTAAACACGACCTAACTAGTCTCCGCTGGATTTGCCTTTTTCCCCGAGAGAGACAAATGAAGAGCAAAGGAGAGGGAAGCTTGGATCAAAGTGTGTGCTCTTTCATTGTGATTAACACTGATTGCCTCTTCTTGACTTCACCTCCATTCAGAAAATTCCCACAAGCACAGTATTGGAGATAATGGCGACTTCCTCCTGGGGAGACTCTGACCTCAGCTCATTAATCAGCATTGAGCCGGACCGCTCAACTGACAAAGGGGAATTGTTACTGTGGCATGCTGCTCAATTTGAAAGTCTCTGCTGATTTATGTGGTTACTTTTGAATGTTTGACTAGAAAAGCGAGGCGGTGAGTTGGATTCGAGGCCGAGGGCAGGACAGAAGGAACTGACACGTGAGAAGTTTCAAATTGCCAAACAGATCATTAAACAGAGGTCCGTCCTTTGACATTAACTGCTGCCACGAGTTGAACTGTGATTTATTTTAACAGAAAGTTTACAGGGACAAGAGCTCAGCAGTGTTCTCTTTCCAATTAATTAATCAATTAGTCACGTACTGTGGAAATCAATTAAGCTAGAATGACAAACATTTTTTTGTGATCAGCTTTTGAATTATGAGCAGCTGCTGTTTTCTCTGTTTCACACAATTTGAGTATCTGTGAGCTGCACACAACTGGTCAGACATAAGCAATTTCGTCCTTTTAATACAGTAAATACCTAAAAATGAAATAATTGTCATTTTAGCAATCTAACAAAGAAAAAATTAAATTAGCAGCTTGTTAGTCATCTGTAGTTTGCAGGTACAATCTTAAAATGTGACAAAATCCTAATAAAACCCCAACAGAGGGCATTTAATCACCTGGATGTACATCATCTGCAGTTTACGTATGCAGACAAGCGAGAAAGTGGTGTTTCCAGAGAACGATTTACAAAAGAGGACTCTACAATTCCCCATGATTATAACAGATTTGACAGATACTGTGGCTTTCCTCAAGTCACTGAGCTTTTCAGTATCCTGGTTTTATTGACATTTATTGGTATTTAGTAGTGGAAAACAGGAAATTTATTCAAACCTCACCATTTTCAGCCTATTACCTACTGCATTATACTCAGATTTTAAGATTCCAGTGACTCTGCTGGGCTCCATATCAAGGCTCCGGTAGTAATTAACATTTATTCAAGTTCAAGACAACCAAGTCCGTAAAAATACATTTAAACCCAGAGGAAGAAATCATGGTGTTTCCCTGCAATCAGCTGCATCAGTGTGACCCCTGAGCTCTGATGCATTAATACACCACAAACATCACATATTGCACATTAAACCGAGGCACATATTTATTTCAAAGTCATGCATATTCTTATATATACACCAACACAGTACAAATAGTACTCTGGAGAAAACCAGACACTTTTTGTAGGTGCAATTTAGGTGCTGAGAGCAAATTCTGTGGTGTAACGTAGATGCATGAACTCAGCAGCAACGAAACACAACACTCTGCAGCAGGTAACATTGCCATGACAACAGTGTCAAAGATAGGAAAATAAGCCACAATTAAACTTCGTTCATCCGGTGGACAGGATCGCTGTGAATAATCCAGCTAGTGTATTCAATGTACACTGATGATTTATTTATCAACAGGAAAAAAGACACGAGGTACAGGGATTGATTGTGTCTAAGAGCTTTTCTGAAGTGACAGTTACACATATCCAACAATTACTTGCCTTTTTATTTACCCTAATTCTCCCAAATCAAAAACTTCACTAAAACCGAGTGTTTTATTTACCTGATCCTAACACTACAATAATAATATCGTATTTTCAATACCCACACTGTTCTAGGAAAAAGATCGATCCTATCTATTCATCTAATCTAGTCTCTTCAGCTTTACATCCATTCATATTAAGGTTAAAGCTGCTTTATATCTGTAAAGTAGTTTTCCATTAACACATTCAGGAGTTAAGGCACTTTTAGGGACTTTCTATTAGAGAAAAGTACCGAAACAAACAGCAGAGCAGCAGGTTCACGGACACACAGAGCTTCACTGCAGGAATGGTTACATCTCTCAACAATGCGGAAGTTTTAGGCTCCAAAGGTAAAGCGGAAATTAATTCAAAAATAATCCCAAACATAGTTTTCATTAAAAGAAAAAGGGAAATTCAATTATGTTGTTCTGACCCCCATTTTGCCTTGAAAAGTTCAACTTATGGCACTTGCGCTGAGATTTCTTGGACCAATTTAAATTAATTGCTTCAACTGGTGACACACAAATTAATTAAGTTTATTCAAATTAGGCTAACAAGTAATAATAAAAACTCTGATTGAAGTTAGATGTACTGAAATGAATAAACACTCATTTATTTCAAGTGTCCAGGCTCATTGAGTGGGATAAATTGAAGATAAAAACTACATTTATCAATTTCAAGTGAATTAAACAGTTACATCCTGAAACGTTTTTATCATGTTTTTGTCATTAGACATCAGATGCACAATGCTAAAGGAGCAGTAAACCTAATTTTCTCACTTTTGCTGACATGACAATACCAGTTTAAAGGCATAAAGTGTCATTTGATGTCGATAGACTCCGCAAAACTGCCGTTACCAAAATAGAAAGATCAACGTGATTCATTTTAAAAACTACTGTTCTTCAACTGCAGCTCACTTCCATTCTTTAGACTGCAGGTACTTGGATGGTTGACTGATCCAAGCCTCTTTCTTGGATCTCAGCTGTCTCAGTATCTTCTCTCTCTCTTATGTAATCCCAGTCTGACTCGGTGAGTCCGACTCGACTGTGACTCGGTGTACGTTTGTATGTTTGGGACCAAGCAGACGCCTCCCTGATGGTTATTGTGTAATGATAAGAATGTAAACATCTAAAGTACCTCAAGCTTCTGCACAGTACTTTTGCACAGCAGGGATTTGTTTAAACACCGAGCTCAAAAAAAAAATAAAAATTTGAGACTAAGAAATCAATATGGATCAATGTTGACTGATGCTGCAGTATTGTCTGCTTTGTTGGTCCCTCTGCAAACAAGCAATAGCTGCTCCAGAGATGGTATTTTTATCCTCTGCTATCCGCAAATCTATAGTCCTTCAGAGCAGGTTATGTTTCAGTCATTTTTCAGACACTTCTTTGAGTGACGCATCGCTCAATAGACTAATTTATGTACAATCATCATTTCCTCTACTTGGCCAGGAGTTAATAAATCTGACACCAGCCTTTCAATGGCCTCATCCACTCTGATTCCGTACACATCCTTCAGAACAGTCCGTCCAGTGATTCCCCTTCGGCTTCACTGTGTCCTTTCATATCACCACTCAGCGTGTCAGCTTCTCGGCTTTGTTCTCGGCTAGAATGATAACTCCCCCGACCAGTTTGTACATCACCTTGAATTACTGCAGCACTCTAAAATAGCTAGAAAAGCACCAGTGTCGTGTTGACTTTCCCCCTCCACTTAGACAAACACCATATGGCAGGAGTCTCTGTAATGTGAAATGCCTGCAGTCTTGGCAGTTTGGATGGGGAGGGATATCGTATGTAATGTAAAACAGTGTGACGAAGAATTCACCTGCAGTTCATGAACAGTCTCATCAGTATGTGCTGGAAATAGGCCAACGTGGAGAGTATGGCTGGTACAGATGAGTGCAGTAGTTTAAATGTGTGAAGAAATGCAGGCAGATGTTCACAAGGATGTAGGTTTGGTTTCAGAGACGTAGGAACACAGTGAGGAGACTCAGCCGTCATCAGTCTAAAAATGAATTCATTCTAATTGTGTTTCTAGTAGTTTCTTTAGCTATGTGAAGGAGGGTAAGAAACACCTCTCTGTATATTACGGTACAGTTCAACAGCACCAAGCTACGTACTCCAAGGTGGTCGTGAAGCTGAATCAACACCTCACAAAGGTGTAATACAGATGTTTAATTTAAACATGCAGAGAAGCTGGTGATGCTTTTCTCAGCCCTGAGCAGGTATTTATGTTAAAGCAACATACAGCTTCAAATACACTGCCTGGCCAAAAAAAAAAGTCGCACATTCTAATATTTCATTGAACTGCCTTTAGCTCTGAGTACAGCACTCATTCACGTGGCATCGTTCCTATAAGCTTCTGCAACGTCACAGCATTTATTTTTGTCCAGAGATGCATTCATTTTTCACCAAGATCTTATATTGATGATGGGAGAGTCAGAACATTGTGCAAAGTCTTCTCCAGAACATCTCAAAGATTCTCAATGGAGCTGAGGTCTGGACTCTGTGGAGGACAATCCATCTCATGCTCCCTGATCCACTCATTCTCAATGTGAGCCCCATGAATCCTGGCATCATCATCTTGGAACATGTCCATGACATCAGGGAAGAAAAACTCCATTGATAGAAAGACCTGGTCATTCAGTATATTCAGGTAGTCAGCTGACCTCATTCTTTGGGAACATAACGTTGCTGAACCTGACCAACCCCAGATCATAACCCTAACCCCCACAGGCTGGTAGACACTAGCCATGATGAGTTCATCACTTCATCTGCCTCTCTTCTTACCCTGATGCCCCCATCACTTTGGAACAGGGTAAATCTGGACTCATCAGATCACATGACCAACCACAGATGATGGTTCTCCACTATCCTTCAGGTTTTAATAATGCATTGAATGGTTCTTAACCTGATTGTAGTAGTTTCAGAACTCTCCTTAGTTGTTTTCTTTGCTTGATGCAGGCCAATAATTTGACCCTTCTGAGACAGATTAACATCCTTTCCATGACCACAGGATGTGTCTTCCAACATGGTTGTTTAAGAAATGAGAAGCTCCTCACTGCATCAGCTAGAGTTAAATAAGTTGTTGCAGCTGAAACGTATTCATCACTGCAGTAATTATCCAATGGACGACTCTTACCTATTGGCTTAGTTAAATCCAGATGGCGACTTTTTGTAGTTTTACCATTAAAGTGTGTAAAACCTGAGAGACAATATATAAGCGGTGAAATAACTGGAAGCAACTAAAGTAAAAATACTGACATTTTCACCAACTCAGATCTTTTCTCATCTGGAGTGTTTTCTGAAGAACGGTGGTCAGAGAGATTTTTCAAAGAAAATCAAGCAATCACTACAAAACTAATGTTGGCAAAAGTGTGCTGCTAGTAAAACCACATAAAATAAAAGTTGATTAGTTCAATTCTACACTGTAAAAAAGTCTATTTTAAAAATTACTTTTTACTTACAGATTTTTTTTCAGATTTTCTGACATGTCTAATATAAAATAACATTAAAAACCTGTAACACCTGAATAACCGAGAAAAAATCTTGTTAAGAAAACTTCATTTTCAGTTTTTTGACATTTAAAGTAAATTACAGTTAATTCACAGATTTATCATAATTTCCTTTTTATTTAGTTGTTGAAGCTATTGACTACAAGTTTAACACTGTAAATGTATTTCTAAAATTAGACATATCTAGTATAATTTTGCATAGATGTTTGTTAAATGACAGATTGCTTGAATAATTATAATTTCACAACAAAAAATATGTAAAGAATGTGCATAATATCAATAAGCACTGTTAATCAGTTAATATACATTTGTTTTTGTCAATATATACATCATTTATCATGTGCAAGTATATGTGTGTAAAATGTCATTGTTTCTACACGTGTAAGTAACACGTCTATATAATAAATCACATCATTCAGCACCAAAAAGCCAGAAAATACAGAAAAAATATGGAATTAAAGAAAACTATGTTTTTTTTGGTTATTTTACTGTATTATTTGGAAAACCAGGTTCATAAATGCTACCATTTTCCCCCCTTTTTTTATTTTCACAGTGTAACTGGAAGTGACTCAGGCAAATTATGAACATTTTCAGCAACTCAGATCTGAATTAATGAGACGAGTGAGATTTTATAAAGAATATCCAGGAAAAACTACAAAACTGATGTGGGGAAAGAGGGATTTTGTAAAGCTTCACACAGTATGAGGCAGTAAGTGTGACTAAAGGAAAGTCTAGATCAGGGAGTTCAACACAAGTGAGACTCAGATTGCTGAAAACTGTCATGACAGTTTCTGGTTGTGGTGATTCCCTGGATAGAAACGAACACAACTGTGTCATACATGAATGCAAAGTGAAGTGTTCTGCTTCTGAACACGAACAGTGCCAACAGTGGCCTGATGTCAGAACGAAACCCAACAGGTCAGCACACAGCCGCTGAAATCATTTAACATCAACGCCGTCTCTCTTTTCTTTTTGCAAAGCTGAACAAATAACAAAACTAAGCTGCTGCACTACAATATAACTTTGTAAAAGAACAACTGTCACGGCTGAGAAATACCTCTCTGTTTCTAATAATAAGGGAATATCAAAGGGCAGTAAGAGTAGAAGAAGACGAAGGAAAGAAATGTTCCCGTCAAAGAGCAATTTTACAGTCTGACCACAAAGCTAACCTAAATCAAATAAAAACGACAGCATCACTTTCTCCCATTTCAGGACAACAGGATATTTTTGGATGAAACTATTAAACCTTAATAAGATCTGAACACAATAGAGGCTCCACACGAGCCATTACACGGCTGATCTCACTGCAGATTTAATTTAAAAAGAAACATTTCAACATGCGATGAAAAGAATATAAATCTTTCATTAGGGGCTCTGAATCAGAGCCGCATGTGGCTTCTGGACTTTAATTACCTCTATCTGACTATATCTCTGCCCCAACTGAAGGTTAATGAAAATTAATGAAAACCCAATTCACAGTGAAACCAGTCAGGATGCAATGGCTGGTCTGGAAAAAGAAATTGCTTTTTTCCCCTCCACTTGAGAAATCATCTAAAATGCATCATGTTAGTTATCACCTGTTAGAAAAGGGGAGCAGTAAAGCAAACGCACCTGAAAGGAGAGAAATCAATAGCAGAGATCTAAAATATCCAATTTGTGTCTCATATCATTTTTTTTTTTTACAGCCTGCCGCTCGGGCTCCCACTCATATTTCTCATCATCTGTCTGAATGACAGCGTTGGCAGGCATTCACGTTCAGTTTTCTTTTTTATTTTCTGTTGCTTTTTATACATTGGTATGCGTTGAAGGGAAAGTCATCTCTTTCACCCTGCGAGTACAGATGCCAGATCGAAACTGAGCGATCCGCAGAACAAACACTGGCTGTGTGCTCTGCCAGAAACCCCATAAACTGCATCTTTTGTTCTGCGACGGCGTGAGATTTAAACAAAAGTAGAATTAGATCTGATTCAAAAGCATGTTTTTTTTTGAGCGGCAACATCTGTTAATGGGAGGAAAACCATCCCGCTGCACATCAAATACGATTAAGCCGAAAGAAAAGCATTCATTACGGTAAATATTATGTTATGCGAGAGTTTGCTCACTTAGATAAGGTCTTAGTTTTATGACTCATGAGTTGCCAGTTTCCCGAGATGCTATAAAGTGAATTAAAACAGCTACACATCTAGTACTTAGTGGAAATGTACATTTAATCTTCTTTGTTTGACCATCCCAGAAGAAATAAAAAAGCTTTTAATCGCTAAAAGGGCTTTTTTTGTTATTATAGAACTGTGGTTCATTTTTCTAACATGAAACAGCAGCAGTTTTATTAATAATTGCACATATGAATCCAAACTAACTTGGCGATTGTTCAGCAGAGAATAAGCTCAAACTAAAGACTGATAAGACGTCGCCTCAAGGTTTCCCAGCTTAATTGACCAAATCAGCAGCTACTTTTCCTTAAGTCTCTTCAGTTCTGCATTGTGAGTCAAATGTGTCATTTTCCGCGGATACAGTTAATCTTTGCCATCATGTATAAGCAGCACTGTTCAATCCCTCCACCGCTAGTAAGCTTGTTTATTTTCTTCATCAGTCTGTGCAATCTGCTCCAAGCCAACAGTCTGTTAAATGCAAAATCTGCTAATTTTCCTTTTCTTGTTTGGCAAGTTAGGTCATTGATGGGTGGGGAAGTGAAATTAGAGGCATTTGTAACAGTAGAAACTGTTTTTTTTTTGTTTTTTTTTTAGGCTATTTGATCCACTTTGGAAAAAAAGTGCCAACCGATGAAGTGAAAATACTTGGACAACAGGAAAATGAGTGGGGTCAATATATAATTGCAGGACTTTTTGTAACATAGTTGACAGGTATCATAGTTGACATTTTTTCTGTTTTCAGGCCTAAAATCAACATGGCTGCCTCTAACCAAACACCACATGGCATTTTTACAGAAAGATTCTTCTAAATATTATAAATACAATTGAGCAAAACTGAAATTGAAAGTTATTTAAAAGATATTGTAGTAAACCTGTTGACATGCCATAAATCCACACTTGACTCACACACTACTTTATATTAAATAACTCAGAAAGCCTTGGAGTCTGGCCAGTCTTTTCTTCAGGAGGAAATTACATCATGTGGAGCAGGTCATGTGATCTGGATTAACACACTTCCTTGACAAGTGTTTTTTAATGAGTAACTTAAAAGTGATTTCTCACACACAGATACAATTTGTTGTTTTGAATATAAAAGTTGATATATTGCCAAAAAAGAAATATCTGTCATGATTATCTGAACTTAATAAAAAGAACACAATTTTTGAATAAGTTCATTTTATTATTGTTTAGCTAATTAGAAGGTGGTTGTTATTAAATCTGGACGGTTATTTAATTGACATTTTAGTGATATCCAGTCATTTTTTATTAATAAGTGATTGTTTCCATAATTATGGAATTTGTAAAGACATGATCATAATGAACATAAAAAACATTATTTTTATTTTTTTTACTTTTAATAAAAATGTATGCACGATATATCCTATGGACTTCAAAACTCCTCCAATTATATATTGACCCAACTTTTTAAATCATTTATTCAGTAAAAATATCAATCGATGCAACATTCTTTTTTGGCCTCAGAGGCTTTTGTTGCCCACTTTAGCAGAAATAACTTCTTGCAGGCATTTTGTATAGTTGTTCCCCAGAAATTTTTGACACTCCTCCAGGTGAAATTCCTTCAGTTACAAGGTGTTTGAGGGTCTGTTTCAAATTGCCTCACAACATTTCAATGTTTTTTTATTGGCTAACATATTCCATAACCTTCTTTTTCTTCTTTTTGAGCCGTTATTTAGTGGATTCACTCGTGTGCTGTGTTATCTCTTGAAGCGTCCACCTCTGGTTCATCTATCAGATAGATGGCGTCCTGTTATCTTCAGGCACTCTTTGATGTGATGCAGAATTCAGTGATCGCATGCTGCCTGTTTCCTGCGGCAGCGATCAACCCCAAACCGTAACATTTGCACCACCACAGTTGGTTGTTCTGTGTTTGCTTTGGACCAAACACACACATCCTCTGTTTCTGTTGCCAAACCACTCGGATTTTGGTTTGCATTATTCCAGAAGTCCTGCTCTTTGCGCGTGTGTTCATTGACAGCTGCACTTTTGCTCATATTTTCTTTTTTGGACAGCTTTTTCCTGGCATGACTCCCATACAGGTCAAATTTGTACTTTCTCCTTCTGATTCTAGATGCGGCACTTTGACACCGACAGCTGCAGAATTACCTGCAGATCCTGTGATGAAATTTGGGTGTTTTTTTATGTCAAACATTGTGCTCTTGGGCTGAATTTCCACGGTCAGACAGTCCTGGACAATTTTTTGGAAATCTATGCCACTTGTAGATGATTTTCCTTCACAGTGGAATGATTTATTTCAAATAATGTGGAGATCATTTTAAATGCTTTGCCAGTCTCTTCAGCACCTCAGATCGCCTTAGAAAAGTCATTAGAGCTTGATATAATGGCACCAGACACTTCAACAGGAAAGAGAACAGCAGATTCTCAATGTCTGAGGTTTAAATAAGACACTTTCCAACTGTCTGAGGAGATTCTGATCTGTGGCACCTAATCTGGAACATCTAAATCTAAATGTAGGGTTTTACTTACTATTTCCAGTTGACTGATTTGTTGTTTTTATTTATTTCAATTATTAATAAATGACAGCAAAATGCTCTTTTTGCCTGTCACCTATTTGAGTGTATCATCTTTACTAGGCACTGTTTTAAAGAGGATCAAGTATTTGCTTCTCAGCTATGTATCTACTTACTTTTTCACATGACTCTACATGGTTCTCAAGACTTCTGGCTTTTATCATTAGATGGAATGTATGTTTATTTGTTAATTAGCTTCTGCCTCAGTGGTCTCTTGTCTTCCAGGACACTCCATATGTCTTTATGTCTTCCAAAAACAGAGACAATTGAACAATATTGCAGAAAAATGTGGCATGTGGTTGTTTGTATGAATGAGAAACACGCTGTAAAAGCTCTTTGTAGAGCCTCGCTGAGGTTTAAAGCTGTTCTCTATGCGCAGACTCTATGCAGATATATCGATCACTGAATTACTTTAATGGATGTGTGAGTTAATTTCTGCATCCATGCGGTCCTTCATATTTAAGAAGCAGGGGTGCTTCGGGTGCAGGGCGATTCATTAACACGATGAGTCTGAGTTAATGTTGCGTTAAATCTTCAACATGTTGGGGATTTACTTCAATGTATCATTCTCAAATTAATTTTGACAGCTCGGTCTAACGGCAGACACCACTTCTATGTTGGTTTATGTTCCACTCTCTGCCTCCAAAGACAATTTGGCAACAAAACCAGAGAGAAGACAAAAGACAGAACCTCATTCAGAACAGAAACAGAGGGCGAGATAGCCTTGAGACAGAAGCAGATGGGGCTATGAAATACCGACCCAATAATTGTCATATTTTTAATGGTGTCTTCCTGACAACTCTTATCTCTGTGGCTCATTGGGAGTATTTTAATACACAATAACTTCCACTTTTGAGAGCACTTCTCAAAGAAAACACTGGGGAGACAATGACAACAGACGGCTGCAGCTCGAATTTCAAGATGATGTAAAAGACCTCAAGAGATAAAAGCAAAGGTGCCGGAGAGATTTTCATTCAGAAAGCTCATCTTTTTTTTTTTTTTTTTTTTGAAAAACTGCCATGTTGTTTAAAAATAACTGCCTTTTTCATCAGCTTCTCTCTCAGGTAAAGACAGAATAACTGAGCTTTAAAACCTGAAATTGTGTGAAACAGGAAGATAAAGCAGCTCTCAACATAACGCTTCACTCCCCTCACTGGGTCATATTAATTAACCGGCTAATCTGTCTGGTTTCTGTATGAAACAGAAGATTACCACTTTTCATAGAACATGACAGATAAAAAGTTGTTTCAAGCTTTACACTGATAGCTGCATTAAGAGTGTTCTAATCTGATTCTGGAGAGCTAAATTTAAATAACAAAGATCGACCCACAACGCCTTTTGACTGGAGCAGCGCTTACTTTTTGTAATATTCTCAATTAAAGCACAGTTGAAGTCATGTTAATACCTCAGTTAGAATGAAATTTCATTCACTCACTGAATTGCAATAATTTTTTCACTGAGCCTGCATAACAGAAACTGATATTGTTTGGGTAAGTTTTC
The DNA here is from genome assembly GCF_022539595.1 of Amphiprion ocellaris. Classification (NCBI taxonomy): domain Eukaryota; kingdom Metazoa; phylum Chordata; class Actinopteri; family Pomacentridae; genus Amphiprion; species Amphiprion ocellaris. Next base: position 32,585,957 of record NC_072773.1, read on the forward strand.
CCCAACTACTAATACATGAAGTTTACTACTGAATAAAGGGCAAAGCTCCTGACAATAACACCAGCAGGGCTGTGTCTTTATAAAACCTCGGAGGAAACACACAGAAGCAAACCAAACAGACTGTTTCTGCTTGAAAGGTCCAGTTTTTAAAGAAACATTTTCTTTTGTTCTATGTTGGATTTGTGTTTTTTCCTTAGAACTCTGTTGGCATCAGCCTCTAGTTTGGGCAACATTTTCAATCAGGGTATCTTTGATCAACAAGTTAGCTGTGATGTCTTTCTCCCTACATTTGGGAAATTTTACCACCTGAGGCAAAGATTTCTCTACTAGACTTTACTTTGTGGTATTTGCTTCGATTTTCTCCTAATGACATTTGTGTTTCTGCAGTTTTTCTGGAGTTTAACCTTTGCAAAAAAAAAAGTTCCATCCATTCATCCATCATCTATACACCACTTAATCCTCATTAAGCTCATGGGGGGGCTGGAGTCTATCCCAGGTGATTTAGGGCGACAGCAGGACACCCTGGACAGGCCACCAGTCTATCACAGGGCTACATATAGAGACAAACAATCACACTCACTCACCTATGGGCAATTTAGAAACACTAATTAACTTCATTATGTTCTTGGAATGTGGGAGGAAGCTGGACAACCTGCAGAAAACCCACTCATGCACAGGGAGAACATGCAAACTCCACACAGAAAGATACCAGGAAGCGAACCGGGGATCTTCTAACTGCAAGGCGACAGTGCTAACCACCAAGCCACTGTGCAGCCCCCTCCCAAAAACCATTTGTCACGTTAAAAATAGAAGACAGAATGTGTTCTTAAAACATTTGCAAACAATGTAAGATTAGAAACAATTGTTCAGACTTCTACTATTTGATTAAACTTCTAATATCACACATATTTGTAAAAGCTGCGTGTTATCTTTCACTGGTGACTTCCAAATGTCATGCAGAAGAAAAAAAAAAAACACTGGAATACTATGTGCACATGTCCTAGTATCACCAAATTTAGGTTACTGCAAACAGGAATAATTGTTTATCTGGGTTTTTGTCACTGATGTCAATGATGCTAAGTTGTACCAACGGAGACACAAGTAAACAAAAAGCACCCTAGAACTTGAGACTGTAAGTGAAAGCAGCGTGTTGCATTTTTATTTGGTGTATTAGTATTTGTAACCCTATTGTTTCCCCTCTTCCTCCATTTCTCTGCAGCGTCTCAAGGACAAACTGGATCAGAGGCGAAAAAGTGGAAAAGGTAAGGATGAAAACACTGTTTTTTTTGTATGTGTGGGTGCAGAGAGTGTGTGTCCATTTGTGTGAGCTGGAGGGAGACCCAGCAGGACAGATCTGGGACACTCAGCAGCAGAAACCTAAAACCAGGGCAGCTACTGATCCACTGAGAAACATTTCCATATGTGACAGGTTGTCCGCCCTTAATTAAGCTCTCAGATCTTCTCCATATTTTATCATAATCATTCGTATTCATGCCCGCTGTAGTTGTGGCGATGGACATGATCGTCTCCTCTGCGGGGGGGAAACGTGGATGGGTGCTTCTACTGCGATGGTCAGCAAGGAGACAGGAAACAGGATGAGTCAGGGGAGAAGAAGTAATGCATTTAAAGCTGCTGCATTAAACTTCGCAGCAGTGATTTTCTACCTTATTTCCATGTATTAGTCACAGCCATGACATGTCCGAAATCCCCCCAACACCCTGTACATTCTGCTGTAAAATCGACTTCTATTCTAAAACCAGATTTATGTGCAGCAGAAAGAGTTGAGGCAGTGTTCACCAGTCAGTAGCACCAGCATCTACAGCAGTGAGCAATAGTAGCAGGAACATGAAATATGTGGCAATGACTTTTTAACTGGACTGTTTTTCTTGAATCCTGCTGCAGACGGCAGAGCAGATGGATCACTAGTGGGAGCCTGAGATCTCTTTAAAGTAAACAGGGACGAGAGGCTGGTGGCCGCCATCGTTTATGCTAACATACGATGCCGTGTTCACATCATATATGTCATCTTATATCCCCATACATGTGTGCATACTTAAACAGTACATTTTCGGTGTCTGTCCATTTGAATAAGGCAAAAGTTTGGTTGTTTAAACAGGGATCACAGCGTGCAAGTGTAGCTAAATGTTTCTTTGGCCTGAGGTTATGAAGGGAAGGTCTGTTCTCTAATTTTAACTGCCGTGCTGTTTCAGTTGTTTTATTCTTTGACCAACTTCACACCAATCACTCAGCATATCCCAGATGGATGTTTATAAAACTGATATCTGAATACTAAACAGGATAAAAAATAATTATAGATCCCCATTGCACATTTTAGGACTCTACCTAGGGTATCTGATATGATTTTGTCAACAAAAGTTTAGGAAAAAAAAATTTAAATTACATTCACTCCTCTTCCTTCATCTGAAAATCCTAATTAAGAATATGTTACTTGTTTCCTGCTTCATTGTGAATTGCGTACGTGTTACTGAAAGTGAGAAATTGTAAAAACCTTCAGACATCACATTCTTCATTCTGCACAATAAAACCCAAACACCCAAGTGAATTAGGATTAAGCAAAAGTGGAGGGAGACTTTAAGAGATCTTTTATAGTGTTAGACTTTTTGTGTCATTATGGAGCCTTCAAAGGCAGTAAAAACAGCGTTCACACATAAACAGTAAAAATGGAACAGACGTTGGGCTCACCCTCCTTTGATGTAATCCAGGAAGGTGTGCTCTTGCTCCACAATGAATGATAACAAGGACACCTGTGGGGGAAAAAAAGGATCCCATCTGATTAACTCATGCTCAGTAATTAGGGAAAATAAAATGTAGCAATCTACACATTAACACTGACCTCTGCTCTAACCGCCCACAAAATGACTTATCCACGCAGAGCGATTCTGACGCCCGAGCAGCTTATTAGCATTACAATCAGCGAACATGAGTGCGGCTGCTGATCAGCATGATGGATAACTAGTCACAGACTTTAATTACGGAATCGCAGCGTACAGCAGGAGCAGCAACAAAGCTGTGGCTCATTTCTAAACACCCATCGCTCACTTTTTTTCATTTAAAAGACATCACCCCATCTGAGGTCATGTTTTTCCATCAACTAAAATTCACTGTCTGGATCATAAGCTCTGAGGATTGGAACAAAAACATTAAACAGAGCTGAACTGCTTCGTGCAATCCACTTAGAGGAAAGTTTCAGATGAACAGAAAAGCAAAAGAGGCAGCAGTTTGAGTGCAGCGGGAGATTTGCTCTTATCTCAGATCTCAGACTCACCGTCCCAGAGTTGATGTATCTCTTTTTCTTTATTTTCTTCTTGGCATTCACCACCTGGCATGAAGGCAGAATAGAAAACGAAGGATAATGATAATGTAAACTTGCAGCACAATTCTTTATATCCACCCCTGGGCAAGTAATAAAAACATCTTTGTCCTCCTACTCCATGTCTGTAAGGGTAATGGAGCATAGGGAGGGAATCCAATAACTGCAGTAGGTGAGAATGAGATACCATTGATCATGCCTCGCAGCAAGGCTCCGATTATTCAGAGGGATTTTTATAAACACCTGCACTGTCATGTAAATTTTGCTTTAGCAGCCTTAAGGACAGTGGTACACACGTCCCATATCTCACCCCGCTAACAAACACAATAACAACCACATACAGAGTGAATTACATTGTTTGCAAATTCACAGGTGTACAAGAAAGTGTAGCGCTGGCAGATACATGCACAAAAACACACAAATATTAGGGTGATAAGCACAGCCAGCTCAGTGATTACAGCATTCCCTGCTTTAACTGAAAGTTAAGTAACGCTTGTAGCCAAAAACATGTTTGCGACCGTGAGCGAGGTCAGATATGTCCACTGCTCATTCTACAGGTCTGCACACAAACAAAGCCCAAGCCTGGAGGACACTGTGCTGTGTAATAAAAAAGTCTCCTTCTTTCTTCTCTCTCCTCTCCTCTAAAGCTAGTTTCTAAAGCTTCTCCTCAACTTGTCCGACAAAGATGATGCCTCATAGCACCGTTACCACCACTCAGTCACAGCTGAATTCATATTACATCACAAAGGCATCGCATTCAATTACACCAACCTCCGTTAACACCAGGCCTGCTGTCATCTCAGCTCATGGAGTTAATGTTTGCAAGCCATGTGTGCGTCACGTTGAGTGTGCAGAAATCTGAAAGGAGGTGAAATCTGCAGCCTGTGACCTATTCAAATTCTTTATTTGTCAAAAGTGAAAAGGTAGCGTCATGCCGTCCTAAAAGCCATCTGAGGTCAGTGACCTTGCAGAAAGTGCACCAAGAAAACGGCTGTAATTCATTTACTAATTAAAATGCAGGAGGGTTTGGTGAAGGGTAATGGATGCACTTCCTTCTGCGATGTCAGCAGTGTGAAAGGGCAACTCTGCAAGCCACTCACTCCGTCTGTCTCCATCTCTTCCAACTCATCTCATCATCCTGCGATACTCGCCCCCTTTATCGGCCCTGTTCTTTTCTCAGAACACCTCCATGACTGATTCAGAGCTTCATGCAATATGGCAAGTGTTTTAATGAGTAAGGGCCAGTAGGAGCCTCCCAGTGCTGGACAGTGATCTGGCTTTCTGAGCACTATCCAGAAAAAAAAAAAAAAACCAACAAAAAACTCTAATCAGCTGTACAGTGGCATTGCATTTCCATTCGTATTCTCACCACAGCAGCACCATTGCTCAGCTGGTCACTGCACCACTTAACCTCTCAGATGCTTAATGCCTCGTAGGACCGGTGCAGACAGAGGAGGCTAGCAGTAAATCTCAAACAGCTACAACTCTGCTCCAACCTGCAAGAGTTTCCTGTCATTAAACTAACCTTGCTGGACCAAAGGGTGCACTGATTGGCTTTTAAATTACAGTGGGATTCTCACTCTGACACCCAGAAATGGAGCTTACAGTAGGTTTGTGAATAATTTTGTGGCAACGGTCCTCCTTGCTCAGCCACCCTTTTGTTTGGTGTGCTTGTCTTGACGTGAGAGTGGATGCACACATATCTTACACTGAACAGACAGATGCTGCACTCCTTCAGAACTGGATATAAATAGGTCAGTTTCACATTGCGACCTGAATTCTACCTCGGAGCAGTTTGAGGCGAAGGAACAACCACCATACAGCAGTCAGAATGTGAAGTGCAACAGCATCCAGTGTTTAAAGGTCCTCTGCTCTGAGGGAAAACAGAGAGGCTGATAACAGTACCGACTGTCTTTATCTCACCTCGTACACGTTTAACTGGCTCTGGCCTCGACACAGCTCTTTGTAGCTTGTAGTGAATTCGCCGATGAAATCATGGCTGGTAGAAAGAGACAAAAAACTGCATTAAACCTGCAGAATTAATTCAGATACAATAGGTACACGTTGAAGATAAATGTAACTGGAGGAATTACACCAGAACTGCCAATGCCAGATGTATTATAGCAATACATTTAGAAAACGAATTAAAATTAATAACAACTAAGTCAGAGGTATTGTGATGATTTCCTACTGAGTGTGAAGATTTTCTGCACAAGTGCAAAGTGCTATTTCCATTCAAGCTGAAGAAAAAACTCAGATTGAAGGCAAGATACGACAAAGGTTTCATAAATTGCATAAATTACTTTTTAATCAGTTCATAATTGTGAATGTGCTGCCAGTGTGTGTGTGTGTGTGTGTGTGTGTGTGTGTGTGTGTGTGTGTGTGTGTGTGTGTGTGTGTGTGTGTGTGTGTGTGTGTGTGTGTGTGTGTGTGTGTGTGTGTGTGTGTGTGTGTGTGTGTGTGTGTGTGTGTGTGTATTTGCATCCATTACCTTCCGTCTCTGTCCCAGTCATATACTTCCACCTTGATAGTCCTGCAAAACACGTCAAAAGAGGGGCAAAAGCACTTGTTTGAGAGAGCACATTTATGCAGTGCATGAGCTACATTCATAATGTCCTTGAGGGAAAATTTCACAAAGCATTTCTGAAATGACACAGCACCAAACAAGCTATTAAAGCTCATTAATTGTGTGCGAAGGGTGAATTAAATCAATCAAAACGGAGCCTGCTCTGTGTTCTGCATGCAAAGATGCAAACATCTCTCTGAAGATCTAATAAAGTCGACAAAAATGCGTTCTTTCTTCTGAACTAGACAGTCCTGCACACTGGGACTGGTCCAGTTTTAAAATGCATTAGCTAATAGCAAATCAATGCCAGTCTTGGTAAAAGCAAACATTTAACCAAGACTGAGACAAACACAAATTCAGAGCTTATTTGGCTTCTGTCTGTTTCTGTCATGCATCAAAAAGCAAAGAAAAAGTTTTTAGCGCAGGTTGACAAACTGGCATCAAGGATTTTAATGAATTGTTTATTATAGGGTTTGTGTATCTCACAGAGAGGTTGATAGAGTTTGGGTAAAGCATCTTCTCAGCACATGCCAAAGACAGAAGACTAACCTCTTGGGAAAGAGTGTATTTTGTTCCCAAAATAAGTTGGAAGGTGAAAAACCAAACACGTAAGCCTGAGAGAATTCTCCGCGAATGAGGAAAGTGCTTCTTCTTTTCTTCTTGATTTGATGGAAATCCTGGTGGCTTTACCACCCCTCATTCCCCCATCAGCTGCTGTCAATCATGTGTCAGTGGGGCCAAGAGGAGGCAGGTTGATGGAGGGCTTCCCTGTTATCCTGCCCTGAGCTCATTCTATCTGCATTTAGTGTTACTTTAGCACCAAACATGTGCATTCTGTGTGGTGTAGAAATAGATAAGGACAGAATTGTGCTGTGAATAGGTGCTAAAACAAGCTGTTGTCTCAGTCGTAATACTGAGTCAGTGCATAACACAGCCAGATATTCACAGTCAGAGTGAGAAAATGATCTAAGCTTCCTTGTAGTTTTGACTGACAGATAAAAAAAGAGTGTGTTTTGACACTCGGGGCCCTTCACAGCAGGTGACTCCCCAAGGAGGAGTCAAAAATCAAAATACGGATCAGGGGCAGCGCTGCAGTGTGTCCTTAGCGCTTCATCAATCTTATTTCAGTTCCTGTACCCAGATCATGTCTGAGTGGGAAAAAGGAGAGATTTCACTTTCTGATCACAATCGATGCCAGATGAGTACAAGAGATTTACTAGATTCACATAAGGCTCAAATACATGACTACTGAGAGCCAGTGGACACATCATCAGTGTTTTTGCCACAGATTTGCACAAGAAACATGGATAAGGAGGAAATAAAAAGTCCAAAACATGAGCCTTTATCTGAGTCTCTGAATCACTGCACATACTTCAGGTCAAAGCCAGGCTACGAGTAATGATCACAGAGCAATTATGTTTTAAACAGAATTTAAACTTTGATTTGTAGTAAAGCATCGGATCAAAACGAATGAAAACTGTAGTGCTGCTGTATAGATGTTGGACAAAGAGCGTGTCAGGAAACATCACAGCACAGCAAACTGCAGGTATTTACAAGGAAAGCCAGGGGACCCGAAATTGCTGTAGATTTCTGTTGCCATCAAAATCCTCAAAGGGAATCCGGCGTCTTTCATGCTTCTGCTTCATCTGTCTGACCCAATTAGCTTCTCCGGGCAGGTGAGCAGAGATGAGATCGAAGCAGAGAGCCTTTGCTGACGCCCAGCGTGGCGAGGAGGGCAGCGTTTGACGGCTTCTTTGACAACCTCTGCACGCTCACACGGCTGCCTGCGTCTACACACTTTCATGCTTATGCTCACACACACAGCGAGGCCTCACTGTCCTTCCAGCCACCTGTCAACATCTATAGAACGACAAGTACAGCCACTCTCCCTCCCAGTCTCACTTCTTTCTTTTTCTCTCCCTTGTTTTTTTTTTTTTAATTTTCCCACCAAAACTCTTCCTGCTCCTTTGGTGTTCTGCAATCAGTTGTGTCTCCGAGTGTGTTTGTGTGTCCAGAAGGTTTAGTTGTCCATCATCATTGCACCTACCTCTCATAGTCTCCGTTGCAGAGCGCCCTGACGGGGATGGAGAAGGGCTGCCACACTGGGTTTAGTGTGCTCTTCACCACCTCGGTCTTGTGACAGATGGTGAACCTGGAGATGAGGGTGAGCAGGGATTTAAAATCCTCGAGCACACATCTCAATGATAAAATCTCCTCGCAGGAGCACGCTTTGCTTTGGGACCACGTCTGCACAAATATATCAGTATGCAGCTGAGTTCAAGAGGTCTCAGCGTAATTCTCTCGACCTTGGTTCCATTCCTCCCACCTGGCTTTTAAAAGCCAAAACCAGAAGGCAAGAGACAAACTCACGTGCCATCCTCATTACTTCTGTAGAAAACCATGAAAGGATCCGACTTTCCGAAGAAGTCCTTTTTGTCCAGTTTGTTGGCACAGAACTGCATGGTGGCGTAGTCCTACAGGACAGAGGAAGAAATGGTCAGAGAAATGCAAAACAAAAAAATGTGGAGGACACTGTAGATCCACGCTCCTGCTTCTGATTGCCTCCTGTTTGTTTATACATGCCGTGTGCCAAGATATAAAAGCACTGAAGCACCAAATAAATGCAAAGTGCTGACTGAATCCTAATAAGAGGAGAGTCAAACCAACCAGTAGTTTCCCAAACCTGCAAATGCATTCATTACCTTTTTTTTTTTTTATAGTATAACTCCTGCAGAACAATGTGGATGGAATAAGGGATATGAAATTGAAAACACCATGTTGTGCAGAATATAATAATAGTAACAGTATGAGGCGGCATGCACGCACTCAGAAATGGATTCTGCACATTGGTGGGGGGGGGCTGTGTACAAAAAGGAGATGGAAGGTGTGAGAACAGCTAATGATACATTAGAAAGGCTGGTATTATCATAATTATACTCATTTAGGCAGCATTTCAATGTCCACTGCCATATCAAGGACAATGAAAATGCCCCATAATGCTCTTATTTCCAGAGAGTCTCCCTGTGGTCAAGGCATTAGTCTGCACTGTATAATGATGAGGCTGGATAGTGAACACACTGGACAGGTAAATGTCCACTTCAGGAGAGAGTCTGCAAAATGATCTGCATCACTTCAGCAACAACCTTCATCTTAACACTGATGGAACCTTTTTTACAGCCTTGAAATCTTCCACATCTGCAAGCCTGATGATGACATATTGAAGTGTGAGATACCAGAAGAAATCCAGAGCCGTCAACCAGCAAAAAGAGACGCTGTTTTTACCCAGCTGGTGTCCTGGGCTTTTAGGTTTTAGATCTGAATCAGCATGGTGCTGTGCAGGGCCTCTATTGATTGCTCTGACCCACATTGGGGGTGGCACGCTCTGACCTGCCTCTCTCTAACCTCCCATCACATCGCTTTATGCCTCGGACGCCGACACAGACCTGCCAATATGTTGGAGGCAACCGCTGTGAGAAAGACGGATGCCGCTGCACAGACAGCTGCGAGCTCATTTGTTTGCTCTTTCAAATCGTAGTTTGATTCCCATCAACGCTGAGAAAATGTTTAAACAGAGGAAAAGCTGATTAACACAGTCAGCGGTGGCAGCTAATTGGGCTGCTGTGTATCTAGTTTCATTTCTGTCATTTTCAGCTGTTATTTGTGTTTCTACCCACTCTGCAATTATATGTAGAGACCACGTTCATGTAAAATTGTCTTTTTCCAATTTGAATATTTGGAAAACCGAGTTATGGAGCCATAAACTGTGTATTTTGTGCCTGAAGAGTGTCAAGCTCTCCCTTGTTGACTTTTCACAAAAACATCTCATTTTCCAAGTTCCCATTTGGTGGATTGAAAAAGAAACAACGCATCATGTTAGAAGAGTTTGCTTGGTCAGTTTTTCAAGCCCTTAAAAACAGAACCGTCCTATAACTGTCCTGCTTCGCCGTGACACAGCCTCTACAATTACACTGTCATGGCAGCACGGTGCCCTAAGCCTTCATTAGGCCCAGATAACACATCCCCACTCCGGTGCCGAGCAGTGTTCTCTCATTAAGTGAGGAAAAAGCAGAACATTCATTTCAGCCACTGCGGTTTAGGAGCAGCAGGGGAATACTGAGTGCAGTCTGCATCCTTCCTCCTATTCCTCTGCTCTATCAAGATATCACTTCATGGGGTAAGTGGCAGAGCTCTGCATGCTGTCACTTTCAGAGAGTGGGACTGGTCTTTCAAAGGAATACAAAGCAACGCTGACAATACTCGAATTCCTGTTACATAAGCTTATGACATCCTCAGGATCTCTGACTGACTGTAGTGAATCACCAGACTGAATCATGAGCCATGAGAGGATTATATGAACCAGAAATTAGCACAACTCCTGCGAATGCTTCACGCATCGCTCTATTCGGTCTGGTCTTTTTCTATTATTACTGGTAGCCTCAGGTAGAGGAATTTTTTGTCAACGTGAGAATCTGTTTTATCTATGCACAAAAAAATAAAGAAAATGGAACTCAAAAGAGTGGGGGGAAAAAGCTAAATTCCATTTTGTGACTGCACTGATCAGTTTGCTTGAGGAAAATACATGAAACAATCCAAAATGCCGATAATAATTAAGGCTTAGTGTGAGTCAATGAATAGAATAGAAATGCTTTATTCATCCAGTTTATCTTTTCAGTATTCAATATCCCGTTCACTTCGCCTTGTACATATACAGCTTCACTTTGCTTTATATATTTATTTTGTTCATCTCTATCTATGTATATATTGTATATATGTATGTATAGAGTATGCGCAGTGTGATACATATAAATACCTTGATTTAACTTTATCATGTACAAGTCATACAAACTGAAAAAAGCCTTGCTCTTCTAGATCCATAAACAGACACTAAAGTGTTGTGCAGTTCACTTAAATTTACATCAGCCAGAGCTGTAGCTGGACCATGAGGAAAATCTAAAATTGAGCCAGTCAGTGCTCAGCAGTCACATGTGCCAGAGATAACAACAGCCAAGAGGAAGCCTTTGATCCATGTTGTTCTGCTGTTGCTCTGTCTAATGACACCTGGCAGATTCAGCACCAAGGAGAGCGCCAACCCACCTCCTGGTTAACAGTCCCTGTAGAACTTCCACAGCGGATTCCCACTCTGTTGGTTTCAGTTTCCCCAAAAGAGAGCCGCATTGTTTACCACAGCTGCCTCCATTTATTGGTCACTGGTGGACTATAGAACAAACACAATCCAGATGGATGCAAGCAGTTCCATCCTGCTGTAATTCACAGATGTGCTGACAGCAGCATCCTCAGAGTCGTCGTCTGCAATCTGTCTTTTCCTTCAGTTGTTCTTTACTTAGACCCGAGTTGTTCCCATTCAGGGTTAAATTCTGTGTAAACAGGGCATGTCTGGAATCTTTGTCTCTCTAAGTGAATGTGGTAGAAAGGAAGTGGTCATTTGTACCAGTAACGATGATTTGCATTTAATTTAGTAAATCGCTTTTTTGAAGTGGTGCTTTGCGGCGCCGGTGCTGCTCCTATCAGTGCAGATTTCAATGCACCTGATGACTCACAGCAGCCCTTCAGTGACTGTGAACACTGACACTTCAGTCCAGCAGGACAGAATCAGTAACAGTTATCATGGCAGCTTCATTATCAGCACGGCTTATCCGTCCCACTCCAACAGGAGACTTTTTATTTGTCAGGGAACAGACGATGGTGAGTAAAACTACAAGAAAACCTCCAAATCAAAGTCATACAAAACTAGTATGACAGAAAGTTAAGAATCCTGAATCATTAGTTGCTTACATGCACTGGGGCATCATAAAACATTTATAAAGAAGCTCCCTGGATTGCTGCTGAGTCTCTGAGGGAGGCCGGTTGTTCTGGTCAATAAGTCTTGCTACTTTCCCCTGCTCCACTGGCAGCAGTATAATGTGATTATTTACTATCTTCATTTAGCAGTGTTGAAAGAAAGCCAATGGGCATTAGTGGACACAGGTTGTTACGCAGACTCATGGATTAACACACCGCACATAGAAGCAAATGCCTGTTTTAGTGATTGGAATGAAGGCGGTCTCATTAAATAGCCATTTAAACTCATAGTATATTCACTATGTACACAATTTCCAAATGACAAACGCAGTCGCACAGTTACGCAGCATATCCTGCTCGTTTAATGGGGACATTTATGATGCAATATATCTTACTGAAGTCGAGCATATTAAACATCCCACTTCACTTCAGCGGGCTTGTGAACATTGTTAAACATGCATTATGCACCGATTCCCCACAACACATACAATTTCACAGTGATGTGTCTCAATCTATCAGTACATTCAATTAAACTCTGATGCACCGCTGTTAAAAGGCCCACTTCACGTCAGATTAGTGAACACGGTATAACATTTATTCCAAAATGCACGGTGTAAACAAATTAAAAAGTATGCTGGTTCAAACTTTTTGGACTTACTCTGCAGTTTCCCAGCTCCTCTGCAGATAAGATGATGGTTCCACATTTCTTCCCTGGGATGCCGCTGTGGAAACAAACACATGTCGTTCACAGGAATATTCACAGAGATCCACTTTTTATTTTTATTTCAACATCTGTAGCTCAAAACAGAGAAGCATTATGTTGCCATTTTTCACATGTAATTTAATCTGGCCAATAAACAGCTCCCTCCTCAGAATGAAATTGGTCAGTGGCTGATACTTTCTAGCAGCAGCTTCTGCCAAATCTAGAGAGTCCAGTTATCATTTAAGAAGCAGCTTCAGTATCAAACCACAGTTGAGGAGCCGGGTTTTAGTTTTGTTCCACAGTTTTGATCTGACACCTCCTGTATGCCAAGAGAAGCGGAAGTGTTCCAGACGCAGGAATACCAGTGATAATAATGACTCTAGTTTGTAAGGCTTTATTTTACAGTCACATTTTATTTCAGGCTCATAATGCATTATGACCCCATATAGAATATTACTTTACCATGACAGTTTGACAGCTCTAATAAGCACATTATTCTTGTCTCACCACCTTAAGTGAATCAAAAACAAGTTATAAATACAGGATTTCCACTTCTTTAGCACAACGTGGAATAAAACTGCTGAGACAGAACTCCTCTGATCCTCGCTTGCTGGCACCACATTAGGACTTTAAAGCTCGGCAGATCTGCGCCTTGTTTACCGCTGATTTCTGCTCCAGCAGATGATCAAGACGTATCGCAGCACCAGAGAGGTTCCCGGCATGTCTGTGTTTCTGTACATCCCCTCCTTCAGTAACTGGCCAATCCAGTGGAGACAGCTTTGCTCCAGAGTTTGTCCTAAGTGTTATTCGGCTGTATTTTTTGAAGCGGAACAAAATGATTTTCTCTTTTTGATATCCAATCTCTCGACATCCACTGAAGCTGAGAGATGAAGGCAAAGACGATTCCACCCAACACAGAGAAAGACGCCATATCTACTTTACAATCATACTGTGGCACTCCAGCAGCTGACGCTTGTGTCATCTTTCCAGATAAAGAAAGAAATTACACAAGAGCCCTGCTGTGGCTGTAGCTGGAGACCAATCATTAGAAGGTCAGACCTGCTGCAGATCCTCATCAAGCTGTGACAACTGATCTGACTGACAGTTATACTCGAATCCTTACTGCTAAACAAGAGGTGGTCTTTGACTACAGCGACATAAGCTTGAATTATTTACGAAGACAAATCACAGCACAGACCTGCAATGACTGAACTTTCAATACTGGGGTTATTCCAGGGGAGTATTAGGAGATGGTGTGGTTTCTTCTCTGGAAGCGATTGAATTGTTTGTCAGACATATGGAGTGTTTTCAGTAACCTCTCTCAGGTTTTCCAGGCAGTGAAACGTTCCATATAAGCTTTATTTAATACTTCGGTTCAAATCCACCGATCAAAACATCCAACTGCTACATAATGAGGCAAAAACAAGGCGGTCGTATTCTCACAGGGGAGACCCACTTCATTTTAAACCTCGGTCTTCAAGGCCTGTAGAGATCAGTCTCAAGGTGAATTAACTGTCCTTGAATTATTGATGCTTCGCTCCAAGTCGCCACTGGCAGTTTGATGACACCTCAAAGAGCCAGTAAAGCCCCCTCACACCAATGAGGCCAGTAAACCCCGCACACTCCACGGGTCAAATTATCTTCCAGAGGTCGCGTTAATGACTAATGCTCCTTTCAAACTGCAAAATGAGATCCAGTTGATTGGTAAAACATCAGCTCCAGACACCTTAAGATGCACCACCCTGCTCTAATCTCTGCAGCAGAGAAGAGAGAGCAGGTACCAAAAGGGCAGCGGTCTTTTAAATTAGGCATGCATTATTGAGCGCGGCATTTTCCTCTGACAATGACTAGTTAACATGAAGAGCAAGCAGACGGATAAATACAGTTCCTGCCAATTATCCATAGCACATGACTTCCTTTTTATTTCTCTGGCTGTTTGTGCGAGCTTGAAGCAGCTTCTGTGCTGAAATGTGACTGCTGGTGATATGAAGTGTCCTGCATCAAGAGTCCTCATTCACTGACGGTTCCTCAGTGGGAAAACGCTTTGATGATGAAATTATGTGAAATGCGCCGCCATGGTCCTCCTTCCTGTACTATCTGCAGTGAACAAGGTTTACAGTCAGCCCGCTGTGAGGAACTGATGGAATTTAATCAGCTGGTCCTGTAATTGTGTGTTAAACTTGAATATTTCATCGACTCCAGTCGAGTCAAGCAACGTCAGGGTGTTTTATGATGTTTTACAGTTGGGCAGTTGGACTAAATAACACGGCAATGTGACAACTTTAGTGGTTCATCATGCATATGCAGTACACATTTCATTATATTACTTGTTACCTACGTTTAATTGCCAGCATTGCTATTTACTCTTCTAGTCCAGCCTCATATTGGCTCACTTATTTAATTTAAGGAATGTATTGTACTTATATGTTATTGCTTTCTACCTTTCTGCTCTGCATTTCTTATGTTGTGTCATTTTTTTCTGAGCAATATCTGGCACAAAAATTTCCTTTGGGATTTATAGTTTTATCTTATTTTATCTTGTCTTGTTTTTGTTCCTCGGTGGGATGAGTTATTTCAACACAAGTCAAATGGTCAAATATAGTGTCCCGATGTTACAATGCAATCAAATTATTCCATAAGTATCTATATTATTGTCATATTTTTAGCACAACAGACAGAATTTCAGGGTATTATGAGCTGGCCCAGTTTAAATACACAGTAGAAATGAACAACAGTGGAGAAAGAAGCAGCAATGGCATCTAAAGTCAGAGTTAAGCGCAGAGACTTGAATAGAGTTTTGATCTGCTGGACTTATTCTGCGAAGACTGATGACAGCTTGTTATCATCTGTGGCTTCTGTGCTTCCAGAGAGTGATTAATGTGATATAATAAAGCCTTCCTGCATCTCAGGAATGCAGGTGACTGCACTAACCATATGCTAAGTAGCTGTGATGCTTAATACAATTCACATTTCATAATTCATACTCGGCACTCGGCAGACACGGTGCCATATGGGCCTGACCGATCCAATGCCAGTCCGTGATGCGTATTGATGCTGCCTGCGACCCTCCGTGGGCCTCATATTTACGGTCAGATTAGCATCATGTCTGCTGTTCCTCCTCTTCAACAGAAACCCCCGTGATCAAACAAAACTTCACGAGGACAACAAACAAGTAGAGACAGAAGTGAAACAGGGCCTAGTAGCACAGAGGCTTCCTTTACCCAGAAAGAGGTGGAAGGAAGGAAGGAGCACTGTCATGCTCAGAGCTCACACCGAAACACAGAGTTAGCAGCAGCTGTCTTGACAGATCCCCTGTTTGATCAACTGAATGGAAAGAGATCAAGCAGCATATTTCAGCTTCACCACAATTACTTGGCTGAAGTTTCTGATACCGCTGTTGTGCAGAATACCAATGAGAATACTGGGTCTCTCTAAAGTTGCTAAGGGAGAGTGCATTCGCGCCATTTATTCCTCCAAAAAAAAAAAAAAAGCATCACAGATTATCACGCATGACATATTACATTACGGATATTCGGGCGCGATGTATGGCGGCTATAATTTCCCATCTAGAGGCAGTAGCTGTCGTGAAATGGTGATTCACAATGCGTGTATTCTCCATTGCCTATCAGTGCAGAGGTGGGGTGGATGGAGGTTGGTGAGATTAAAGTCCAAAGAGGGAGAAGGAAGCAATTGTTGATGCTGTTCACATTAGGTCATTAAGATGAGGAATGGTCTTGATATTTAACAACGCCGCAACGTGTCCTGCATACGAGAGCGAGGGAGGGTTATCTGCTCAACAACATGAGTGAGAGCCCACGAAGACGAAAATGATTTTCCTCCACACTGCAGTTGTTGCAGGGTGGGTCCTCATATTTTCCCATGACTGCAGCGTTGCCATGCTCAGGTGCGAGTTATTTTTGCCATTATAAATGAAAGATGAGAAGAAGCAATTGTCCAGATCAGTGAATCCAGGGATAAATTAACCAATCAAGCCAGTTTGAGGAGAGTCAAAGATCAACAGAGACGGTCGGCAGGCAGATAATCTGGCTTTGTGCCACAGTAAACATTCGGGGGCAGTGGGCAGATCAGAGTTGAACAGAATTAGACAAGGTTGCCAAAACTATATGTGGGTTCAAATGGGATTATACCACTAATCCCCTTGATCTTCATACACCGATAAGCATCCATAATCCCTCACCTCACCAGGATTAAAAAAGAGAGAGAGAGGATGAAAAGTGCACCAGCTAATTCAAAAGGACATCAGAATACCTACTGTAGTTCTCAGAGAGGAGAAGAGATGCAGCTTCCTACTGGTTCTTCAGGAGGAGCTGGTGTTAGTGTTGAAGGGAGGTAGCTACAGGCAACCTGTGCTGAGCTCTTTGAAGCTTTGTTAGAATGAGCACAAAGCAAGTAAATAGGGCAAAAAAATGTGCTGCAGAAAAATGTCACATAGTTATATTTGAAATAAACAACCACCAGGAAAAAATGTGCTCGATTTTTTAACAGCAGAATTGAGATGAGACCAGATTACCATAAATACCACCTATAGATAATGACCATCACCACAACCTCATTAAATGAACCTAATCCTCTTATTTATATGCTCACTAATTGTACACACTGAATATGAAATCCGATTAAATTATTTCCCATTTTACGACTCGTATAGTGATGTAGTGACACCATTGTTGACGTTCTGATTACCATAAATTACAGCACGGACTTTAATTAGTATAACAATGTTTGATTTATCAGGATTCTAAACAAATGAGGCTTTCATCAACCACCTGCAAGCAAGAAATCGCTTGTTTTGACAGCCAAAGAGAGGATTACGACAAGCTGTCAATCAGGAGGAAACTTTCTCTCTTCAGTCGAGTTCGCTCAAGTTCATCTGTTCTCACCTGCCAATGAGAGAAAAGCTTGTTTAGAGCCCATTTCAATTCCCCACCTCTAGCAAGGAAAGAGCATCCCTCTGCATAAGAGGCCAGAAGAGATGTTTAAGTTGCATTTCATCCAGCTTTTCCACTGCAGACGTGTGACATCAAGTCACAGATGATTCTCTTCGTCGTTGTCGCTGCACCTTAAGCCTGACAGCACAATAATGATATACATATCATGCTGCACCGGGCTGCTTTGACCTCCGCTGTGGTGGTTACTGCTGACTCTAGATTGCAATCTGTGCACCAACAGATTGTTTTCAGGTGCTGAGTGGATCATAGGAGCCTTAAAATGGGCCAGCAGAGCCTTACGGTTGCTCTTTCACCTTTATAGCAGATGCAGCTCGCAGTCGTGACAGAAATGAACACTGTGGGCTTCACAGCGCAATATAAATCAGCCAGGCTTATCTAGCGAGTAAAAACCTCCGCTGCCCTCGCCTGCTCCTGCACCTAAAGGCCTCTATTATTAGCGTGAAGACAACACTCTATGGCCTTATTATCTACAGAGCTTTAAAAAAACCAACAGCTTTAACCGCCGCAGTACATATATATGTATATGTATATGTATATGTATATAAACGAAGCCTTTTTATGGCAGAACAAAGCAGATTTCCGGATGCTGTGTGATGCCAAAGTCCTTGAAGAGCCATAAATGGAGCTTTTCAGCTGACAGTCGAAGTGAATGTGTGGGAAGGCCAGGTGAGCAAACAGTTTAGTCTGAGAGCTGCTGAGAAAGGAGGCTTTTTGTTCCTTGTGGAGCCAAAATGGTAGCTAATAATAAATCCCCATTTCATCGGACAAAAAGGGCTTCTTGTACACTCGGCACGGTTTGGGTTTTCCATATCTAAGCAGGAATACACATTATTAGAGAGGGACCCTTGTTAGCATTCAGCCTTGGAGCCCAAACTGGCATTTAGCGAGGCAGCACAATGCTCTAATTGTGTGTGGTGTCCCAAGGCGGAGGATGCTGATTACTGTAAGCCGTCTAAAACACTTCACCTCCCCGACAAGTTAAACAGCCAAACATGGGGCTGAAAGTCAAAGTACCTGCTCCAGCTTCTCCGTTTACAGTATCAAGAGTGCTTGGATTTGGGGTTTTCTAGCTTCACCAGCAGTTGAACTTTTTTTCCACTCCCACTCATCATTTAAATCTGCAGTTTATTTCATCTCTGTGGAACTGCTGCTGCGTAGCCCCGAGTCAGTCAGCCAATTGCATTAACCAACAGCTTTAAAAGAACAGCGTCTCTGAAGTCGAGATGAGACAAGCGATGCCCTTTGCTTCGGTTCTCCCTCAGAGCAGATATGGTGAGTTACAGAGCTCAGGGTTGACACAGTAGTTTGAAATCTTGTGAGCATGACGTTAAATATTTGATCTTTTAATATATATTTCAATTGTTAATTCTGATTTCTGTGCGATGTCGCATTTGTAATTGAGTTTATGTGAAAAGATCCATCTTAGAAATGACCCTTCATCAATCCTCTGCTCCAAACACAGATTGTTTCACTGTAACTTAATCCTGCAGGTCTGTCAGGCTTCAGATTTCTCCA
Source organism: Amphiprion ocellaris (assembly GCF_022539595.1). Lineage (NCBI taxonomy): Eukaryota > Metazoa > Chordata > Actinopteri > Pomacentridae > Amphiprion > Amphiprion ocellaris. The sequence goes on from NC_072773.1 coordinate 32,604,841, forward strand.
CATGTTGAAGAAATGCCCACAATACCCACAGTCACATCCAATATTTATAGTCTCCGATGGAGAATTTAAAAAAAATAAAAATTCTATTTCAGAGTCACAAGAGGTAAAGTGTAAGCCTGGATCAAACCGTGTTTATCCACTCGTACAATAACAGGCAAAAAAAGAAAAAAAAACATTTTCTACCATTAACATAAACAATTTCTCTTTCAAATAATAGCAAACATCTGTAAAATAGTATGTATATTACTGATGTAAATACAGTAAAAAGTGATTTAATCTTACATTTTTTAATCAAAGTTGTGAATTAAATTATGAAGTGTTTAAAATATTCCTCTTTTGTTTTTGATTTTTCTGCAATTTTACTATTATTGGTAATTCAATTAAAAACTGGAGGAATCTGTATAATAAGAGGATAAAAAAAAATGTCTATCCTTGCTGGAAGGAATTTCTCTTTCAAATAACAGAAAACATGTGCTAGACAACATATATATATATACTGTATATGGATTTAAATACAGGAAAAGGTGATTTTAATTATATCTTTAAAAAATAAGACAAAATCAAAATTGAGAATTAAATTAGGGAGGTTTTTTTCCCTTTTTACAGTCAACATGTAAATTAATCCTTCATGTTTATGCACACATGAGCATGTCTAGCTAACCAGCAAACCCTCAGAACTCCAAGCATGTCTGTGCCTTTACTGCAAATTTTTCACTGCGATATACAATCCTGCACCTCTTTGAAAACAGCTAAACCATAGCTACAAGTAGAGGGAACTCAAAAGTGTCATCTGTGCAGTGTGACACAGTTATAATGCCATAAATCAAAAAGTTGAATTTCTTTGATTATTTATTTTAACAAAATTTAAAACACCTGGAACATGTACAACATTTGTGCCCACTGATGTCACCATTACTAGAAAAAAGGTGGCTCTACAAATTATAGATATTTTGTACTCACATATTAATTTGTTTTTTTCCTCCAATTTGCAGCCTGCAGTTCTGCTGAACAGTCTCTGAATTTTTAACATGTGACTGTTTGTCACATCTGCGTCAGTCATGGCTTCACGGTTGTACCAAGAAGTGCAGATATTTTTGTCTTTTACAGAATCTGATTTGTGCCAATGGGTAATTTGAGACATGGAGAATAAATTGGTTTTGATGAAATGTCAAAAGTCATTTTATGATTGGATCTGCTTAGGTTTTGGGTTTTTTTTAAGTTCAAGCACTGTCAGAAAGTTTCCAAGTTTTTATGGTTTCTGGCTCTGATTAATTGTGTCATCTTTGAGATTTGTTAAAGATAAGACATCTGGAGGGTTAAAATCAACACCAGTAACTATGCATGATATCAAACACCAATAGTTAGCACATCTTCCATTCACTACATTAAAAAAGAGCTGGACTTACACCCAATGTCTGTATACAGCTGAGAAGTGGGAGGCGCTGCTGGTTCCAGATGTGTTTTTCTCACTCTGTATTCAATTTTGACTATAAATGGTGTCCTCAGTGTGAGTACAGATTGATGTTGTAGCCTTAAGCCTTAATTATTTTGTCTCCCTTCCTGGGAAATCATGTTCTTTCCATCATTTTGGCATTGCAGAGCTCTAAATACTACAATATCCATGACCTCTGGTCACCACTGCGTTGGAGAAAGCACTGATCCGTCACAAATCAAAACATCGGGGAATTCAAAACTTGTTATATCCGCAGTTGTTGTCAAAAGTGAGCCGATCGAGGCTGTAGATTGTGTTTTTTGATTTCTCAACAGAATAACCGCCAGCAGCTCTTGTGATAAAATTTCAAGCTCAGTGATGAGAAGTTTCCTGACAGAATGCACCTTGGGAGTTGCAGTTAGTATCTCCCTTTGTTCATTCAACTGTTCAGGTATGTTGTTGCACATTTATTAATCATTTGGATCATTAAATAATCCCATGTTGATTTAAATGCTTCAAATGACAGTCAGCTATAAGGCAAAAATGAATTAGAGCTTTACTTCTGGGTTCATCCCAAATCCCTCTTCCCACTGTGGGAAACTCCACGATGTCTGGATGCAACATGAGTTGAAGCTAATATTAGCAGATCCGTGCTGTTCTTTGAAAGATACATTAATCAGTTCTGATACTAAAGGTCTTTGAGAAAAAAATGATGTGCAAGCAAGTGGGTAAGTAAAACATTTAAACAGCCCTATTTAAGAAGAATTACCTGGCTGATCTTACATTTCCCCCAGTTAGACTTAAAATGCTACAACCAACTACCAGTAAAAATAGACTTTTAGCCCATGTGGCCTCTGAGTTTCCCCAACAGTTACATATTCTGTAGCATAATACAGGACTGTTATTTTGAAAGTCAGATCAAATGTTTAACCCTCGTGTTGTCCTGCGGGTCAAAAAGGACTCGTTTTAAAGTTTGAAAATGTGGAAAAAAATGTATTTTCACAGTGAAACTTCTGATGTCCACATTTTCAACATTTTTGGTGGAAAAAAGAAATGTTAAAAATGTTTCTTAAGAGCATTCAAAAAAAAAAACTAATAAAATCCAGTGAATTTTGCTGGATTTTGGTTGATTTTTTTGTGAATGTTCTTAAAGAAAATATTAGAAATTTTACTGATATATATGGAATCACTTTAGATATTTTTAGGATTTTTTTGGAAGATTTTTGCTCATTTTTTTGAAAATATTTACAAGAATTTTCTTGCCAAATTTGGGGGATTTTTTTTTTTTTTTAAAATAAAACTTTTCAGGGAATCTTTTAAGGAACTATTGGAATTTTCTTCCTGAAGGTTTTGCAAATTTTCCGGAAATTTGTGGGATTTTTTTGCTGAATTTTTGAATTTTTTTCAGACAAGGAAACAATATTTTTTGGTGCCCGTAAATGAGGACAACAGGAGGGTTAAAAGTAAACTGGAAACAGTGTTTTCAACCAAATTATAGATCATAATTTCATTGCCTGGGTAGCTACAAACTGTCCTATAGCAACAGTTGCTATGACAGCCGGACAGAAGAATGATGCAACTTTTACAATTCTGTAATTTCATTTTTATCCAAAGTGACGTACATCTGAGAGTAGATACAATACAAGAAAGGATGTAGTCAGGAGAAAACAACCTGGATAATTGCCACAACACAAATTTTTGGCTAAATCTGTTTGAATCAGGGATCCATGCTTGAACAAATTACTATGAATTTTGACTGTGTATGTAACTAAGAAGTGGAGTTTAGGGACTGTCATTTACAAGCGTATCTGTTTCAGTGAAATCCCCATCAGCTACAACAAAGACTAAAAGATGACACTTTACCTCTTTTTCATGACAGGTCCGAAGACAAAGTAAAGATTTTTAGCATAATGGTGTCAGCTGGACACCAATAATCATGAATGGTTCTTAATTTGTCTTGTCAGAAAATCATTACTTTTTTCTCCTTCAGCCATTGGGAGACTGTGAGCAGCAGAAATACAGAACTGAAGTGAAAATAAGCGAGACAACTGCCGTGTATGGATTAAAAAAAAAAAACAGTGCAATATAATGCAACCTAACCTTCTTTAATGCCAGTAGAGTAAAGAATAAAGTTCAGTTCAGTTAGGTTAGAAAGATTCACTGTAGTATTTATCATAGTGTCACTGTGTTAAATTGCATCACATGCCGCTGCTGTATTCGATATTTAGTTTAAAACCAATTTATCGAGCTGGAAACTCTTTTTGAGGCGTCTTAAACTTTGACTTGTTTTGGCAGAGAGTTCAGTCAGCCATTAAAAGTCTTGTTGATTTGGTGAAAGCAGAACCAATCTTCATTTTAACAACATCATTATCGTCAGTGTGTTCGCCGGTTATGATTCAGCATCACTGCACTGGTGCGAGCAGATATCTAATGATGGATATATAATGTGTCAATCCAGGCTTAATCTCGAAAAGTCAGTATTGATTATTGTTGTTTAGGCCTCGTCACACATGTCAGATCCAGTTTGGAGCCAGTTGGAGCTTCAGTCTGCACCAACTGTGTGAGAGAGACTTTGTGTTTACTTTCCTCTCAGCGCCTTATGCTGCTTTATGGATGATGCTGGTTTCAATATGGATAAAGCAGCAGAACAAAAAGACGAATGCCAAGCGAATATATTCCTTGGTAGTGATTTTTGTTTTATTTTTTTTTAAAGGTGTAATTATTCTCACCAGAAAGCAGGTTAGACATGAAAACACATTGGCTAGTACTCGCATTAAGTGATTTATTCTCACACCAGAGAAAACAAACTGATTCACAGAAAAGCTGCGATTCAAAGAGAATTATCAAATCCAATATTGACTCAGATTTTATCAAATACGTCACGTTATAATCAAACTGATTTGATCAAAACAAGTCAAAATTCATGAGAGAATTTATCAGCTTAACTACACTTTCATCTCTTCTGATTTCATTATCTCTTTTTTAAGCTCTACGCACGCTTAATGTAATTTCTGCCTGGCCTTTGACTTTGAAGTTTTTCATCCGCTGTGGTTCAGGCTCTGCTCAGCTATAAATACAGATTTTACTACTTAATATATAACATACATTCAACTGCATTTATGGGAAGGGCTTGCAGAAAACACAGGGACATAGACTATCACAGAGATAATGGAACCAAAGGCATAAAATCAATATTACATTAAACCTTTAGGGTGCTTCCACATACAGGGAACATTCTAGCAATGCGGGAATTTAACTCAGCACCGTTGTTTTCACATATATGGTGTCACTATGTACTGAAATGTGTTGTTAATGTAGTATACAGCCTTGATAAATCCTTTGCACATGCAGTCTCTTACTGTACTGTAAATTGTGCAAGCATTTTATTTTATCTTCCCACTCCTTCCTATTCAGTTACCACTCTGTATTCAGTCTAGTAGAAACAAGAGAAAGACAAGATTATTCCTTCTGATGATGTGTTTTCTTTCTCCCCACAAGTGGGAAGCAGTTCAGGTGAGGCTTTGATGTGAGCTACGCCTCTCAATTTATTCAACTCAGCATGCATATATTATTTTATACATTTTCCACAAATCCTTCCTCTCGCTCGGCTCCCGTGGGTGCAGCCAGCACACCCACAGCCGTCATCGTGGTTTTGGTTCATTTCCAACTTAAAGCATGCAGTAGGGGGGCCACAGTCGCAGCAGGCTAATGAGTTTAACATGCTAATGTTGTGCTGCATTCGCACGCTGTGGTGTGTGGTATAATTCACCACACTGACAGAAAAGGTTACAGCCATTTGTGTAATGAACGTCATTATCATGTTACCTACACAAAATGCTGTATATTGTGATTCCTTCCTGCCGGCTATACGCACAAGCTGCATCACAGCGAACATGTTCTTCAGTAAAAGGTGCCGTTCACCTGCATCAATCATTCAGGGCTGCATTTCTTCCTTTTACCAATAACTTTGATGCATGCCTCTCATTAAAAACTGATTATAAACTAAGGGATTTGTACCACTGTGTCACTTCACGGCTTCGTAACTCACATTCCTTCCGCTGGCATACGTTTCGATCTTAATAATGGCATGTGGGGGAATGGCATCTGACCTGTTATTTTCCCCGAGACAAATGAGTCGGTGGAATTTTGCTCCAAAGCGAATGCCAGAACATTACATTTGTCCCCCTGTGTGGAGCAAATACAAATTCAGAGATGACAGAGATAAATTATTGATCCAGTGTGAGTAGCAGGTTATGTTCCTGCATGTACACAATGTGTCCATCACAGTGTGGGTACAGGGAATACTTAATGCACACAGGCCCCAGCAGGCAAGCCAAAATTCAGTTCTCACAAGGTACATCATTTATTTCTAGTGGTCAAGGCTTGATTTTTTTTATGCCTTAAAATTATGGCTGACTGGGGCTTTGGATGAAACTTGGATGAGACGTCACATTTGTCGAGATGTTGCATGAGACTACACTATCAACATCTGTGCCTGTGTTGCAGGTTTTTGTGTCCACTAGTAGATGTATATTTGCATTTTGTCCACAGAGCTTAAACTGAAATAAGAATCACATTCTGTGTCAGTCAGAGGTGGGTCTGCAGCTACCGCCATGTGATGTAACAGCGATTTTTCATAGTGGAAAAAGCAGCAAGTTCTAAAATCGGATAAGGTGCATCAGGTCAGGAGTGAACCAGGACTATGGTTGTTGTTTTCTTCAATATTCACACGGCTTTCACCTTGTATTGCTGCCCTGAGTCAGACTGTCAGGCAACGTTCTATTGCAACGTCCTGAAATGTCTGACAGAGAACTTTCGGCACAAACAACCTAAACCGTGTCACAGAGTGGTGATTATACGCAGTTTTATTTAGCTATAGACTCACAGACACTTCTTCCTCTTCCCCAACACGAAACTGAAGTTGAAAGTTCACCATTTTGACACAATTTAAGAGATTTCGAGCTGATTGCAGATGGTGCTTAACGTGCTGGATCACTGCTCAAAGCGACTACTACAATCAGGATGGAAGCCAAATTCAAATTAGTTTAGATTTTTGAGTTTTATAGGCATCAGTCTCATACCTTTTTTAAAAAATCCTCAAAGCTTAATATTTTACTATTTAAAGTATAATATGGTTTTTGTCAAATCTAATGCACAGAATCGATGTGTCACATGATGTAGTGTCAACAATATTGCCTCTTTAAATCTTCATTCTAAATATTCCATATATTAACACACTGCAAAAAATGACAAACCTAGTATTTTACCATTTTGCTAATCCAATTTATCAATCAATCAGTCAATCAGTCAATCAATCAATCAATCAGTCAATCAGTCAATCAATCAGTCAATCAATCAATCAACCAATCAATCAATCAATCAATCAATCAATCAATCAATCAATCAATCAATCAATCAATCAATCAAAATGTATTTGTAGAGCACTTTACAACAACATAACAGAAGACCAAAGTGCTTTCCAACAGCATAATAAAACAAAACAATGCAATTTGGATTACTATAAAACCATAGAACCCATAAGAAACATAAAACTATGAAAACCATAAAAACCGTACAACAGTCCGAGGGTTCGAAGGCACGTCTAAATAGGTGGGTTTTCAGTCTGGACTATAAAAGTCTGGGCTTAAAAAAAATGTATTAACATCGGGGAACAGTTACACCTGGGAGATAATAAGTGAAAATAATAAGTAAAAGCTAGTCTCTACACTGTAACTACTTTGGGTTTTTAGTTAAGTTTTTTTTAAAGTTTTTACTCCTGAAGCAGCACCCTGGTCAGTTTTCTTGAAGAGTCCTGTCAAACTTATCACATCAGCCTGGTTTTAGTAGTTATTTCAGTAATTAGCAAGTTGGCATTCTATATATATTTGGGGGAACGTATGCATTTGCACAACATTTAGGCTACTTCTGCAAATATCCTGCTGTAAGACTATAATCTCTGAAAGAAAAAAACTGATATGACAGAAAAATATTTCAACTTTAGTAAATGGATCAGACTTTTACGGTGAACCATCAGCATAGATGGAGCTCAGGATTCAACCTGAGGGCCACCACTATTTAACAGATAATTGAACTGCAGCTTATAAACTGTGACTCTGTGTGACGGCTCACCTGCCTGAAGTGAAGAAAAATGCACCGTGGCATTATCCATTAGATCCCGACTGAGCTAGGCTTCATGTTAATAAGATTGCTATTATTTTGGTTAAGTCTTTTGTTTATTATTAGCTCTTTGAACCTCGATGTACTGCTCAGTCCTGTGTGTTTGGCAAATACCACGTGTCATTTCTCACTGTGGTGGGTTCGTCCTAATGAAGCCCAGAGGAATGTTAATGTAAAAAGTGACCTGCATCTGAATGTCAGATTGACATCAATTTAACAGATTGATGAAGCAGCGATGTTAAATATCTCACGTATATCTCAAGGGCTTTGGTGAGACAGCTGGCAGAAGCAGCTCCTCGTCTCCAGAGCCAATGCTCTCTCGCTTTCCATGTTTTGTGCATCCGTCTCTACTTCTTTCTGTCAGTAAAGGCTAACATGCCAATATTGTCTTCTTACTTCCTCCTACTGACCTGTGAAAATCCTGCTTGATCGTATATTGCATAACTGTATTGTGTAGAGAAAAAGGCAGAAGGAATATATGTTCCACTTTGCTAGTGCTTGAAACTGTTAAGATGCAGCCATGTTGGGACTCACTATAGTTTTGGGGACAAAAGTTTAATCCCAATAAAGTAAACAATACACAATTAAGGATTAAAAATTGGGTTTGGGGCTAAAGTACGAATTAGAACTGGGTTAGGTTTCGGGTAAGGGTTGGGGAGGCGAGCAGCTGTTATATAATGTTAAGGTAAGACAAGGATAAGTCAGTATAATGTCCTCGCAAGTATCTGGGTGCTGGATGGAGGGATGAAAGGCACGGAGAGGCAGTGAAGGAGAGGTTTGGGGGAACAGGAAAGATATCAAACACACAATGATGAAAAACGGGTCAGGATAGGAGGGAAAAAAAATCTGGTGGAAGGTGAACGAAGAAGAATAAGTGAAAGATGAAGTGTGGAAAATAGGGAAAGGGGTGCTGATGTGCTTCTTAAGCAGGTCATTGGATGCAGTGTGCCTTGGGAGGGCTCCTTTAAGCATGACTAACAGATTTCCTCAGTCCCTGCAGGAGCCATTCCTCAAAGCTACAGTCCAGAGAGGCACTGTCACTTCAGGAAGCATGACAGGGAAATGGAGCACATATCCATTAAGCAACTTCTTTGCTATCGTCTATCACAGGAGGGGAGGAAAACTCCATTACCCATGGTGCTGTTTAGCTGTTCAGAAAGTGCAGGCTGAAATAAAGCTGTAGCCTTAACTGAGTGTCTTCAGGAACATAAAATCAAGAGAAAGCTGCACTTTTCTAACCACAAGCTTAAAAAGCTTCCATAAAGACTAATTTCTTTTGTGGAACGACAACCAGATCATCATCATCAGCCTCTCAGCGGCGATCAAGGTGCCCTGCTCAAGCTGTGGAATCAATACTTTTCTGCATCATGTCTGCCCAGGGCTCCTGATCTGCCTGCCTGTTTCTGATGTGGGGTGTGAAGTCTGCTTTCCAGCACACTGGTGAACACTGCCTCTTGATCCTCCTCATCCTCTTATTCAGCGCTGAAGGGCACTGAGCTCTGTAATCCACCGCCACCCGTCCCTGGCAGAGTTCATGGTCGACACCAAAAAGCCCTGCTGTTCTCACAAACCCACCCTCCCACTGCATTGCCTTTCACAATCTTTCGCACACAAACACACAAGCCTCATATGTTGTCCTCCTCCTCACTCTTAAAAAGAAACTCAAAGAGCCACGCACAGGTCTGTGGGCGCCAGCGACTTCAGGGTTTCATATCTCCCAATTTGCAGAGTTAGTGCCACGCGTCTCACGCTGACTTCAATCCACTCTTCGTGCTAGATCACCCCCCTAATGACAGTAATTGTCTTGAGGAAGCCCCCGGTCATGTTCAATTACCCATTCCCATCCCGGCATACGGGTCTAATCTCACACTGTAATCTACGATACAGATGGCTCTAGAAGGGAGGCGTATTCATCACCGCCTCGCCTTTGCTCCAACTGCGTGAAATCCAGCAGGAGAGCCACATCTGACTACACTGAGAGGTGGCACTGAGTTTTCATTATCTGATAACATCTGAAAACTTGTGTTTGCAAACTTACAACTGCTCTATTTGTCTGCTTGATGGGATAACGGATGTAAACATCTCATCTGGGAGGCTCTTATTCTGTAAAAGAGATGGTAAATTGGACACTCACCCCAGTGGTTTCTCCAAGCGGCTGGCAGGTGAACCAACAATCTCTCCCAGCGTACAGTGGACCTGTCCCAGGAAGTCCTGCCATGGGGAGGAGGGCATAAAGTGGGATGGAGAGAGACGTAGGATGGGGATAGTCAAGCGGGTCACGGGGGGTAACAAGGAGAGTCGGTGAGGTGTTAAGTACGATTGTAAGCAATTGTACGGTTATAAATTAGGATGTCTGAGGCAGACACGTACGTTAAAGTCGGTTGGCTTCCGGGGTGGAGGAGGAGGAGGAGGAGGAGGAGGAGGAAGAGAGAGAGACCAGGCAGCAGCAGTGACACAACAGAGCATATCATGGAACAGAAGACACACGACTCAAATACCAGACTGTCATCAAACCAAGTGCAAGAAAGAAGAATAAAAGTGGATATGTGGAAGAGCAGACAGGCAGAATGAGAAGCTAACGAGAGAGAGAAGAAGAAGAAGAAAAGGACACTGAAAAGCGCCAGAGGAGGAAGGCAACGAAGGCTTGGGGAACAGTTTGTTTCCAGTAAAATGGAACACAATGCAAACCCACAACAATAAAAGCATCACGTGATCGAGGCGTATTTGATGATGAGGAAATTTTTGGTAGTATGCAAACCAAGTGCTGCAAATATATCGTTTGGTGTCTCTGCTATATGAGTTTATTTATCAAAGCTTTCAGCATAAAAGATGGCACTAACATACATTCACCTTAATGAGCTGTTCTCCTGAATGTATGCTCTTGGATAAAGCACTGCTGCTTCCAGACAACAGCTGTACTATTTTTTAAATGCAACTACAGGCTATCTTGTAAATCACAATCTAACAGGCAAAGAGCACCAGAAAGCAAACAGGGAAACGTGTTGAATAGCTTTGATAATGATGTGCAATGCTTCATTTCTCAGTTTAAAAAAAAAAAAGGTAATGAGGGTATGCCAGATGCAAATGAAGCTTTGATTATTATCGCTCTGGAGGAATAATAGAACTCATTTTAGAGTAGGATGGAAGGTAAATAAAAATAAACAACCTTTTGCTAGATGAAGCACAGTTCACTCATTATTTCCAAATATATTTGAGCATCTAGATGCCTCAAACTTTGGTTTGCATAGAACCGAAACACACGTGCACTGAGAAATCAGTGGCGGAATACAAAAGTCGAGTTCCTGATGCACACACAAAAAAAAAGTTCTTCACTTACATGCTTCCCCAGATCTGGACTTTTAGAATCAATATCATACCTGAAATTGCAAAGAGAACCACAAATCAAAGGGGCAACACAACAGAAGAGCTTACGAATTATAGCATGGACATTTTTTGCCTGTCAATCACACACCTGGGTCGTTGGGGGAGCAAAAGGGAGACGGTCGGGGAAAGAAACACGTCAGCAGTAATGTGGCAGTTAATTAATGGACTCATTCTATAGTTTATGAATGTAATCTCCGTGCAGCGCCGGGGGAAACATACTGAAACAATCTACCAACGCGAGAAAGTTGTGAGCATCTCCCAGTCAAACTTAATGTAAAAGTAATTAAACCTGAGTATGCCCCAGCTCCCACCTCTGTGATAAAAGAGAGATGTAAATGAGTAGCACTAATTGTGAAGGGGAAGCACTTGCTGCTTTCCTGTTGCAGTGTTGCACCATGATAGCACAGTACATGAATTCATGAAATCCTCAGAGACCTCAGTCCTGGATACGTCCCAGAGGTCCATGAGGGACTTCATGCTTGAAGGCTGTGGATTTTTGGAAGCATATGTCGTCTGTTTAAGAACATAATCCTGAGTCTGTTGCTGGGAAACCTTAAAGATGAAGCTGCCCCTTCCTGACCCTTTCACTAGTGTGGCCTTTTCAAGAAGAGAAAGGCAGGACAGGGGTCTCTGTGAGTTTTATGAGACTTGGTTTCATACGTTTGCTTTGCTTAGCAGCAGGGAGATTAAGGATAAAACTTTATATGAAATATTTATCATCTTTATACCAATCTCCCCTCAACGAATGACTACTGAGAGACCGCACCAATGAATAATTCCTCAGGAGAGAGCCAAGCTGAGGAAGAGGGGAAAAAAAGAGAGCGACTCAGGGAGAGAAAATGAGAGACAGGAATAAGGGAGGGGGGATTAGAAGAGATAGATGAGGTGGAAGATGTTGAACATATGGCAGAAAAGGGTGGCACACACCTTGGTTTGTGTCCTCTGAACAAAAAGAAGTAGATCAAATGGAATACACTTACACGTCAAAGCGTAGGTTCTGCTTCTCCTCAAAGAAGTAGTCCAGGATGTACTTCCTGACAAAGTCTGGGTTTAGTGTGTTGTCTATCACCTCTGTTCTCCCAAACTAGATCAGGAGCAAGAGAGAAAAAGGCAGAAGAGAAAGATGTGAGCACAGAGCTTAGAAATGACACCACGCAGTCATTTAGACTCCACTTCTACCTCTCTGTTATTTCGCCAATCTATCGTCCCCCAGCAGCCGTGTGAACTCCCAGCTTTGGATAAGATCAGATTTGATTAAAAGAAGTCAACGATCGCACGGTGTCAGCTCTGCTTCTGCACCACTTGAGCCTGAGGAAAGCATTTTGTTGAGTCCAATTACACTTGTTTAATTAATACCGCATGTACGCCGCTGCCGCTCTCTGCACCACTTCAAAACCAGGAGTGGAGGATTTGGGAATGACGAGACAAAGGCAGAGAAAAGAAGTGACTTTTGTATTCACTAAGGGGAATGAACACAAATCATTGGAATCTCCTGTTGGCTAGCACCAGGACGAAAATGTAAAGCGGCAAGCGCAGACACTAAAACACTATTTCATCAGTGTTACAGAGCAAGACCTTCTGATGAGTTGATGTGCTGACAAATAAATCAGGAGAAACAGCGTTGCATCCCCCTGACACACACACACACACACACACATTAATTGTCTCTAAAATGAATAATTCAAAGTCAGAGAACTGACGTTGAGCTGCATAAATAAAACATCCCCAGTAAAAAAGTGTAACCGTAAACTGACACAGTGAATTAATAATAGCAGTGTTGGGGCTTAATGAGGAGATGAAACAGCAGGATTACAGGCTCACATTTTTTGTGATTACATCCATTGTGGGGTAAAAACTCAAAGTGAGACCGACCAGGGGGAGCAGACGAGTAACGTGACGGCCGTGGAATACTTTTACCGCATAGAGGCCGATGCTAATGCAAAGACAGTCAGGCTGGATTGTGTGTAACATGTGACAGTCTGAGAGTGTGAGTTTGCTGAAGTGTAGCCTGCTGTCAAGCTTTAAAGTGTGTCAGAGCCTATGAAAGTTTAAGTATTGTATGGCACCAGCTTCTCTCTTGCTTTTTCTGTCAGGAAGTGTGAGAGCTCCATTCCATCAGATGTGAAGGAGGTGAAGTCTCCACCGGGAAAGCAGGAGCAGTAATTGTCATGAGCTAGGACGTTGCGTGGCATTGCATTACCAGCATCAGAACCTGTGCTACACATGTTTTTGTGCACGTTTGCCATTTTTCCATGGAGCTCAAATTGAAGAAAACACCACATTCTGTGTCAGTCGAACCAACCGGCATGTCGAACATCATCTGTGGTGATTACAGGCAGTAATACAACCGACTACCACCGAGAGAAGTGTGGTAGATGAAAGTTTTAAAAATACTGAGGAGAGACATTACTAAGATCTTTTATCTACTGGAAAAAGATCTGAATTAATCGCCTCTGCAGAAAAAGAAATCTTGATGTGCATATACATTTTTATATTATTGGTAACCTCTCACTCTTTTCCACTGTCCTCACCCTCAGGCTCTCTCTGCCTATTAGAATCCTCTATCCATGACTTTTTGATCGTTCTAGTTCTCCAATAGAAGATCAAATATCTTCCACTATTTGCGATGGAGGTCTGGTTAGCCCCTTTAGATGGTTAGGGACTTTCTGTTGTCTTGGAAACCACATTCTGTTTATGACTCAGAACAACAGTTTTCATGAACGGAGGACAAAGCTTGGAGCACACCTGGACTATACTCATTATTTTCTTCGTCAGGAATTATTCCCTCTGTGTTGGTCTGTCATCGTAGAGTTCTACTGTAATGTCCTGAAGTGTCCAATGGAAAACATTTGCTGCAAATCACCTGAACTGTAACATGATGGCATATGAGTAGCAAATGCTCTATGCTCCTGGTCACAACAATATGATTACACACTGATCTTTGGCCACAACAACATATTCATCACTCTTCTTCCACCCCAATTATCAAAATAGACTTAAAATGACTTCTTTCTATTCACCCAAAGTGGTAAATGGTCTGTACTTATACTACCCTTTTCTACTATAGTCGTACCCAAAGCACTTTACAATGTTTCCTATTCACACACACACACCACAGGCGACTTGAACTGCCATGCAAGGTGCTTTCCTGCCATCAGGAGCAACTGTAGGTTCAGTGTCTTGTCCAAGACCCCTTCAGCTTGTGGCAGGTCTGGGGATTAAACCACCAACCTTGTGATTAGTGGACAACCAACTCTTCCCCCTGTGCCACAGTTGCCTAAAATGAAAACCAAGTTAAAAACTGCCATTTCAACGCAGTTTAAAAGATTCAGCGCTCATCGCAGACGGTGCTTGACATCTAACAGAACTTCCAGGGAGCCTTACAAGCATTACAGCAGCACTGTGAGCTCTGTATCATTGTACAAGGAGACCACTTCACTGGCAGCCACATTTTAATCAGGTATATTTTTTGATTTTAATAAGCACGGTCTTGTAACTTTTTCATCATCCCTTGTAGCACATTCAAGTTGGCCCCAGGCCACCCTTAACAAACGAGGAAGACTCTGCACCAAAGCTGCAAACAGCCACCCAAGGAAATAACAGATCTCCCGCTCTACACATTATCTGCACTTTTGGCAAGTACACGGGCAACCTGTAAAGTCAAGGTTGTGAAGCACTATAATTAACTGTCAAAAGAAAAAAAAAGAACTCCACTAAAGGGATATCTGGGCAATAGCCGTGTGCATTTCTTCCCCTCCAATAACCGTAAGTAGAATAAATTGTGAGGCACAGTGTCAGAAAATTGATCTTGGTAAAAAGATTAGGAGTTTGATTAGAAAAGGAAAGGGCAGGCTTGAATTTGGGGAGGTTATATTGTGGCAGCTGCTTAGTTGAGTGAAAGTGGAGGAGAGAAGAAAATCTGTCATGCACCAGGAGTAATTACAGACAAGGGAACTGGAAATTAAGACTTTAAAATCGTGAGGTAACATAATGATGGGCTGCAGCTACAGTTTTATATATTAACCACAGATGCTGACAACAATTAGTCATGCTGACACGGCTCGCAAGAGGATTTGATGAAGACATCCTACTGAAATCAAAATACAATGTATCCATAACATTTGTTTCTGTATTCTTGTGTCGATTAGGAATGTTAATGAGCAGCAGCTGAAGGGGGAGTTTGCCCCATAAAGGAGTAATTGGATTACAGATGGTTGGTGGCGAAGTGAAAGGTGCTGCTATCGGCCAGCTGCAATCTACTCCCGGGGGAACAAAAACACATTACTTGACAGGGGTGCAGGAGGGGCACTTAGCTTTATCAATACCGCCCAGCTTGACTCTGCTGCTTGCAAAGCCACCCGTCATGTGCACCGAAAACAAATATCTCTGCACAGGCTGCACCCACAGTTCGTAAGCTCGAGGTGGGGTACTGTGACTGGAGGTGACAGGTGTAGGAGGCTCTTGTCGCCGGAACGCTGCACTTGATGCGTCTACATTTGCATGCTAACCAGTAAAACTACCTTCTGGCTCATGTGAAGAATGTCATTGCACTTAGGCTTGCTTTCTTGTGAGTCAAAGCTTTAAAAGACATGAGAGAATAATTATCATCCACCAGGTTTGAGCATTGAGAGAAATTTCCTGTACAAGTTAAGGGTAATTCAAGTTCTTTTAAAATCTTATCTTCAACTATATTTAAATTTGGAGTACATTGAGGTATGAAGTCCTTCTTTACAATGCAGCAAAAGCTAAAAAAGATGCAACAATAAAACGTCAAAAGGCAAAGTTAGTGGAATAAAAAAAACATTGATTAGTGCATTTGAGCTTGAAAAGCAAATAAATCGACAAAAACAAGTGCAGCTGGAAGTTAAATAGGATGAAATTAAAAACCTGAGTTGCCCAAAGGAAAACAATGAATCCAAATTCAGATTGTTTTGCAAGTTATGCCATGTTGCAGGTGCATAGTGGGGGAAAAAAAACAGGACGAAAATGAATCTTGAGTACATGGAGTCACCAAAGGGTGTGATCATCAATGGAGACGCCAAGAAATTAGGAAAGCACAAAGTTACCTTAAGTCACTACTTGTTGTTTTATAGCATATTCACTGTTTTTTAACATTTGGTTTCTGGGTTAATATGGATTAGATTTATCCTTTAGTTAGTTATTGTTAGACTTTTTGGACATTATGTCAGTGATGGTCCTCACAAGGAGGTCAAATACCAATGTGTTTGTTGTGTGTTGCTTTGCCGTGTAAAGGTGAGATTTATTGCTCTCATCGACAGTAGCTGACAAAGTATGTGGACTCTTAAGCCACACTTATGAGGATTTATTGCCTGATGATGTTTGATGTTCAGCTACCATCAGAAACCCAACACCTTTCTAAAGTGGGATATACGGGGTCTCTGTCGCTCTTTCTGACAACCTAGAAGAAGCAGTAACACTAGAAAACAGCAAGTTGGTTTCTCCTGAACCAAAGCTGATCTTGGTTTTATTAAATGAAGGTAATGATTTGAAATTAAACAACACTAATTATACAAAAGTAAGAACTGAGCGCAGAGGATGCTACTCAAAAAAACAAGAAACCATTTTTTAAAAAAGGAGTTGTTTTTTTTAGACAAACACATACTATCTGTTAATGAAACCAAAGCTCTGAAATTGAATTCCTGATCCAGCCTACACTCACTAACCAAAGCAGTTAAGTACATGTAAAAATGGGAGAAGCACTCTTATCTTGTGTCTAGTGGGATTGTTTTAAAGCAAACAAAAGTCCTTAAATCCTAGTCAAGCCTCTGCCAGGCAGCAAGTGTCTAAATGGTACAAAACAGTCCAACAAACCACCACACAAAGAGATTCCCAGGTGAGCTGTGTGCCACACTCCAGCTGCCACCAAATGACCAATTGACAGCTTTCAAACACAGGTAGACTAGATTGGAGTGGTTTGATTGGAGACCAATAGTTGGGTGAAGGTCCAATTAGACGAGGAGTTGTAGGAGGAAAAGGCACCAATCACCAGCAGGGACTTGAACATAGAAATTTGCATACAAATGCTGAAAAGGTTAATCCTATAAAAGCTAGAAGCAACTGTAACGCTCATTATCTTACTTTACTTATTACCTCAGTATCATTGCAAGAGGTACTATTTACTGTTCTATTCTAGTATATTTTTAGCTTACTTATTTCATTTCTAGTAATGCATCATACTTATGTCTGCATTTAAAACTGCATTTCTTATGTTTGGTCTAAAAAATATCTGGCTCAATAATTTCCTTTGGGACTGATTAAGTTCTATCTTATCTTAGATAAGATCATCAGGCTTTCACACCTGTCACACCCTTTCTTTTTCTACCGCTTTTTTTAGACTACTTTTTGAAAAATGTGTCTTTAATGGATAGTTGCAGCAGAGATGGATATAAAATGTGTGGTAAGAGAGCAAGGAAGGTCATGCAGTAAATGTCCATCCAAGAATGTCGACATTTGTGCCATGCGGTAGAAGCCTAAACCACTCAGATATCAGGTCGCCCCTTTTCTACATCTCTTTCTCCAAATGCAACACTATTGTTATCTCCCTAGAGAGATCGTCTGAAACCTTCCTAAACAGTAACACATCCCTGCCCTTTATAGCAGTCAGCTTTTCACACCAACACATACTTGGTGTCAACAGACCATTAGTAGGCTCTTAAAAACTTACGATTTTCACAGTTTTGCAGGTACAAGCAAAGTGTTTTAGTATTTAACGTGCCGTCCTTTAACTGCTTGTCAACATCTGGATGTGGAATCAACCAGTTTCTGCTAAAGATGTGGTGATGTTTCAGAAGCTTTCAGATCATCCACACTAGAGCTTCTGTTTTTTCTTCTTCATCTGTAGGTGGGGTTTAGGTCAGGGCTCTGGAAGGCCACTCAGTTGAAAATATCCTTTCAACAGGCGGCTGATATGCTTTGGATCATTATCTTAGCTTATGAATGGTTTCTGCCGTATCTCTCTCCCTCTGTAGCCAGACTCCTTTTTCTGAAGGTCTGTGAATGGAGTCGTATCTGACAGTTGTCTTTATTCTCAGATATGATCCCGGCTCCTGTTTCTCGCCTGTTTTTCTTGGTTTTCCTGACATTATGCAGTCCAATCCACCGCTGCACCCACTGGGCCAGGTATGTTCATTCTGCTCTCAATCTCAAGTCAGTGTTTTACCTTTTTCTTGCAAGGAATTTCTTGATGAACACTGTGGCCTTCTTTGAGCAAACAAATGATGTTTGACCTTTTCTCTGAGCTCGCCTCACATGCCTTTGACATTTTTGCAGATTCTTTTTAACTAACTAGATCCAAGGTAATTTATAGTGGATGTATGAAGGCAGTTGCCCTTCAGTTCACACAAGAGACACCAGCAGAGTAACTGCAGGCGCAGCTCATCACATTAACGATGGACATGTTCCATTAGGTCTGACAATCAGAGCTTCTCCAAATTTTTGTTGCCATCATCAAGCAGCAACCTGAATCATTCATTTTAGTGGGAAATATTTATTTGAAATTACACTAAATACCAATTCATTTAACATTTAAGGTTATTTGCTAATAGTTAACTGTCCAAATGCTACTTGGTGCCACTATATACTGAAATCTGTGTTATCAGCCTGCACAACTCCAACCTATGAATTAAACCTTCCTGCTTTTTAATACCCACCAAAAGTTAAAGCTGCAAACTTGACTTTGTATTGAGAGATCCAGTGTTGTGTTGCACCGCAAAAGTCTATGTAGACTCAATAAGAACAGCATTATTCAATTAAAAATGATCTGAGCGTGAAAGCTGAAGCAAATATTTTGAAGTCTCAGAGTACTGTGATGTTCACAAGAGACGTTAGGAAGCCTGAGACCCAAAAAATAAGAACTGAGATGTAATCTAAGTTGCCATTTCTCTGTATCTCTTTACATTGAGATTAGAGGAAAACAATAATCCCAGAAGGACCTTCCATCTTGCTGCAACCTCTGGCTGCTTTATCTGCCTCTCTGGTCTAACAGCCAGAGGGGACTCTGACGCAGAGGCAAATCTTTATTGATAGCTGCCACCTTAATCAGTCTCAGCTAACGCAGTGCTGACCTGCACACTGGTGTTCACAGGGTCGATCAATTGCAAATGATTGGCACTCGCAGCATTTACCTTGAGAGAGGGAGAGCATGGCGGCTAGGGAGGGCTGTAAACAGAGCGGGTTGTCGTGGAGGAGAGACAGGCTGATTGAGTTGTGTTGACAGAACAGCGGCTGTGATCTCTTACCTCTCTCCATTGTTTGGACTCCACGCCCTGGGTGTATAACACCACCACTGAGAAGACGGGAGGGGGGTTGGAGGTAAGGAGAGAAACAGAAAGGGAAAGCAAATTAAAAAACGCTGTCACTAAACAGCCTCAGTCAAGTATCGTGCTTCTTTCAGTTGTGTTTGTTTTTATTCTGTCTATGGTGACATTCATCATTAATTATCCTGGCACACACCGACAGCATAATGAACTGCCAAGTTTGATGCTTCTGGCTTTGATGTCTACATGCAAAGAACGAAGATATATTAAAAAAAGGACTTACTAGAGCTCCTGGGACACAATTTAAGCCATGCAATCAAAACATGATTTCTTAACAGAGGGATTCTCCTGATTCAGATTTGATTTTGCGACTTCAAAATGAAGCTGAGGTGGGCGAACGTGGTGTGACCTGTCATTCAGAGGTTCATCTTCAAACGAATACAAAACAGGCTGACTGTGATATTTTCCCAGTAGCTTATTGGCACAGAGGACTTGAACCTCCTCCCTATTATTGTTAAATGTCTCCCCTCCTTTCTCTATCCTGCAGGGAATATCAAAGAAAATGCCTTTATGGCATTTCCCCATGTGTCTCACCAAAAGATAGCCATTTGTATTCAAAGGCTGCGTGGCGTTTATACCCTGCATGCATTAAGGTGCTTTAGCTCTCAGCAAGGAAAGGTTGTCACATTACTGTGCAAATGATATGCAGTTATTGAAGGAACACTTTGAAATAGCAGAGTAAACTGAATCAAAGTTAAGCTCAGCAAAAATAAAAAGTAAACCTTTGTTAAAGGAGAGGAGGTGTCACTGAACTATATTCTGAAGAGAGAAAATCAAAAAAAAGCTAAGCTGCAATCATTAGAGCTGAGAACTTACGTGGGTCAGATTTGGAGAAAGTGTCTCGGTCCAACAGATCTCTGCAAAAGAAGAAAACAGTCACAAATCAGAATCTCATTTGAGTTCAGCATGCGTTTATGTTACTTCAATAAATGTCAGTGTGATAGTCGTGAAGATGCGTCTTATTTTGCTCGCATGTGTAAATGCTCCCTGTCATGTGCAGTTTAATGACCAAATGCCACCGACAGAAAGCTACAAGATAATTATGTGGTCATTTAAAACCACTAAATCTAACTTCACATTAACTACACTGCCCTTGAGATTTCATTTTGCTAGTGAGCAGTGCAATAAGCACATTAAAGCTCTGTGAAAGGACACAGAGGTGCCGGTGAAAACATGGCTACTACTTACAAAAAGCTGTTTGCCACTACAGGGCATTTGGAGAGTTCATACCTCTGCCAAGGGTGTGCAATCCTTATTTTTTCACTGTGAATGCAGCAGTAATTTACAAAAACACGAGATAGATGGATTTCTTTCATTCGTGTCAGTGTAGAATGTGTGAATATAAAGCCTTCCTGAAAAAAAAGAAACAATCCAGATGTCCAAATCAAACAAAAAGACGAGCTAACAGGACTGAAAACACTGACTAACCTATTTTGCGTGGCTCAGTAATCATCAGAAACAGATGGACAGTTCATAAGTGACAAACAGAGTGCTGCAACCAACTGTGATTTAATTACTTAAGATCTTATTCGCAAGGTTTTTATATGGTGCTTTGGCTGAGGGATGGACAACATTTCAACAAACTGCAGGAAAAGTGCCAGACTGAGCAGCAGTGCATTTTCCTATGACTGGAGAAGCATTGCTAATACAATCCAATGAATAACATACAATAGAATGAGTTGATACACTCAGAAATTACAACTCTTATTACTATATTTTGATCCAATAGGCCCCGATACAAATTTCAAAGAGCCGTATCAATGCATTATTTCTGTGCTAATCGAGTGGAGAGTCACTTGGCTCAACCAGAGAGAAACTGAAATGAAGCTGCAACTGAATCCACTTCTTTTAATACGTCCAAGAAAGTGTGACAGTTAACGAGTAATCAGCTCAGCAGTGCAGCCGAGTCAGTATGAAGAGTGTGGCTCTTTGTTGGCCTCAATCAAAAAGCAACAACACAGACATTCACAGTAACGTGGTATCAATATATTGAAGAGGTCCATCGCTCTGCATCCATGGGCTAAATCTGATTTAAAATCCATAAAAGCCACCGGAGCTCAAAGAATGCCTCGTGTGCTCGTGATGGTAGATTCCCTCTGATAGCGTATTTGCACATCTCTGTGTCCATGCAGGTTATAATCAGTCACAGCATTCAGTCTAAAAAATAGAGAGTTTCTACTGTATATCAGATGAAAAAGTCTCTCCAGCTTCCTAACACTGATCATCATCCAACATCTGGGTCAATATATAACTGAGGGACTTTTGAAGTCCATGGGATATATCTTGCATACATTTTTATTAAAACTAAAAAAAAAAAATCTATATTTAGTTTTTGTGTTCTTTATGATCATGTTTTTACAAATGTCATAATTATTTATTATGGAAACAATCACTTATTAATAAAAAAAATGACTGGATATCACTAAAATGTCGACTAAATAACCGTCCCAATTTAATAACAACCACCTTCTAATTAGCTAAACAATAATAAAATGAGTTTATTCAAAATTTGTTTTGATTGTGTTCTTTGTATTAAGTTGAGATAATCATGACAGATATTTCTTTTTTGGAAATATATCAAAGTTTATATGGAAAATAACAAATTGTATCTGTGTCTGAGAAATCACTTTCCACTAAGTTCCCCATTACAAAAACACCTCTCAAGGAAGTGTGTTAATTCCAGATCACATGACCTGCTCCACATGATGTCATTTCCTCCTGAAGAAAAGACTGGCCAGACTCCAAGGCTTTCTGAGTTATTTAATATAAAATAGTGTGTGAGTCAAGTGTGGATTTATGGCATGTCAACAGGTTTACTACAATATCTTTAGAAATAAATTTCAATTTCAGTTTTACTCAATTGTATATATAATATTTAGAAGGATCTTTCTGTAAAAATGCCATGTGGTGTTTGGTTATAGGTGGCCATGTTGATTTTAGGCCTGAAAACTGCAAAAATGTCAACTATGATACCTGTCAACTATGTTACAAAAAGTCCCGCAATTATATATTGACCCATCTTTTTTTTCGAGCAGCCAGACACTCTGATTGGCTTGTTGGCTTGTTCAAGATAAGAGTCACTATCAGCATTAATATTCCTGCCTTTATTTTTAGTGCTTTTTTAAGGGAACATCCTTCTCACATCTCTTTCAGATTTCTTACTGCCTCCTGTGCAAGATCTAATAAACCACACATTACCTTTAAAACACAAGGTCGGGTCATCATCAATCATTTCACTCAACATTTCTGATGAAAAACGTTTTCTCGATGGTTTTCCACCACCTCATTAGCATACGAGTTTAATGCAGAACCCCATAAATATGTCTTGTTTCTGATCCCTGATTGTGAGCAGCGCCAATAAATAACTTGGTTCAGAATAATCCACAGCTCTTGGGGGGACAGCAGGATTTCAATGAATATAGATGAGAGTTCGGGACTGAATCCAAGCAACAGGACATCACTCACACATGTGCATGTAGTTGCGCATTCCTGGACACAATACCTTCTGTCACAGGGATACGTGGGGAGATGACAGATGCAGCTTGGTTGGGTATTAGCCTTGGGCTGACCTGACAACAGTTGGAAAATTGTCAGTGTAATTATCATTGGAGATAACAAAGCCATCCATGACTAACTGCCTCTTTGTATCCACCTGTTACTGTCTGGCATCCATTACCCTCCGACAATTAGCCTGTCCATCACCTCATCCCTTCTCTCAGTGTAGCACAGTGTGTCACTGGGAGAGAGGTTTAAGTTGCTCAGCTTCGATTTGTTCTCGCGGAACGTTTTTCTTCTTTATTCCGAGAAGAAATGATTGGTATACAGAATTAAACACCAATACAAATTAATCCACCGTCTTACTGCGCACATGGTAAGAGTACACACACCAGTGCCGCAGGACGGGTATTAGCATCGCAGATAATCCGTCTGCTTTCACCGAAGTAGCGCCGCCTGTTTCAAAAGTTAACTCCTTCCCTCTACGAATCTCAGTGGGATAAGAGAAGATCATTATCCCGAAAGCTCATGTAGAAAAAAGTTGCATGATGAAGATGAAGTTCATTGAAAGTAGGACAAAAGTAATTAGATACAGCTACTTTTCATTCACAGCACATTTCATGTATCAGCCTCATTTCAGACTACAGCACTTTGGAGATCTCTGTAGTGGTACAGTTCTAGTCCATGAAGAGCTTATTTTAACATATCACATCACTTCTTCTCTTCCTCCTTCATTAAGGCCTCACCACCTTCATTAACACTCTGAGTGCAGCAACCCCTTCATTTCAGCAGAACATTTAATATTTTATTGTGAGTGCAAAAAGGAGGTCATTATTAGGTGTAGAACAAACAAAACAACTAAAAAAAATTTCACTTTCACAATAGCTTTAAAGTCTTTAGGCATTTATTAAACCCCAAAAAACTCATCTCTGTGTATCATTACATAAAAATAATCCATGTATGACTTCAAATGGCTTACGCTGTAAAAAGAAACTCTAATTTTAATTTTTTAATAATGGAAAATATTCTGTTTCTCCTTGAATTGCAGACATTATCTGTAAATTACCAACAGTTAAATCTAATATTACGTCAATAATGCCGACTTGCATGTATTTCTCTTTATTTTTACAGATGTTTATCATATTATTTATACAATGTCTGCTTTCATGCATTACTTAAAGTGACAGTTATTACTTGTAATTAAATGGCTCTTTACATAAAGGGTTATGCCCATACTATGAATTGAACAATTACCTTTTAAATTTTAAGGTAAAGCTTATTAGATTTAGATTGATGTGTAGTTTCACATTCAAATTCTGTAGTTCTGGATAAAAAATCAGCAAATTTTTCTTCTTTACATCCAGCATAATGTACAGACTTACATTTTAAAAGTGCATGACTGCTTATATTTATGAATTTTGTCCTCTAGATATTTGCTTATTGTATTTTTTTATTAAAAAATGACTTATTTCTGTAAACTGTGGTCATCTCTTTATGTTGCAGTTCACGAGCCAAAAGAAGCCATTTTTAGTTTTCAATTTCTCCTGCAGATACATCTGTAAATATTTGGTTAATATAGTAAATTTTCATCTGAACAAATTCGGTAATCAATCAGTAATAGCGTGCATTTTATTTATCTTACAAAATTAAACCATTATTTAACAAACTCAAACATATATTTATACTTTATTAAAGCTGAGATTGCTGATAAAGCTCATAATGTAGGCCAAATCTGTAGAATAACCATGTTTCTCAACAAAATTTAGAATGAAAAAGTCTGTAAATCAGGGGTGTCAAACATGCGGCTCGCAGGCCAAAACCGGTCCTTCAGAAGGTCCGATCCCTCAAAGTGTAAAAATTACAGAGAAGACATTAAGTGCAGATTGTAAATTTGTAAAACTGTAAATACAAAATAATTTCTAGACCATGACAAGTTGCTTTGATCTTAAAGTAAAATATTAGATTGCTCATTTTGTCATTTTGTGTCTCATTTTTGTAATATTTTGTCTTGTTTTTGTTGGGGTTTTTTTGTCTTTTTTTGTCTGACTTTTATCATATATCTCATGTTTTTGTCATTTTGTTTCTCGTTTTTGTTATTTTTTGTTTCCTTTTTGTCTCGTTTGTGCTTATTGTCTCATTTTTGTTATTTTGTGTTTGCTTTATTCATTGTTTTGTGTTTCTCTTTTAATATAAATACTGTGTAGTAATTCTTCACTGTTGCCCTAGAATGTGCAAACATGTACTCTATGAGGTTCTCTCCTTTCTTTCCACCCACTGTTCCTCCACTAGCTGCAGCTCGAGCACACCAGCTCACCTGTGACTCAAACACTGTAAAACTACTAACAAAATGTCAAGTTGTAACATTGGCATATTTCTTTTATTCTGGAGGAGAATACTGATGCAGAAAGTCCAATCCTGCTAGTTGTCAGGATTGGTTCCTTGCGTTTGAAACCCTAAAAGTCTGAATCTGTGTATTGGAGTCTGCAGTTTCATCATCTCCAACAAAGTAAATGTGGTTTATTCAGCAGTGAGTTGAGCTCATTGCTACTGGTTATTCAAGTAATACATATAATAAGATCTTACTGAGAGATTCTGTGAATGCTGAGCTTAATGAACCAAATTTGCAAACTTTCACTGACTGTATAAACGTGTCAAAAAAAAAAGTGTTTAGTTCAACTAAAACCTTAATAAATGTTTTCACTATAGGCCGA
Organism: Amphiprion ocellaris; assembly: GCF_022539595.1. Lineage (NCBI taxonomy): Eukaryota > Metazoa > Chordata > Actinopteri > Pomacentridae > Amphiprion > Amphiprion ocellaris. Next base: position 32,630,376 of record NC_072773.1, read on the forward strand.
GTGTGAAGGTGGTTTGACCTCTAAAGTAGCCTGGCTTAAAAGAATATATTAGGAACACAGTCTCCGTCTCGGTCAGATCCCTGGAGGTATTTTAGCAGCTCCGTGGTCCATGTGGCTGATTATTAAACTGAGAAATGTAAGAATTAATTGCCGAACCCACAGTGCCATATTGTCAGCAGTCCCTTAATTTTCCTGCACTTTCTTCAAATTGTCGAAATAATAATTGGCACCTTGGAGAACCTGGCATCTAATTCATTGGAAAGTGGTTTTAAATAGTCTCCGGTCTGGCTGGCCAATGAGCTGCAGCCTCACTGGGTCTTAAAAAGACATGACAAATGCAAGCTTGAAAGTCAAGTCTGTGGTTTCTCGAAGGAGGAAAAGTCTGTATATTACATCAGAGACAATGGAGATGGCTGGGAGGAGAAAGTGAAGGTTGGTTTGCATTTTCAAGCTTACTATGTGGCTTCACTTTGCCGTCTGCCCCGTGGCTCTCTCAGCTTTGACTGAGGACACACATTGACTTTCCCCTCACACACCACGGGGTCACTAGGTTTCCTTTTTGTCTAATACTCCCTTAAGCAGCTCTTAGGGGTCAAAAGGCTGGAGAATGAAACATTGGAGGTATATGCTGCTACACAGATGAGCCGACCCTTTACAAATAAGAGGAATCCCATTATTTAGACTGAAATATTCTATTATCCTTTAGGGAACCTTTGTATAAAAAGCATGTATGGTATACCATACATGGATGGATTCCCTCTTTTGAGACGAAACTAAATAAATTAAATCAACACCCGATAAAATTGAACATGCGGCTGTGTTTCATTATTGAAAATGATCTCTGCCTCTGTTGCATAACTTTAACGCCCATATGGTGACAGAGTGATGTTCCTTTTGTCTGGATCTCAGAAAAAACTCTGCTCCACTACATTCAAGGCACAATCTGGCCCCTTTATTAGTGGCAGACCCATCTGCTGACTTTCACCGTGATGGCACCAGGTGTCTTCTCCTCCTCCATCTGTTTAATTATTCAGTTTCAACCTGGGACCTCTCCAGGTCGACGATACCTGCAGCAGAGTCCTCCCTGGGCAGCCATCTCACGGGCAGCGACAGAAATCTCCGTCATAAAGCTGCTCTTCTGCTGCCATAATAAACAAGAGCGCACATACGCTGTGACTCCCTGTTTCGGCCTGGCTTTTGGTGTGTAAGTAATGTCCAACCTGGGAATAATAGCGCTGCTAATTGTGCGCTGTGACAGTTGGGAGTTTGTGCAGAAATGCCCACACTGATACTATATGGCTGTTCTAACCCTTGCTGAGCCCTTTGCACTTATTACTACTGTGAATTCAATTTCCCTTTATCTCTTTTGTGCACCTGATAAAGCTGCCCATACATTTGTACATCACAGACCGGCAGCATGAAGCATTTTAAGCCATACACTAGGAACCCACATTCCTGAGCTCATACATATTGTGACTTTGAAATGATTGCAAGTGACCATTAAAGAGAAAAAGAGAAGAGGAACCCTGAGTGGATTCAGTCAAGTGTGCAGTGCAGAGAGCAGGACTGACCTCAGCAGTGATCATGATAATCAAGCACACAAAGAAATTGTCTCTCTAATTGATGTTAGTGAAGGATGAGATGACTGTGAGAGCAACCATATAGTGTGGAAATAGAGAAATGGAGCGGTCTAATTGGTGGTGGACTCATATCAGGCCTCAATAGGTGAAAGTGAAGCACAGCAGGCGGCTGGGCACGAACTGACGAACGCTAGCCAGTGCTGCAAGTATTCAGAAGTAAAAGCACCTTATAGCACACACACATCTACTAGCATACACTAAATGACTGGGCTGGAGATGAACGTAATCTGACTGAATTCTCCTTTCATGAGATGAAAGATGCACAACAGCTCCTTAACCTTGTCTCTCAAAAGTTCCTATACAGAAAACTGCATTCTCAATTATGTCTTGAACCATAAAATCCAAAGGTTAGACTGTGACATTGCAGCAAACACTAAAAAGTTAGTATAAAGAGTCAGCAACTGTACTTTAGCTCATGAGACTGGGAATCCTGCCCCATCTAGAACCATTTTCCATCAAATTTGTCAAGTTTCAAGGTACATTTTCGCTTATGGGTCAAGTGTTGGCACCAAAAGCACCTCTAGGGTTTAGGAAAATAGCACAGTTTAGGGTAAAATATGTCTTCTAATAACAAGATTCTCCTTCACTGCCTTGGTTACTGAGATGATGAGTCCCGTCTCATCTGATATATGATTGGTTGACTGAAAAGGAGACGATGGCAAAGATACATGTTTTTGTGATACGTCACTAATACAAATGCTGTTTAGGCATAATGTAGAATAGGGCCGAGTTCCTTGGACAGCATTGAGCAAATGTATTGATTTAAAAGTTGTCATTTCTTTCTTTCAACTTAAACAACTTGTACAGCCGCATCAGTCTCATAAATTGTCACTTCTTGCTGTTTTTGCAACACCATTTTTCATAAATGTAGCTCTGCAACCAACTTGTTATGAAAGAAGACAAAATCTCTGTTCTTAATATCTACTAAGCGCTTATTGGTCAGCTGCTGCTCTGTTTGTGGAAAAAAGTAATGAATATCTCGACAAGACCAAATCTATTTGAAGCACTTGAATGGCCCATAACTGAGGTTTCAAGGTGTTCAAGATTTTGTGAATAAAACTTCTCTGAAAGCTGTATTTTCACAAGCTGTGTTACCTCTGAAGGGTAGATTTTTTTTGTCACTTTGTGGAGCCCTTTTCTACTTCCTGCCAAGTAAAAAACTGAACCTATTTTTAGAACATTTCTTTGTCTGCTAGCAACCTGGATTCTTACTGCTCAAATGAATGAAAGATTGTACTTGGACTTTCCGTGACCAAAACACAGCCTTGCATGTTCCACTTGAAAACATCTACCACAAATACATTTGGGTCAATATATAATTGCAGGACTTTTTGTAACATAATTGACAGGTATCATAGTTGACTTTTTTTTTTTTTGCTGTTTTCAGACCTAAAATCAACATGGCCGCCTATAACCAAACACCACATGGCATTTTTACAGAAAGATTCTTCTAAAATAGTATATATACAATTGAATAAAATTGAAAGTTATTTATAAAGATATTGTAGTAAACCTGTTGACTACTTTATATTAAATAACTCAGAAAGCCTTGAAGTCTGGCCAGTCTTTTCTTCAGGAGGAAATGACATCATGTGGAGCAGGTCATGTGATCTGGAATTAACACACTTCCTTGAGAGGTGTTTTTGTAATGGGGAACTTAGTTGAAAGTGATTTCCCAGACACAATTTGTTATTTTCCATATAAAATTTGATATATTGCCAAATAAGCTCAATCCAGATGGTTATTTAGTTGATGTTTTAGTGATATCCAGTCATTTTTTATCAGTAAATGATTGTTTCCATAATAAATAGTTATGGAATTTGTAAAGACATGATCATAATGAACACAAAAAACATTAGTTGTTTTTTTTTAACTTTTAATAAAAATGTATGCAAGATATATCCCATGGACTTCAAAAGTCCCTCAATTATATATTGACCCATTTAAAAATGTTTCAGCAAAACCTGAAATTTGACTGGCAGCTCCTCAAAAAGCTGAAAATAAGTACGTTCATTTTCTAAAATACACGTTTTGACTAATATTATATTTCCCCATAGTATAAATTTGTTGTATTTGCACTGAAACCTTGTGTTTACACTGCAGCTTTGTCCCACCCACACAGGCAGAAATGTCCCTGCTGGCTACACGGTATAACATGTCCACTCGGCTCTAAAGTATCTAACAGAACAACTCAGGAAGGTCTACAGAGATGACAATAACCTGACGATGAGTAGCCTGTTTAGCCCTTCAGCTAAGACTGTCAGCGAGTGAAAGAACTTCAGCGCATGCGGCAAAGTGCGGTGAAATCTTCACTCAGCAACCTGTCACACTTTGTACAAATCTGCCACCGGCTCTCACATTCCCCAGACAGGCTGCGATGTTAGGTCAAATATCCCCCGACACACCAATCCACTAACATACTCTGCTGACCCTTGAGTTTTTCTGAAAACTGAGAAAAGCAGCCTGATATCTGGGAGCCAAGAGGGACCGCTTTGATCTTTTATTGCTACTCCCCCGTGTTGACTTTTCCTGTCGTTCCAATCAACACTTTGACGACACGCAGGCGACATGTGGAGCGTTATGAACCTCTGGCAGGGCGAAGCAACTGTGCTTCCGTGGGATCCCCTCCTCTGCTGTCATACATCCCAATGAGAATATATTAATAACACTGACACCACCGCAAGCCTGGTGTCTGGGATCCAAACTCATTTTCACTGTGTCAGGGGTTCATGCATAATTATCTGCTTCAGTGGCCTGTGAGACTCGCCTGCTGCAATCTTAACATCCCCAAAACTACAGGGGGAAAAAATTAAAATATGCCTCCCTGGTGTTTCTCAGTCTCGATCCCTCCCAAAACAACAGATGCAGCACATCATTCACAAGCACAAACTGGAAGGTAAAGGCTGCGAGCTCGCCTCGGGTCAGTCTTAACCCAGAACTCGATATGAAAAGAACAACGCAGTCAAACACTGCAAAGTGAAATTTGTCTCCTACTCGAAAGATCTTTTATTAATATTTTATGCTCTTGCACAACGCAAACTAGTTCACTTCAAACTTGCTGCCTGCCAGCACAAAAACAAAAGGATGTTTCAACCAGAAAAAAGAGGTCACAGGATCTGACTGAATGGGTAACCAAGACTGAATGAGAAACAGCTTTTAGAACAACAGCAGCAGCAGTTACCAGCCATAACAACACATTCAAATAAACAATAATTCATCTCCACAGCTTGAATCCCAGTTGTTTGCTCGAGCAATTGTTTTTGACAGATCGAGCAGCGACGCCACACATCCTAATGGTCCTGATGATTTCATTAGGCCTCCCCCCTCTGCTGCAATGATTGCCTCGGGAAGAGACCCGATCAAGAAGCAGGCCGCAAGTTTTCAGACTGACCCCGGGGAGCAGCAATCAGTGGCCTTGTGCACTGGCGAACCACCTCCTGGAGGGCATTTGTCACAGGATGCGGGGCAGCCATGTGACCCGCTGTGTGTTTCAGCAGGTAATGAATCCCTCGGGAGCAGTGTGGCCTGGTTGAGTTAGATCCCCCCTCCGAGCGATGGAATGCATTGATTGGATGCAATGGCACTCTAACCAATCTATCACCACGAATGAACATTTACAATGAGCTCCAGAGCAGCAGCGGCAGCAGAGACCAGGAGGGGATGGAGAAGATGCACCAAGCGATGGGGGCTGATAAAGTTTGATGTTCAAGCTGTCAGTGGAAGTAAAGGTGGATTTGTCAACCAATTCCACTTTTAGCAGCATAGGAGGAGGACCGATAAATTCCTAAACGATGCACTCCGTCGTTGAATGGAACGACAGCAAAATTCAAGCTTTGTCCTTGTGCTTGGTGGGTTTTTGTCAGACTGAAGCGTTTATCATGTTCCCGCAATGATACAATGTCTCTCGGCCTTTCCTTTATCAAATAATCCTGTTATTTTCTTTCCCTCTCCTCTGGATGGTAACTATCTATAAAATGAGATGTGGAAAAAAGTAATCTTTCAGGAGCGAGATCTTTCCTCCCATTCCCTGTGAGCTGATAAGAGTTGTAAACCTTTGTCAGGCTTGTCAGGCTTATCGGCGTGTTTCCCCTCCCTCGTTCTGGTCGCACAGGAGCATAACGGTAAACAGTACATTTACAAATCATTACCAACATTCTTGCACATAGGTTTGTCCTGTGGCAAACCAAAGAGAAACTGAAGGAAAGAAAAAACTATCTCCCTTAAATGAAGCTCTGTGTGTTGAGCCTTTAGGGGCTCTGTGGGTTTTTTTGTCTGTGTGCACATTTCTTTTCCAGCATTCATTACTAAAAGTGTGCTTCACAGTGGAACCACAGAGCTAAAGCCTCAGTGTCCCTAAAGTCATTGTACATGGGAACTCTGAGACAGTCTGGTAAGCTGAGATATAGAAAAGGGCACATTCTACAATCCCAAAGTATTCACATTTACTACTTTCCTCATAATTAAAGCATGATGTGGCAAACCACATAGACAACTTACGAAACGTCCATCTGAGGCGCCTAAATATTAACTAATGAACATATTCATTACTGCCACATTAGAGGTGTGGCCACGGCAGGGAGAGCATCATGGGACAACTGGTCCTAACCCACTGAACTGGTGCTCAATGAGGCAGATGTAAGAAAAGAGGCCACTTCAGTTTGAAGAGCCGTCTTATCACCAAGCTGGAGCGTCGCCTTCGCAGCCAAGAAGCAGATGCTCCAAGTCTCGGCTCACTGGCTGACCTGTGAGCAAAACCAATCGGAGGCAGGGACGGGAACAATGTGCTATCACTGTGATATGCGCTTATTTTGATAAGCGGCTGTCTGCTTCAGTCTCTCCAGTTTGTCAGGGGGCTTGCTGCAATATTGGCAGAGGGTTATGAGAATGCCTGTAGGGCTGCGCGGCACAGTTCAATTCCATGTGCGCTGCAATCTCAGAGCTTTCAGGCTTACTAAATCAATTACACAGAGTTGTGGAGCCTGCGCCTCTCCCCAACATAACAGCCATTGTTTCAGTTTGCTGCTGTTGCATTTGGACCAAATGCTCCTGATAAGTGGAAGGAACAGCCGCATGCACGACCGTGTGTTTCAACTTTGGAGCTGTCCGCTTCATGATCTCTGAAGAAGTCATCTGAGGTCAGACTGCAGCAAACCTCCACCAGGCACAAAGAAGAACGGTCATTGCATCTAAAGCACACAATGTTTCAAGGTCCAGTGAAAGCAGGCAGGAGTTTTTTTCCTTTTTTCTTTTTTATCCAACCGTGTCCAGGAGCAAGTCTTTGGAGAGAAATTAATGACAGGCTAGGGAGCTGCAGATTGACAGAGCCTGAGGGCATCGGCACAGATCTCAGCTTAAAGTATGAAGGTTCTGAGGGTAGAAAAGGAACAACAGTGTGCACCAAGAGGGAAACAACACAAGTCCAGCAGCTGCTCATCATAAATGCCCCACAATGGATCAAAAAACACACAAACATGCAGCTCCGCATGTCAGCTTTTCACACATAGACATGGTTTAATCACAGGTTTACACACAGTTGAATATTTAGCGTTACATAATCTTTCAACTTTCACTTCTCATTTCTTCATCACCTCATAAAGTTTCATCCGTTCATATCCAAAATGGGCTCCAAGCTCAGCGACATGGCAGCAGCTCCGTTGAGTTTGTTCGACAACTTCATCATTTCACACCTTTTTTTCGAAATAGGATGAACAAGAAAGACAATCAGTCGATTTTCCTTCCAGGCAACTGACTAAGTGAATAATGCAGATGAGAGAAGAAAACGATGGCAGCAGAGTGTTTGGTTGATAAATGTCTCCCCTGTGGCTTCTCTTACTTCATTTACATGCATATGACACCGTATGTAGCCAGAAGGTACAAGGAACTAAACGCTGTGGATCGGGGCAAAATGACGCACAGCTGGAGAGGCCATGGAAACACAACATTTACACCAGACTCCATGAAAAACATTGATTAAAATTGCACCTCGTTGAGTTAAAACCACGGTACGTCTCAGCTCTGTGCGTCCAGAGTCTCTACCTGCAGGCAGCGGTGCCCCACCCTAATCTATCCAACCGAGGCTCTGCCTCAGCTCCGTGGATATTTTCTCCTCCTATTTGCTTTCATCCGGAGGCTAATGGGAGAAATGTTTAGTGTCAATATCTGGGACAAACTGGTGTCGTTGTCTGAGACTGACGGGCACACGCACAGCTTCACGCATGACACGCTGCCTCAGGGGGGAAACCTCTCGGGCGCGCCAATGAACTCCACGACGGTCGATATCTCCTGTGGCATGCCAGTTGACGCGCACAAAAAAAACCCACACAAAACGCACAGCAATGCAGAAGAAGTGTGACCAGATCTACCTGACTGAGGCTGAAATTTAACTGATTAGACAGCGAAGTGCAGATTTTAGCGCTTAGCAGGACAAGCAAACAAAACGCGTAAAAGTTGATGGACAGATTTGTGTTACGCTGACTGGCGTGATGCTGTGTGCATTTTTATTGTGAGATTACGGAGAAAACTCAGTGTTCAAGCCCTATATGCCAAAATGTTTCATGGGTGTGTGAGGGTGTTAAGTACATAGCGTTTTATTTCACGTATTGTAAAGTTTTTCTTCTTCAAAATGTTATATATCTGTATATTTCAAACAAAAATTTCAATTTGTGACAGTTGGACTACGGTTTTAGTACAAAGATCTTATATTTCACGTTACCCCTCACAAAACGTAACCAAGACGCGCGGAGCTTCCCAAACCTTGACGCATCAGCACACAGCAGCAGCAGCAGCAGCGCCGGACTCACCTGCAGGACACGGTGATCTCCACTTTGGTGGCCGGGATGCTCCCACTCATCGGGTCGAAGTCATGGACGGTCCCCGTGGCCTCCACTTTGTCCATAACGTCTCCCTCCATGTGTGCGGGAGAGCCGGGCCAGCACCTCTGGCCGCCTGAGTGCCTCTGAACCCGGAGAGCCGAGGCTGGAGAGTCGGAGCGCAGCGGACGGCCGAGCAGGAGCGAACGCGGTCCGGACAAAACCTCCCGAGTGCTGTCCGCTGGACGGGCAACAGCATGGAAAGTTTAAATGGAGACTGCAGCAGTGAGCCGATTGATTTTACTAAAAAGAAAAGTGGGATCACATGCCAGGACGCATCAAGCGCCAACTCCGCGGTTTTCCAGGCAAAGAATGAGCTCTTCTGCCAGAGGAGCTTTGAAAAGTAAAAGCTGCGAACTCCACCCCTCCTGTCTGCATTCTCCTACATGCGGGGCTGCGACTGACACTCGTTGCAGATTCCAGCTATTGATCTGCGGCGGGCGGATCGTTATTTTGGTCCAAATTGGTTCTAAGAGCCTCTAAAAGAAAATAAACAAGCATCGAGAGGCGTGAATAGCCATGGATTGGACTGTCTCACTTGTCATTAAAAAAAAGACGAATAAAGGTGAAATACTGTGGACTTAATTGAAACAACTCTCTGGAGTGACATTTTTTTAATGTTTTGGTTTAAGAATCCTGCAGGGGGTTATCCCTGAAATAAAAAAATAAAAAAAAACCTGCCTCAAAAATATTTTTTAAACAGAATCTTTAGTCCACATTCAACAGATTAATAGTCTATTTCCACCTAGTTAAATGACAATGTCTTCATTTTTACGCATGCAGGCTGCTTGGTGCTCTTTCAGCATCTGGACAGCTCCTCACACTCCTGCAGCATCTGGACAGCTCCTCACACTCCTGCAGCATCTGGACAGCTCCTCACACTCCTGCAGCTTCAGACTCCTTTCTCATTCATCTCGCCAATAAAATAAAACCTGACGTTTCTTTTCTCCCCCACATCCCATGTCTAGAAGTCTGTACTGGAGGCTGTGCTCTCCCGGAGGAGCTCCATTTCCGTTTAATCATTTCCTGATTGAAGGACGTGGTGAAATCTGGCCTGTCAGAGGAATAATTCAAAGGTAAACTGCTGTGGACGTGAGTGTGTGCATATATAACTCCCATCAAGTGCTGGGGACCAACTATACCACAAAAATCTCAAAAGGAAGGAATAACACTTATAAGGAAATCAGTCTTCATTTCCCCTGAAACACAGTAATCAGGGACAAAAAGGGCGACCAGCTCTCATATAGAAACTGCAAATAAATCCACTCTAAATCACCTATTTGTGCACAAATATAAAGCTGCCTCCATTTGTGGCATGTGGTAATAGTACATATGCTGCACACACTGAAACACCTATGTAAAGTCCTCACAGATGCTCCCGAAGCCATAGAATGTGTATAGGAGTGTCATTTCTGTGAAGCAAGCATTAGTACACTATAGCTGCAACACCTGGGAGTCAGACTTGAGCTGATTGGGGCGATGAGAGCTGCATATTTCGGACAGAGCGTCACTAGATTCATCATTAGTCATGTTCACTCTGTAATTAGACCCCACGGAGGCTCTTGGTTGGCTGATTTTTGTGCTCCCTTCAGTGCACTGTTCCCTGCCGCCTGCTGAGAGACTCTCCTCTGTTCCCACCCGCAGCCAGCCGGCTTCCTATAGCTGTGGCAGGAGTGTAATTATGGCTGTATGAACCCTCTCAGTGGGGAGCGTGTGTGTGTGTGTGTGTGTGTGTGTGTGTGTGTGTGTGTGTGTGTGTGTGTGTGTGTGTGTGTGTGTGTGTGTGTGTGTGTGTGAGAGAGAGAGAGAGAGCAGTGGTAACACCCACACCTGCCCTGCAGCAGGATACAGAGGGTCCAGCAGCAGTGGTGTAGCCCACAGCAACAAGAAAAGATGCTAAAAGCTGCATTCAAGTTGGCGGCCACCAACTTGATTTTGTCACCATTTCAGTCGGGTTGTTACTGCTGCCATGAAGGTCATAAAAGATATTACTGAAGCTCACGACAAGAAACAATGCTGTTTGTCCCTCTTTATTGACTTTTTAAAGGCATTTGACACTGTTGACCACATTACTTTAATCAAACGTCTTTTAGCTATAGGTCTGGTTCAACAAGCAGTTGGGTGGTTTGCAAATTATCTTGCGAGCAGAACCCAGGCTGTTCAGGCCAGAGCCTGAGCTCAAGGCTCTGTGCTGGGTCCATTATTATTCACTATTTACATAAATAATCTTGGACAGAATATTCCAAACTCAACTTTTCATTTCTACAGTAATGACACTGTCAGATACTGAGAGGCCTTTCAGTGTTTACAACTTGCGTTTGATAGAGTACAGGAACATGTTTTAAATGCAAACAAAACAAAATGTATGTCCTTTACTACTTCAAAAACTGTGAGATCAGCACTGTCTGGAAAAAAATTAACAAGAAATGGTCAACAAATAGAGTTAATATCTACTTTTATACAGCTAGGATTTTTTATTGATTTGTCTTTTAAGGGGCACATTCATGATATGGTTAAAAAAAAAAAAAGCCTGAAACTCTTATTAGGATTTTATTACAGAAACGAGTCTTGCTTTGCTTTTTGTGTGAAACAGAAATTGGTGGAAACAACCTTTTAGCCTGTTACTGACTATGGAGATGTGTTGTATGTGAAGGCTTCTGCTAATTGTCTTAGCATGCTGGATAGTGTGTAACATGGGGAGCTGAGATTCATTATCAGATGTGCTCCTTTCATTCACCATTGTGTTCTCTGTTCTAAAGTTAACTGGACATCTTTAAGTGCCCGACGTCTCAGTCATTGGTGTTTATTTACAGAACCATTCTGGATATTGTTCCTTCCTATTTGTCTTCTAACAAGGAAACATGGAAGTTTCAATCTCTGATCTATGGATACTCTGTTTATATTAGTCATCCCCAAAGTACAATCTGAACTGGGCAAGAAAGCATTTAGGTTTTCTGCACCGAATGCTTGGAATACACTACAATCTCAACTTCAACTTCAGGCCCTTGTTACACTAAATGAGTTCAAAGTTCTGGTGAAATCATTAGAGTATACCTTCTCCGTGTAAAAGTTTTAATGTTGTTATAATGTTGTCTTGACCCTCTTGCCCAGGTCTCCATTGTAAAGGAGATCTGATCTCAATAGGACTAACCTGGTTAAACAAATGCTAAATAAAAAAAATTCTATTTTGCGCATTTGGTCATTCCATCTCAATTCACCTTTTTTTTTTCAACTTCTCGCCTGACCATCGCATACTAAGTAAAATGTGTCAATTTTTTGGTTATGGTCATATGTAGTAGTTCATGCACAGAGTTACAATTGCTTATGTCACCATTTTTTGTAACATTATTTGATGCACGATGAGTTGGAAACCCATTATTTTTCTTTTAGCACAGTAAGATTTTATGTAACTCTTGTAGTTGGAACCACTTTAAGAGTGGTTTCACCTTCATACATGCTCAATGATTTGCCTAATATCGTCCATAAATGCAAAAAACCACATAATTTTAGTCAGATCTTTCTCGTAAAGCTTACCTCTGACTGGCACCATACTCTACACTGTAAGCTCTTATTGGTGCCAATCACAGGAAAAAAAATCTACTTCTTAGGGTGAAAAATTAGGGTTGGTGGAATATTGAATAATAGAAGAAATTTGCACCATCATATAACTGGTTTGCATAATTCTATCAAAGTAGTCTTGTATCATTGAAGACCATTTGGACACATCAATGAGCCTGCAAAATTTCAGGACTCTAGCTACATTATTTCCCAAATTATGGCTCTTCAAACATTGCTCCACAGACTCTACATATATATAGACAGACAGACAGACAGACAGACAGATAGACAGACAGACAGATAGATAGATTTAGGGATTTTGAGTCATTCTGCGCTGCGCATCGATTCATTGCGTTGAAATTTTTCATCAGATTAAATATGATGGTGGGTTAATTGGAATTAATGCGTTAATTTTGACAGCCCTAGTATTTATTTTATGATTATTGAATTTGCTTCGGGATCAATAAAGTACCTACCCACCTGTCTTGGCATGTCTGAAATAAATGAAATGAGATGTGAGGCACAGATACTGTATGAGGTAATGGTATTTATATTTCTTGTATTTAACCTAACCCTAATCCTAACCCTGCCTGCGATCTTAAAACAACATGTAATTTTCCCTTATAGAGGTGCAGCTCATGGCGTTAGCTAAGGCAGGTAATATGTTAATTTGTGCATATTGCAACATTAATGTTGCCATATGGAACAATATGTGTCAACATAATTCATAATTCTGAACACAGACGTGACTTGTGACTTTAGATTCAGTGTGACTCACACCATTACAAATAAATGTCAATAAATCCCATAGAAATCACAGAACTTGCCTCAATTATCACATTTTAATTAATCACATTAGTAATTCAGTGTTAGTTCTCAGTGGATCCTATGGAACATAACAAATAGGAAGTGTTAATAATAAATGTGTCACTCTTAATTTTCCTTATTGTAAACAAACAGGATGAAGTAGTATTGTTCAGTCAAGCTTTAATGTAGTCAAGTAAAGTCAAGCATAGTCACTACATGCCTTTCAAATTACTAATAAAAACTTAGAAACATGCACTTTTCTAACAAAAAAGTCAGGCGTCTTTTCTATTGTGTTATCAGCTGCTCTCGTTAGAAATTTAACTCTGAAAAAAATGAACACAAAACAAATAAAAGCCATGAGTCTGTGCTCCATTAAATATATTTGACTTTAGCAAATCTCCTCATGCTTCAAGTTAAACAGAGATCTGCGTACAGATGGTGAGCCGCCTCCCCACATATCTCTTGCTTGCTTGTTGCTACGTTTACTGGCACAAATTCTTTTCACACAGTCATATGTTTCACAACACAGCAAGAAATTATTGAGTGTGAGTTATCCAAAAAGCAAATTAGGGAATAATTCCTGCTGTTATATCTCCAGAAGTAACCACTCATGAATCTGATGTGGTTCACATATTGGAAAAGTAGGTGTGCATTTCACAGACACAGAGCAACATTAATAATTATCCAGAGTTTGTGCTTGTGGCCGCTTTACAAATGAAAGTCCAGTATTCACTCTGTCTTTTTATCCTTCTGACGTCCACCAGTTTCATAAACAGGGTGCGCAGGAAATGTCTGCTATGTTTATAAAGAGCTTTTTAGCTCAAAGGGCAGATGATGAAAGCAGTGACATGCAGACATATAGCGAATAAACCAAAAATAATGAGCTCAGAGAGACTCAAAAGCTCCATTTGGCTGCAGTGTTAGGTGATACTCCTGTATGGATTTATCATTAAAGGGCCCCTTTTACAGAACTCAAGTCATTTGATTAATTAAAATGCCATTAGATGCATCTTTAAGCACAATTTTCAATGCAGCGTTTCTACTTGGTATTCATTTTTCCTCAGTGATGCATTAAGCACAGGATCTGAATACTTGTTCTACCGCTGAATGTTACGACATACGGAAAGACATCTTGAGTTGAAACTTATGCATCTGTGCTGATAGCATTTCCTGTTTTCTTTAAACAACAATAAAGACCAAAACACTCTTTAAAGTCTAATATCGTTTATATTTTGTGCAGCATGAAAACACTCAATGCATCCGCTTTGAAATGAGCATCTGCTAAGCAACATATTGTCAATGTACCATGGAAGAAACACTGGAAACAAAATCCCCTGATGATTGCTGTTAAAAGTAGAATTTCACTTGTTTTAGTGTTATGCATTGTTTCAGTTTTTAGTGTCTCTGTTGACATGAAGGAAAACACTGTTCAAGGACGAGCAGGCCATCTGTGGCAAAGTTTGCTGTGTTCCACATACAAAACCACTGACCACTAAATCAATTAACTTCATTTCCGTCTGCCTTCCTTTCCACTGACAGTAAATGTGTTATAACGTAGGCAGACTTTAAGAGCTAAAGGCACAAATTAGCAGGATGCTGGCATCAGACAACAGCAGTGCAACCCTGCAAAGAAAATACTAACAGTGGAGCTTCTTGCAATCAACAAGATCTGTTTGTGTGAGACTTAAGAAAATGTGCTGATGCATCTGCTTCTAGTGTTTCTGTTGCATATATAGCTGTTGTTTTTCAACCGTGTTTGCATTTTCCTTGATTGCTTGGACAGTGTCTAGACTTTTTGTCTACAGTAGTTGCAACTACTTTCCCCACAGCATTCTAGAGATTACTCCAGCCACTGTAGTGTAATATTTTTTTGGTACGATGTGCTAAAAGTAAAAATTTGATATAATTTATGACAAATGCTATTAGACTGAAGACTAGAGTTATGTTTTGATGGTATGTCAGAAAAAGGTTTTGTTTGTTGTCTTGCACGAGCATAAACAAGCCTGATCCGCCGAGAGAGCACAGACAGATGAGCCCTGCTCATACTTCATATCACAGAATTTTTCTTTTTCCTTCAAATTTTGAGCTACAGACTGTGATGGATATTTCAGGGAGAAGGTCAAAGTTCAAGGTATAATGTAATGAAAAGTCAGTATATTTCAACTGTATGCATAGCACATGCAGCAGTTGGCACTTTGTAAGGATAGCTGCAGTACAGACTGAAAATAAAGAGAAAAGGTACACATTTTGGAATGTTCAGGGAATTTCAGGAAGGAAGTGCATCTGCAAAACTGAAAGATGGTGCTTTGGTTTTCAGCTACATCCATACATATGCGCAGCATGTTCCTGGAGAGGATGTGTCATGTAGTAACGCTTAGAGTAAGATGGGGGTTTTCCCCAGCGAGTTAGAACATGGAACATATGGAGTGATTGGGGAAACTTGGCACAAGAAGAAGAGCTTCACTGCCAGAGGAGGGGAAAAATAAAGGAGAATAAAATGAACCTCAGATGATATTCAGGTAATGTTGAAAATTTGACTGTTGCCATATAAATTTTTTTTAAAAAAATATTGCAGATGGATCTGAGTAACTCAAGAACTGTTCCAACACAGACTCTGCAGCTACTGCAAGATGTGAATTGCTTTATTCAGAGTGTAAGGACGGAAACAGAAAATAAGACCGCTCACAAATTAAAGAGTGTACAGCAGCAAGGAAACGTATAACAAAAAATAAAATTAGCAATGATATGAAAAAAAAATCTGTTCACTTCAGTTTAATTTATATAGCACCAATTCATAACATCTCAAAGCACTTCACATAGTAAAATAAAGGTCATACAATATTATATTATAGAGTGAAACTCAACAAATTCAAGGATTCCCTTTGAACTCGCATGGGGGAAAGTTCTCTTTTAACTGGGAGAAAATCTCAGCAGAACCAGGCTCAGGCAGGGTGGTCAACTGCCCCGACTGGTTAGGATGAGGGTGAAGAAGAGAGAGGAAAGAATAGCAGAAAGAAAACACACAAACAACACATAAGAGCACAATAAACACTAGACAGATTGCAGTATTTTGGATCAACTGTAGGTTTTTTCAGAGAGTTATTGGATCATCCTGACAATATGGAATTATAATTGTCCATTCCAGAAGGAGAATATAAATTCATTTACTAGTTTTTCAGCTTCACTCTGAGACAACCTCCTAAGGAAGCCTCCCCAGAGGCATCCGAATCAGATCTCCAAACCACCTGAACTGGCTCCTTTGACACAAAGAAGAAGAACATGCCAAGAACATATCTTTTTTTGGCCTTTAATATGTATAGGACAGTGGAGAAAGAGACATGAAACGTAGGTAGAAGAGTGGGGGAATGACAATGGCCATGGGCTGGATTCAAACCCATGCCCGCTTCATTAGGGACTATAGCCCCTGTTTATGGGTTGCCCACTCAGCCAGCTGAGCTGTCTGGGCACCCAAAGAACATATCTTTATCAGAAATCGTTCAAACGTTTCTTACAGTATCACTAGAGACCAAAGTAATCGCATCCAGAGTAACGGTCAGGCTAGTTTCTGAGGTGTTAGGGCCAAAATCTCTAGTTATGTCCAGGCCTTCATATTTTTAAGACATGCTTGAAATTTGAGCAACTGATTGGTTTCACCTGGCTTCATAGATAAATATAGCTGGATGTCACCTGCATAGCGGCGAATATTTATGCAGTGTTTCCTAATAATATTGACTAGGAGGAGCATAGTCCTAGCACAGAACCCTGTACCACTCCACAGCAAACTCTTGTGTGCATGGAAGAATCATTGCTGAACAAACTGGAATCCCTAATAAATATGACTTAACTGGCAAAGCGCTGTTCCTTTAATTCCAGTGACATGTTCCAGTCTCTGCCAAAAAGAATGTACTTCTGTACCCATCAACCTGTTTTTAGTGTAGACTGAGATTCTCACTCTTTTGAATTCTGAATCAGATGCTATTTTTCTGCATCACTCATAGAACAGCTTCTCTCTTCCTTCCATCATATATCAGCCTCGTCCCTGTGCTGAGCTGGAAACACATTTGTCATTCCACATCTCAGACGATCTGATCACTTTGTCAGCGCTGTGGCTTCTTTAAAGAGAAGGAAACTGGGAGCATTAAATCCCTCTGGTGCGATGATGTTCCAGTGTGTGGATACTTAGTCACACACAACGGTACAAACGAACAATGGATCTCAACTGAGAAATGGTGTTTAATCCATTGCTGCTCCATTGTACTGTTCAATTGGGCTGCACTGATGTGAGGTGGTTTCATGAAGCATGCAAAGACATGTCAGCTCATTCATCTTCTACGTGTCACAGAAAAGGCAACATGGGTTCACTAGAGGGGGCATCACAGGACGTGGTTTCTGCATGTGTGTGTACAAGCATGCGTGTGCATCACTGTGGCAGAGACTCATCCATTACATCGACTGAGCACCAAGAAATGTCGGCAGCTGCTCCCCTACCTTCACTAAAACACTGGGATGTGGGTTTTCTCAGTGTTGGTGACAGGAAACAGCCTTGTTTTACAGCGCTGAAGCTCTGCCACCTCCCTGTCAGGGAATCCATTATGTTAAGACGGAGATTCACAGTCCCATAAACAGGAGACATCCCTTATTATAGAGTGCAGTCGAGATATTTCAGGCTGTCACCTGCATTGTATGTTCTGGCTGGAAGCAGCTACAGAATTCAAGAGCTAAAAATCCCGCTGTGGTGTGAATCTCAAAAATTCTCCAGTGATAGTAGGGTGAGAAATACAGTCACAGGTACAGCTGCAGTTATGTAAGCTCAGGATCACAGCTTTGAAATGCTGTACACAAAACAAGGCAACCAAATCATTTTAATACAAAAAGAACAGAAGAAATTTGTTTGATATATTGAGAGCTGTCATGTGTGCAGGAATCATATAACCTTTCATAATTCCCATGTGTGATTGCGAGTGATGTAAAAAATGCCTGCACATTTTAATAAAAGGAAATAATACTTGGGGCGTTTCTCATATCCTGTGACAGATGTGTTGGTTAGACATCTGTGACAGCAGGGAGGACTCAGCTGTGTGGCAGACAGGTATCTTCTTCTCCACTTCAAATCCAAAGGGAAACTTTAACTTTCAATCCAGCTTGTCGGGCAAATTGTATAATTAATGCTGAACAGGGAAGTCGCAGCAGTTTGCTTGTAGCGTAAGCTCTGAAATTTGTTAGCTGTTTTAATTTCTGTCCAGGAGAGAGAAGACATCCTGAGCTGAAAGCATCATTATCAGCTCTGCACTGCGGATCCACTTTACCTCACAGACAGCAGAAGGGTCACTGGGATACCTGAGATGTGACAGATGAATCCTTTCCTTTGTGTTTCTGAACATTTCTCACTTACTTGTGTTCAGAGGCTTTGAATGCTTTGCAGATATTCTTTGACATGACATCACTTCACCATCTTTGTAGAAATATCTGCTTCACATTCTGTTTGCGGAGTGAGTAAATGGTCCAATCAATGCATGCAGTTGCCGTATTTAAATGCCAAGCAGGAACAGACAGTAATGATCCCCAGAGAAGTCATTTAAGGCTCCTCAGCTGGATGTGCCGCCTCCTTCTGAATGCCAAGAGCCCATAAACTTGTTAGAGACATAATCTGGAAAAGTTAAGGTCCCTCACATCTGAGTGCCTCTTGAGGGTTTCTCTGAATAGCATGGTGTTGCTGCACGCCTCCTTGCTTCACTTCACAAGCAACCCATCATCCACCAGCAGCCTGACCTAGATCCAGCCATCCCTGCGCTCAAACCGTATACATATTCATTGGGCTCTCTTAATCACAAGACAGCCCCTTGAGCGGAAGAGAAAACTCCCTAATTAGTTGCTATCAACTGACGGCAGCTCATTGTGCTGCGTTTGTCTTGCATGTCGTGTGTTTTTGTCATTGCGTCGCTGCTGCAGTTGTTTCCGAGGCTGCCTGTCATCCGCCATATCTGCGGTCACTAAAGTAAGGGGAGTGATGAGCTCCTGTGGCTCTCGTCCCGTTACATTATGCCTGGTAAACACATGAATAATGCTTGAAACTGCCTCCTCACGAGCAGCAGTGCTTCAGAGACTACACCACATGATTGACGGTCTGATTGAAGTTTGTAGCTGCTGGCTCTCAACGAAATAAATCCAGAAAGCATGCTCACCTTCTGCATATTGAGTTCCCCTCCACTGAAAATCAATTTTTGTACCTTGTTCACATGTTCATTTGGTGTTTCTCACATGCTAGAACACATATTGTGACAAAATAAGCAGTCAGCTGAGAATTTCTACCTTGAAACTGCAGTGTAGCATTGACCATCTCAAAAACACATCTGTAGACTTCTATAGTTTTATATGCAACAGACATAAGGGTAGAATGTTCCATATCATTGTTACTTGTCCAGAATCCATTAGAGTACCTTACAAAGTCAAAAATCTGTCAATTTTATTGTCAATTCTGCCATGTACAGGACATAAATGGCACTGAAAGGCCGTTTCTCTCAGACCTCAGTGCAAACATGCAAGGCACAGAAGAAAAAACAAAACAGACAAAGACTCTAAGAAACAAGACACTAAGAAACAAACAATGCAGTGCAATGGACAGTGCAATAGTGCAGTAAAATACTGCCTGGCTGGTATGCAAGTAGATAGTTACAGATGTCGAGTACATAGGTATTTACAGATGACAGTACAGTATATTTACAACCAAAAAAAAACCCCATAAAAATATATTGTAATTGGTGCAACAGTAGTTTTATGGTGTTTTTTATCAGAGTTGTAGGTGAGCTGGTGTAAAGGAGCTGCAGCGAACAGGGAGCAGCGTGTGTTAAACCAGGCAGGACGTCATAGATCTGCACATTCGACTGTGTAAGGCCACATCTGAGGACTTTTGAGGCAGGGAGAGATCATTTTTAGGGATAAACACTTCTAAATGTCTAACTTTGACACACGCAGATGAGTTTATCATTTAAATCAACAACCAGAAAGGGCAGAATCCCTTAGTTTTTCATCAGAATCAGAATCAGACGAGCCTTTAATGCCAAGTAAGTTTGCACACACAAGGAATTTGACTTGGTGTATAGAGCTGCAGTACTCAGCAACAACAACAGACAGTAAAATAATAAATATAACAGTCTTAATCTAAGAAATTCTAAATAAAAATGCTATAAGTATAAGAAGTACTGTGTAAATGTAAACAAAGTACTGTCAAAAAACGAGAGGCTTAACCAATAAATTAGAATACAGCTTAAATTACAATATTGCACATTGTTATTAAGGTATTGCACCGTAAAGATCTTGTACATGAGGTTGAGTGTTGTGTATGCATTGAATATTGCAGTGGTAAACTGAACCATAATGATCAGAGTCGGAGCTCATATCCAACACATGCGGTGGATTGCATCACTCTGCTGGTTGCATGAACATTTCAAACCTTCTTTTGTGTCTTTTTGGGTCTGTAAAGTCCACTAACAGGCCATAACATTGGAATAAATGTGACTCTGCAACAAATTAAATTATCATGGAAGAAAATACAATTTCTGTTGTTACAAAGTGCATTTTACAGCCCTCCAGCAATTTGTTATTGTTCTTCCATAAAGTTGAGGGACAGATTTTAAGTCCCAGTAGGTGCAACAGAGGCAGATACACTGATTTACAGTAATTCCACACTGTGGGTCAAATTATGCTTGATGCTACACATCCCATCATCTTGATAGCATCTTTACTAACAGCCTCTGTGTCAAGTAAACAGCTTTCAAGTGCCTCATCTTTCAAAGATTTCTGTTCAGAAATCGTAGTCTTCAAGCCAGAACCATAGACTGTAGATTCTTTATATGCAGTCTATGGCGAGAACTGATATATGTGTGTGATATCCCTCGACACATTTTCTCCAATTTGAAATTACATGCTGTGTGCTTCTCCCCACGACCAGGAAAATGAGTCTGACATGTGAAATTGGCGGAGCGCTCCTTCCGATTGCAGATTATAGGGGGCAAACACCTGCGGTCAGGTGTGATAAGTCAGGGGGCTCAGGTACCGACAGCTCCGAAGAGGATGGAGATGATCCCTGCAAATATAATTACTTGCAAAAGTCAAAACACTCAGAAACAATCTTTAAACGCAGAAAGAGCCAAACACAAAATTAGGCTGCAAAATAAGAGACAGCATCTTCTCTTCTTTGAGCCCAAAGTTTGACAGAAACAGACACGCTGGAGTTCTGATATCTTCAAAGGCTGCAAAAAGTGAGAATGTCAGAAAGACAAACAAAACCAACACCAAGTTGACAGCTTCTCGTTGTGTTTGCAAGAATGAATTCAAAACCAAATTGATCCTTGTTAACAAAACACACGATTCTGTATTTCTACACTTGTGAGGACAATGTTGTTCCCTGATGGTAATGAACTCACTTGACTCCTCAGTCCCCTCTGGTTTACAGAGATAGTTATTTTTTAAAAATGTTTTTAGTGTGTTTAATCTCATTCTTTTTGGTTTTCCACCCTATTATGGTTCACTGTCATCAGTGTAATTTTTGGCCAGCTATTTGCCATCTGCTTTCTGTTGCAATATACCTGTCCAGCCTCAAATGGCAGACAGACAAAGCTTGCAATTAGCAGATGAACATAATGAACTTTTTATCCTATTAAGAGGCAGAAATTTCCCCCAGGAGTCTGTGAAAATCAAAAGCAACACTAGAAGGAGACCTAAAAACAGGACTTTCAACATGTGGCCCAAAAACACAAACTCCAAATAAATGGTAATTTTTTCTCTGTACATGCTGACTGTTAAAATCAGAAACCGTCCACTGGAACAGTCTGCCAACCTAAAATCAATTCTTGAGCGTTTGACTCAAAACTGTGGCTAAATTTAATCCTTAAACCAAATGTAGAAGCTAAGACCTGCCAAAATGTTCTGTGGAGCTCAGATTTAGCCACACAAATATAGGCGTACAACAGCACCATCAACATCACAACTACACGACTAAACCAAACACCAATCAAGCCCTCGAGCGTGCACCAGAAATAGTGCACAAAAATTGATCTGAGTCTCAGACTGACTCCTACAAACACAGAAGTACAAGAAAACACGCACACACACAACGCTATTTGTCAGCTTCCACAGAGCTGCCAAAAAAAAAATAAAAAACTTTAAAAAAACCTAAATGAGTGTGGGGTTGACTAGCTTTTGGTAGTTCTGTGAATCACATTATTCAGCTTAATGAACAAGTTTATATTGGCCAAATGAAGAATTAATAGTAGTGACTATTCACAGAACAATGTAAATATTACTGGTAGAACAATGAAATATGACTTAGGACAACGAACTAGCAAATCACTGAGACAATTCAAAAACTTTACTGCAAAAGGCTGCCTTGAAATTTTAAGTTTCCTCAACTATTCTTTTTTTACAGTGTGGGTATTTACAGATGTCGAGTACATAGGTATTTACAGATGACAGAAGAGTATATTTACAACCAAAAAAAGCAGTAAAATATATTGTAATTGGTACAACAGTAGTGTTTTGGTGTTTCTAATCAGAGTTGTAGGTGAGCTGGTGTGCACGAGCTGCAGCGAACAGGGAGAGGTTTGCGTTAAACCAGGCAGGACGTCATAGATCTGCACATTCAACTGTGTAAGGCTTCATCTGAGGAAGAAAACACGCACACACTCAACACTATTTGTCAGCTTCCACAGAGCTGCTGTTTATTTTCAGGAGCCGAATTGCAAGAAATTCCTTCATTATCGCCGCCTGCTTGCATGAACCATAAACGTCACGGTGTCCAGTGTCAATCAATAAGAGAAAATGAATTGAATTACCTCAGAGGCAGGGAGCCTGAGAGGAATGTATCATCTGTTCATCTGCCCGATTCCAGTCGGCGGCATCATTTAAATTTTCCATTTCGGCTTCTTCATGCAACAGCAACACAACCACTAATCAGCGTACCTCGGGATGCTAACTGAAGCAATTTAGTTTGCGTTGACTGGAACTCAGCGGCTCCACTGCTCATCTTTAATGAAATCTGAATGATTTAGATGCTTAATAGAAAACCAGCTTTGAGTGGAGGTGCCATCATGACCATCAGCTGAGACGTACAAGCTTCCCACCCAAACCAGCCCACATTTTGACCTCGTCTATTTGTTCAACAAGCAGATCTTAAATACCGCACCACTGTAGCCAGGAGGGATGGACACACTTCTCTGCCGCCTCTGATCAAACGTGGCTCCCGGTGGCAGGTGGGAGGGATTTTCATCACAGTATTTTCTCAAAGCTATATCCATGCAAATCATTGCATTTACCCCCTGTGTACTGTGTGCGGTTCGGGCGGAGAGGAATACACAGCCAGCGATGTGTGAACGCTGGCAATGGTGAGGCTCACAACAGGCACAGTGCATCACCAATGGCTCACCGAGGAGAAATAGCAGGATTACACCCACACAGAGATCAGATGCAGGTGCAGGGGAGCACCGCTGAGCCGGAGCTACTGAGCAGATACAGCACACATTCTGAAACATTATCAAGAGTGAAGCAGAAAAGTGCAACAAACCCGTGCCATGCGTCTAAATATGACCATTGCAGTGCATCAGCATGTGACAGGGTTGGACTCCTGTCTCTGGACCTGTGTGACAGCAAGATTAATGTGACTCTACACCCTCTGCGTTATCCGGCCCTCGTGGCTCTCACATCCAGATAATGAGGAAAAACCTGCTCAGGAGCTGAAGCACCCCCCTGGTCTCCGCACACATGCCCACTGGTGCAGCCATCACAGCCAGAGGATGCTCCGAGCAGGATTTGCCATCATGGTTTTCCTCATTACGGGACCAGCGTGATTTTTAGGAGTTGATGTGCCTCTGCATGCTCGGGGAGGCCCGGGGAAGTCATTGCTGGCGGAGGAGAAAACCTCATCAGCGCTGAGTAGCGGGTAGCAGCACAGGCCTGCTGCGGTGTCGTTAACGCCTGCAGTCTTTAACCCCTTGAGCTATTTCTTTACCACCAGCAGCTGCCACTTGACAGTCTCCACAGATATGACAGCTCGCTCGCTTCCATTATACTCCACGGTCCAACCAATGAAGAGGCAATGAAGTGAAAACCGCTCGTGCTTTCTGCTGTCCTATAATGTTTACTGTCCTTCACACTTCCTACCCTCGACAGCTTTACATTTCCTTGACCCTCTGTGAAGAAACAGACATTTGGGCTTTGTCAGAAATCCTCCACTCACTCCCTACTCACTATGAAGGGACTATTATATAGTGAACTATGTAATGAGCTCCTTGGCAGAATTAACACTTTCAGACACTACTAGAGTCTCGGTGCTATTATTTACTGCTGTCACTCAGTTAAAGTGTATCAGATAAGATAAGATAAGATAAAGATAAAGTTCTTTATTTCTCCCCACTCCAGGGGAAATTTACATTGTTACAGCAGCTTTATATACAATATATACAAGGGTGGCAAAATTTTTTAACAGAAAAAATAAAAATAAAGTTTAAAAGTGCAGAGATGTGCAGTGCAAGAATGTCAGTGCAAATTTTATGGTTTGGGGTGGTAATGATGTAGTCCAGTTTATGTTAACATCAGCCAGTGATGCTGATGTTGTAAAGTCTTATAGCAATGGAATGGATGATGGAAGCGACCAGCATTTTTGTGATCATTTCATATTATGCTATGAGTATATTCCAATATTTTCAAATGAAAATAACTTTGATCTTTCTTTGTAGTCATCGTTCTGCTTCGATTAAACACGTTGATGCAGGTTATTTTTCAAAATTTGAATATTTTTGCGCCATAACTCTTGGGTTTGTCTCATTCCTGTTGTCATTTCAGCATATATTCAGTAGGAAATATGTCTAAATACTTCAAAATAGCTATCAGAAATGAGAACTGAGACACAAAAGAACAATGAACAATCTAGTATTTTACTTTATGATCAAAACAACTTGTCATGGTTTGAAAAATATTTTAAATTAGTTTTACAAATTTACAGTTTGCAGTTAATGTCTTTTCTGTAATTTTTACACTTTAAAAAGTTGTACCACGGGCCGGATTGGACCCTCTGGTGGGCCGGTTTTGGCCCGCGGGCCGTATGTTTGACACCCCTGCTATATAGTGAGTAATGAATAAAATCACACACAGGCATAGAGGGTGTCTGCTTCTGTGCTTTAAAAGAAAATATATCTTCACTGAGATTGTCTGTGCTGGAAAAAGAACAAGTTTCTCCTTTTTCAACAAGTGCCAACAGAAGTTCTTAGATCTTCATTCATGCAGTTCAGTATTTAGCCAGAGCCGCTTTATGTGCTGGAGCACATCTCCTCCTCCTTTGGGGGTAGAAGGGAAGCAGTTAACGGCTAAATGGCCAGTGGTGTGAAATGTTTGCTCTACTCTAAATCAGCTCATGAAGCCAGTATAAACCATAAAGAAATCTCTAGTAGAGACAAAAATACACCACAAAGGCACCGAACGTTACTTCATCTGAAATGTTGTGACACTGAAAACATTTCTTTGCATACCCAACAGAGTTCTTTGAAGCTCGATCCAGTCATCTCAGTTTACATGAGCTGGCATCATCAGCAGTCACAGTTTCATCAGCGTTTGATGTAAATAATGTTTGTTTGGATCTCATTCACTTGAACAACCTTCTTGAAAAGAAGAGAGCGCAAGATGCAGATGATACGCCGAATAAAAACAGGCTTTAAAGATTTGTGCATTCACACTGGAACACCAAGTGAGAACTAAGTGTATCAGTATCCTTTTAAAGTCGCTTCATTCCTAAGTGTGCTGTAAATGGCCAGTGATGTCCAACAGTGCTGTGCACAAAGGACTTGGAGGAACTCACAGCTGCAGCACATTAAAACAAAGTGCAGATGGTACAAAGAGAGCACTAGCAAAACCATAAAAAACAACAAAACAACAAAACAACAAAAAATAAGAGTTTAAATAGGAGGAAAACACATTGATTCCTTTTTAAAGGAACAGTGCAAAATTTGAGGAAAAACACTGGTCGTCGCAAGTTAGATGTCAAAGTCAAGTCCAACTAATCTCTGTACATCAAAGCCACATATTTAGACATTTTTTCCATTAAAATAATCAATTTCAGCCACATCAACATACCCATGACTCCACTCAAATGCTGTGAAACTACACTACTTTACATAATGGCAAATTGTAATATTAGATATATTCATCCATAGATGTTTGAACCTGAAACTGATTCTGAAGATGAATATTGATGCAGAAAGTCACAGCCAGCAAATGATTGGTTCATTATTTTTGTTACGTATGAAACCACATACTTCTGAGTCCGTGTTTTTGAGACTGTCATCAATACACTGCAGTGTCCAGGTGGAACTGGTCCAGCATGGGGATGACTGCTTATTCTGCTTATTATGTGTCATTAAAAAACACCATATGGACATGTTACCAAGGTAAAAGAAAAAATCTTTGGGGTCTTTAGGCATGAACCTGGAGTCAGCAGCTGGTTGGCTCAGCTTAACATTAAGACCATTTATCTTTTGTTCAGTTACAACACTGAACAATATAATATGTTAGAAGAATCTTTCTCTAAAATACCATGTGGTGTTTGGTTATAGGCGTCCATGTTGATTTTAGGCCTGAAAACAGCAAAAATGTCAACTATGATACCTGTCAACTATGTTACAAAAAGTTCCAAAATTATATCTTGACCCAGTGACAGTAAAAGTCTACCTTAAAATGCAGTTTTATTCAAATGACACAATGCCACAGATGACAATAGAAAGATGAGAACGGGCTGTTAGGGTCGTAGTCAGAAACTGGAATGTTCACAACTCCACCGTTTGTAAAGTAGATTGACAATCTGCCAGATGATGCTCTGAATGTCCGACAACATGATTCTGTTTCCCAAAATGTCGGCCAACTTCACCAAGTCCTTTAAGAAGAGTTGGACAACATTCCACAAGCAGCATCAACAACCTCATTAACTCCGCGTGCCGCAGATGTGAGAGTTGTTTGGATTTCTGGTCCATGACTCCACTCTTCATCTGTCTATTATCATTTCCAAAATAGTGCATTTTTAGTCGATTCATGGCATCCAATCTGTTGTAGAGATGCCGTGTATTGAAATAACAAATACTCATGAATGTATGTCAAAAAGAAGGAATGGAGTTAAATCAATTATTACATGCTACTTTTGTATTTTTGTTCTATATGCATTACAAAAACAGACATTTTGGGAGTTTTTTTTGTTAATTTCATGTACATTTACACACACAGTCTCAATATTTGCTGGAGGAAATGACAAAGTATCAAAAGCAGCTCAAAACTAGTCTTACTCATCTAATCAAACAACAAGTGGATCAGATGAATACAACCAAACGGGTTGGTTTACTAGTGAGCTTTAGAGATGCTGTGTCCCCCAGTTTCCAGTCTAAGACAAACTAATCTGCTTCTGGCTCTAGCTTCGTATTTAACACATGGAGCTGACATAACACTGGTACAAATCTTTTTATCCGACTCTCAGCAAGCAGAAATGCCAAACTATTCCCTGCAACTCCAAGTCGCATATCTTGCAATCGTTTGCTGTTACAGCCGCATGATGCACGGCGACAGCAAACACTGTCTGCTGTATACAGAGATGAGAACATGGGGAGAAAAAGGGGGGAGAGAAACAGACAACATGCCGTAAACGAACACACTTTTACGACCTGCGGGGTGAACTTGCAGAAGGAAAAGAGTGACACGGAGAGTGGGCTGAATCTGCAGTAAAAATGCTTCACAGTCCAATTAACAGCAAGAATTTCCCCCACAGCTCTCAGAGCACCGCCTCGCCAAAATTTTTATGTCGGGGGGGGGCGTTTGTGGGATGGGCTGGGGAGATCCTTCCTCCTTTTACTCCTGCTGTAAGGTTATATAACTGCTGGAGCATCAGTTGCGCATACACAGACACTCAAAGTGAAAAGGGAATGTGTTTAATATGCCATGACAAAAAGATAAATCCAATTGAGCACCTGCGAGCTAAAAGACAGAAGATACATGACTGTTCTGCTCAGGATGCTTGACAGACATATTGATGGTGACATTTGTAAAGGGCGCCGCACATCATGGCAGAAATTATAGGTGTGTTTTCTTTAATCCTTGGAGAGCCTTTGATATTATACAAGTGAGAGTATACACACACACACACACACACACACACACACACACACACACACACACACACACACACACACACACACACACACACACACACACACACACACACACACACACACACACAGTGAGAGTTTACACCCTCAGGTCTTTGCACACCACCGAGTCAACCAGAGGAGGTTAGACAAAGGGAAAGAGTAGCGACGAGATTCACCCCCCGAGATAAATATGCCTTCTTGTCACGCATGCCCTTGCATAACTGCACCCCTTACCTGATATCTCATGCAGGGTGTGTGAGCTCAGAGATGAAGCCCGGGCGCCGTCTCACCGATAACAGCTGTGTTGGGAGAGGCAGTGGCGGCGGTGTTTTCACAGTCTGTCAGGAGGACTGAGTGATGACCCCATCTCACACTTAATATCATGTTCACACACACACACACACACACACACACACATATTGGCTTCAATCCCGGAAACAAAGAGGGGCATCTGCAAGAGTTTCGGCGAGTAAACACATTATTCACAGATCCAAATGAGGAAGAGTGGGACGAGGCAGCGAGGGAATCACTTTTAAAGTCGGTGTTTGGATTTGGAAACCAACGTGAAGGAAGGTTTTGTGTATTAATGCATTAACTCAGTGGGATTCAGGAGCCAGGTCTCTTCAAAGAACATCCCACCACAAAGGATTCATGTAAAATACACTTGAGGTCTTTCTCAACATCAAAAGATAATACAGGAATACACTGCTATATATATAGCTATAGATTAAAAAAAACACCACAAGGCTCTCAGAAGGTATGCTCTATATTGATGTTTAAATAGATTTGTTGTCTTTTGTGAGCAGCTCTGTATAAAAACACTCCATGTAAATGTAAATGTGTTCACAGGGAGGACAGTGTTCACTGTCTGGCTGTTTGCTTGAGAGGAAGTATGGGAAGAGTGCACTCTTAATCTATCCTCTGTGCATACATTGCAATAAGTGAGATGACTCACTACAGTCAAAACGCTTAATGGCATACTGCCCCCTCTTGGACGATCTTTGATAATAAAAGTTTTTTTTTCTTTTTCCATCAGTGAAAGCCCACACTTTCTGTGATTTCATTTCTTCTTCAGTCGACCGTCTGTAGCTGTGGGGAAAAAAATCTCATTATTGTGAGACCGAACACACATTCCAGGAGTTGTAACCATGGCAGATGCCTCAGTTATCCCCAAGACGGCGGTGCTGGGTCACTGAGAGCGTGAAAGCCCCCTTTTGCGTGCTCTTTTCTCTGTCTGAAATAACAAGATGTGTCTAGCTGAGGTCTGGATCAGCTCCTGCTTTCTGCTGCCAAAACCACGTTGATTCTAACAGACATGGGATGAAAGAAAATTGGCCTCAGAGCTTGGCTGGATAAGCATCAATGAAGCTGCCGTGCTTTAATGAAGGGGAGACAACATTAGCGCGGGGTCAAGCGTCGGGGCGGCGAGGGGAAGGTTCGGGTTGTTTCTTAAACGCAAGCTGTTGCCGTGAGAGAGGCACAAAAAGTCCTTGTCCTGAGCAGAGCTGCAGCCATTACAACACCTGCAATAAACTCAGGGAGCTCATTATCTTCAAACATTGTTGCTGCAAGGAAGCAAAGCCACAATACAGCAGGGTCAAGGTTACTGATACAGCACAAGGGGTGTTTAGGAGGATATTACAATATGCACAACCCCAGTGAGATTAGAATGAGAGACATTAAGGGAAACTAGAAACGCACTCAGAGGCAGCTTGCCCTTCTGTTACAACCCTCCTGCATACAGATTCCAGAGACTTATTAAACTGAATACTAAGTGGAACAGTAACTAAATCTTATTATTCTCCTCGAACCATCATCAGTGGGCAGCACTGTCCTCAGGGCCAATCATAAGAGATCAGCGCCTGGGTTTAAAAGGCTGTTAATATTCAGACGAAATAATCTTCACATCTAATTGGCATTGGCACATAAAGCCGTTGAAGTGTGTTGAGAAACCGGCTGTTTGTTGTGAATCCAAAAATCAGCATCATGTGCAAACGCCAGCAGTTTGGTAGGAAGGAAGATGAGTCACATAAGATTAAACAACGTCAGAGCGAAGAAGAACAGGGCGGTTTCTAGAAAACACTGTGATGTAGTGAGCTCTCTGCCTCACCAGCAGACCTTAATCACATCAAGGAATAAGCATGTCGCTCATTTGATGAAAGTTGGCCATAAATGTAATAAAGCTGCCAAGGTTATTAGAAGTGCCACAGGCCATTTTACAGCCGCTCACACACCTCATATTGGATCATGGAGAGAAATATGATGAACCGAGGAAGTAGAACTTGCCCATTTACAAAGGACCAGGGGAGGTTTAATGGCTTGTGACTGAATCCATTCATATATATTAATACCGATTGCAATGACAACCTGCGGCAGCTCTCTGGACCCTCTGGAAATTCTCACACAGCCTTTTAGCAGTGCTGGACATATGAGCCACATGTTGCCGGTATGCAACATAAACCACCCTCTGAAAGAACTCTGTAGCCTCTATGGTAATTACAGTCATGAAAACAATTATTAGACCACAATTGTTTTCTTCAATTTCTTGTTCATTTTTAATGCCTAGCGCAACTAAAGGTATATTTGTTTGGACTAATATAATGATAACAACAAAAATAGCTCATACGATTTTAATTTAAGAGCTGATATCTAGACATTTTCCATGCTTTTCTTGATAACAACCAAAATCACTTAAGTTCTTACATCAATAACACCCAAATAGATGCCCAAAGTAATTTGTACTGCCAAAAACAGTGCTTTTAGGCATTCCATGTTTTCTTTTCTGTCTGTTTTAGTCACATGATGCACACAGGAGAGTTATCTTTTCAGTGTCATTTTTAAGGCAGGACACAACAAACTGTCATCATTCCTCAGTGTGTTTATTGATCCCGCCATTGGTTTCATGCTAATGCTGTTTACTTCTGCTCTTCATTTTTTCACTTGCCTGGATCACAAGACGGTGAATTTGCTGCACAGAAGAGATCATTTTAACAGCCTTAAGTTCACCAGACGCTGCATAAATAGTTCAGCTTTGGACTCATCAGATCAGAGAATCTTTTTCTTCATGCTCACGGATTCCTCTGGATGAAACCTGGGTGTAGTTTTAATACAGAAGATTTGTTCATTCACTGCCAATGTGAGCTTTTCTCACTGCTCCGTTCTCTCTTCCATTTTTCCCACGCTGTCAAAATCACTACACTTCCAATTTCTATGTCACTTCTTTGGTCCAACGATCAGCCTGTAAACCTTGGTTATTAAACACAGTGCAGTTCTGTCATTGCCGGGTTTTCTTTTACTCAGTTCTGTCAAATGGCATCTTATAATTACCTCTGTGTTCATGGGAAGACTCAAAGCTTTAAACATGATTTCATACATTTTCTCTCCTGTGTGACATTTTCATCATTGAGGTTTACAGAAAGTTCCTCAGAATTCGTGGCTCAGGATTTCTCCTGATATGCAGTTTGTATTGTCAGATTATATAAACGCAGGTGTGTGTCTTTCTCAGCTATGCCCAGTGTGGATTAAATTCTAGATGCATCTCAAGGATCATTAAAGCAAAAAGGATGCACCTGGACACAATCTTTGGTGCCATACCAAGAGGTCTGAATGCTTTCCTAAATGAGAGGTTTCAGTTTTAGATTAGAATAAATTTGCAAAAATTTCCAAAAATAATGTTTTCACTTTGGTTGGTTTGTAATGCTGAGTTTAAATCGAGGAGAAAAATGCCTTTTTTTTTCATTATTTTCAAATGAAAACTACAACTTTATGATATGTAAAAAGTGAAGGGGTCTGAATAGTTTCTTAGGCAACTATATGGTGAAATCCTGAGGATGCAACAGCTCAAGGTGCCTCTTCATCCACAGATTTATAGGATGCAGTGAATTACGGAATCACAGGAGTGCCAGAATAAAAGATAAATCTGTTTAAAAAAAGGAAATAAAGGTGTAAAAAAAAAGAGCAAAAAATAAAAGAATAAAAAATAAAATAAAAAATATGTAAATTTAAAGGTAAGTTTTGTCTTTTCTTTTCCCTTTTCTCTTAGTTTTTTCCTTTTGTTTTCCCATTTTGTCATTGCTTTTTCCATTTTGCCTTCACTTTTATTTGATGGACTGAGTCAATACCTGATCCACAGACAGTCTATGAGCAAGCGCGAAACAGGAATCCTGTGACCAAGGTATCAACTACTCACCCTGGACAGAAAGCCCCGCCCAAAGTCATTTGATTGACAGCTCAGTCCATCAAGTAAAAGCAATGACAAAAGGAAAAAACAAAGGGAAAAGGGAAAAGCAAAGACAACATTTACCTTTATATTTCCATACTTTTTAATTGATTTATTTTAATCTACTATTTAGTCCTCTTTATATTTACACATTTATTTCCTTATTTTTTAATAGATTATTTATTTATTTATTTATGCCTCTTCATATTTACACATTTATTTCCTTATATTTTAACAGATTTATTTATTATTTTATTTATTCCTTTTTATATTTACACATTTCTCTCCTTATTTTCAACAGATTGTTTTTTTTTATTCCTCTTTATCGGTGATCACACCCCAAGTTTATCCTTATCCTTATCTTTACACATTTATTTCCTTTTTTAAAAAATCAGATTTATCTTTTATTATGGCACTCTGATTTCCCTATGGAACCACTTTGATTCCATAGAGAATCGCCAGAAAACAAATACGCTGTTGCTGCAGGGTATTGTTTTCAGGGGTCATCCTCCTTCTCTCTCTCACCATTTTCTGTCACAGCTGAATGAGATAAAGGCAAATAAATACATGTTGCTCTAAACATCTGTCAGCTGCACATTTAGCCAAAACATTGAAGGCCTGGATGGGGTAATGGTCAGGATGGATTGCCTCAAAACCCCTTTATTAGCACCACCATCACATTAAAATGTCAGTTTGTCCAATACTTCAGTGGATGACAAGATATCTGTCAAACTAATTCCATTCCAACAGACATCGACTGTACTTTGTTTAGTGCTAATTAGCGATTTGTTAGCTGGTTGTCACTACAGCTCGGGATTAACTGGATCATTCTGATGTAGAAATAAGGTACTAATTAAACCTCTATTAAAATGTATAGTGGGTACGGTGGAAGAAACCATGACTGTGGGGAGAAATTAAGAAGCAAGCCAATGTTCCCTCTAATTTTTCCTGAGTGTGAGCAAACACACAAACTCCCTGAGCGTCCCTTGGACCACTGTGAGCAACATCAGACGTGTGCACTGTGGTCACACCAGCATCACATCCATTCAAGTTACATGGTTCATTAAAAGAATCAAATTACAGCATTTACATTTCTGCTAAAACACTTTGTCAACAGGAGCCAGTTGAAGGCTGCAGTGATTTTAGTGACACTACAATGTATAAGAGTGAAGTTATTGAATATTTGTCTCTCTTTACTGTTGCAGCGGTTTTGCAAATTGCAGACGGACCCTGTTCACTCCATAGACACCAATGTTATTCCTGTAGCTTGAAAGACAGCTACTTTTGATAAAACTGGGCTTGTAGCACATTGTCTGCCTTGCAACAATGGGAAAGAGGCACCGTTTATGTTTTGACAACCTATATCTAATGAGTTATTGATGCTGGAAGTGTGAATCTGTGAATATCTTTCCAACTTTACTGAACTTGGGGCCACTACCACCTAAGGAGTGATATATTTAATTTTGAAAAAAGCATTTAGCCATACTTAAAGCTTTAAGTGCTTTATTAACATGGAACTAAATATTTTGTATTGTTTTATTATCACAGGTTCTGTCTGAAAAGAGGTGGCATCATTTTAAACAGTGAAATCAAACTAATAAAATGTAATGACCAACCAGTGAGCAATACTGGATTCTGCAAAAACATAAACAACTTTTTAAAAATCTAAATCTTAACACAGTTAATGTATTAACTTATTTATGTGTGTATGCATGTATTTATTGATTTATTTAGTACTGTTAACATATCAGAGTTCTGAGTGAATTTTTCTTAAGATAGGCAAAGGCCATTTATTGATTACATATAGGCTATTAAATGTTTATTAAAAACTAAAAAGCATTTAAAAAAAACAACTTAGGCATTTATTGAGTCACTAAAATACTGTAGAGTACAGACCACATCAGCATGATTATAAGCATTCTCTGGTAAATTAACAACCAGATACTGATGTCTCTCACCATATGGACTTCAGGAGATGACTGGGGGATGATAAACTGTGACCTACTGGTTGGGTTCTCTCTGTTCTCATGTTTCTTACATGTTTGTCCCCTGACAGCCGGGTCCTAATGTTTTTTGAGCAACACACCATACTATGACATTTTTACAATGATGGTTCTACCATGGAACCAGTTTGACATGTTCAGGCGTTCTTTGTGTGAAAACTCAGAGATTTCAGGTGTCAGAAGGTGGTTTTCAACTTTCTTTGTTAACTTTCTGCTTCAACTTTAAACTAAATTTCCTTCACTAACCCAGCTCTCTGGACTTCCAGGAAGCTGTGTTCCTATTGGCTGTCCAGGTGGCTGTGTTCCTATTGGCTGTCCAGGTGGCTGTGTTCCTATTGGCTGTCCAGGTGGCTGCTTGGTGTTATCAGGAACACCTGAGAAGCTCAGTGTCTTCCTGCTTTATTTAGCTGCAGACAAACATTTCCTCTGATTCTCTTCACCAGTGAACCGAGTTTGTCTCCATTGCTTCAGTTTGTTCTTTAGGCGTTGGCTTGCAGCTTCCAGCAGTAAAATCGTCTTTAATGTGTTTCTTGGTGTGTTTTAGGGCTTTGTACTGGATAGTTGTCTTGGTAAATGTGGTTCTTTAGCCACAGTTAGCACATGGTGCTAATGTGTGCAGTGATTAGTGGATTTGGTGCAGGTGAGTTGTGTCTTTATCTTGGCTGTAGTGAGTCTTCAGAGGTTTTTGGTCAGACACATTCTGTATTCTTGTTTGTGAACCAGCGTTGGTTGTCCAGAAGGTAAGAGTTTCTGTCCTGATTCTCTGTTCTCAGAGGTTCTCTGGTAGGCTGCAGGAGACTTTAGCGTTTGGGTTTTACTAGTTTGGTTTTTGTACAGTTTCATTTGGACGACTATCTTGAGGCCCCTCCATGTGGTTTAGTGAGGTTTTCTGGAACAGTTCTACAAAGCAACCTGCAGCAGAAGAGACTTTGAGAGTTTTTAGGAAGTTCTGGAGAGCAGACTTTAGAGCAGCAGAAACATTTGGCAGCGGTTTGAGCAGGAGAAGGTGAGCTTCAGAGTAGAAATGAGACAGAAACCTTCTTGATCCGTGTGGTGAGGTCCTGTACCAAGAGTTTGAGCAGGTTGTGAAGAGTCTGTAGTTCTTTGGTCTGAAAGCACAAGAAGAGTCGACTCATTAAAGGAGAAAACAGGAGATATTGTTGGTTCTTCTGTCGCTCTGCAGTTTCCTTAGACTGAATATCAAGTTTATATTTTAAATGATTTCCCATGTGAGCCCAAGAAGACTTCAATAAACTCCCTCCATCCCCTGGACACAACATATTTTATTACCATGTTAAATCTTTTTTTTGTTTGTTTTTGAGTTTTAATCATAGTCTTAGCATAGTTTTTTCTCTTTGCTTGTTTAGTTTTGTGATCTATGTGAAAGGTGCTAAACAAATAAAGCTGAATTGATAAACTGAATAATTGACTAACTCATGATTGTGACAACAGAAGTGTTTTCGTTGTAATTTAAGGGTTTGTTTTATTTTTAAGGTTGGGGATAAAATCTTGACAGAAAAAGAAGATTAAAGAAATAAACTACAGTAAAAAAGCAATTAAATCAAAGGAAAAAAATATTTAATATAATAAAACTTTTAAAAAGAAAATTAAACATTAAATACAATTAAATTATATTAGACAAAATATTTAATTAGATAATTAAATGGAAGATACAAAGCATGTAATTATGAAATTAAACAAAAATTTTTAAACAAAAATATTAAACATTAGAGATGAAATATTTTACATAATTAAACATTTAAAAAATACAATTAAACAAGAATATTACACATTTAGAAAAATACAAAACATTTAATTAGATTATTAAACCTTTAAAAGTCAAAACATTTAATTAAAAAATTAAATGTTTAATTAGACAATTAAATCTTAAGACAATAAAACTTTAAATAGGAATTTAACAGAAAATACAATGAAGCATTAAAAAAGAAAATTAAACATTAAAAGGTGGTAAACATTTCAAAAGAAAAACCTTAAAGATTTAATCAAAAAATTAAACATTGGGAAAGAAAAGGAAATTTTTCAAACAAGCCGATAAAACATTTGAAAAAACAACAAACATTAAAAAGACAAAAGCTTTGAAAGGGCACCAGTTAAACTTTAGAAGATCAAATTAAACAGAAGAAACAATAAAATGATCAAAAGAGCAAAAACAGATGAAGGCCTTAAAGTGTTTTCTAGTCTGAAATGAAAACATCAAGTTGTTTCTTCAAACATTTCCTCTTTCTATGTTCTTGGTTTGATTGTGGACAGATTTACTAAGAACTCATTTCAGAAAACTGCTTTCCAGATAAAGTCTACTAGTAGTTGAAGGCATCGATCAAACTAATGTTACCTTCTGATCTCCACAAACTTTACTGTTCAGTGAAGAGAATCAAAGTTTGTTCAGGATTTCTAAAAAACCCACAGGTGAAAGTCTGAGAAGAACTCAGATGGATGGTCTAAATGTGAAATCAAGACTCATGGTCACAAGTTTTAAGGCTTCTGTTAACCTAGAAAGTTCAAACTAACAGAGAAGTACTGAGAAACATTTAAGATTTCAGTCCTCAGACTGTCTGAAGGTTCAAACTAACAGAGAACTACTCAGGAACTTCGAAGATATCAGTCCTTGGACTGTCTGAAAGTTCAATCTAACAGAGAACTACTGTGGGACTTAGAAAATTTCAGCCCTCAGACTGTGTGAAAGCTCAGGTCCTGAGGACTCGGGAGGTCTGGAGGCTTTGTAAAGTCTTGGAACTGAGGGTTCAACCCTCCAGCAACCCTCCTGAAGTCCAACCCCCTGAGAAAAACGGTCGAGTCGAGACTCGAGTAAAAAAAAAACTCGAAACCGACAAAAAATAGATGATAAATGCGCAAAAAAAAGAAGAATTAGTATCTGAGCGAATAGCTCAGGGGAAAAGAAGACAGACTACCAACTGGAAGGTCGCTGGTTCGAGACCCGCCACCGGCCTTTAACTTTCTTTGTCTTTGTCAGAATTTAGAGAAAATTTAAGAAGTGTCTGGTCTTGAACCAGCGACCTGCAGCTCCATAGGCAAATCCTTAACTCACTGAGCTACAGATCAGATGAAAATAAAATGATTTCGTCCTCCCTTTGTCATCGTAGTTTCCAAGTGACCACGTGGGTGGAGCCAAGGCGGAGTCTGGGTGGAGTCAGGGCGGAGAGTAGGTGGGGAGGTGGGTGGCGGCCTCCCCCCTCTACTCCCCCACCGCCCACCACACCTTCCCCCGCCCGACGAGTTCCTCGAGTCTCCACGAGTTCTTCGAGTCTCGACAGGTTTTCACGAGTTTCTGGAGTTTCCACGAGGTCGGAGGCAGAACAAGTTGTCATGAAGAGGTGTTGAAGTCGGCCAGGATGGTGTGACTTTTTACAGCGACTAGAAGGAAGATGACTAGAAGAGCAGGTCTTTAACCACCATCCATAAAATCCATGGAGTCGACTCCAGAGAAATGAAGGGAGGTCAACTTTTATCAACCTCCATCCAGATGTTCAACTTGATATCTTTACTTGGAGATTTTTAGCACCACAAACCTTTAGTATCACACTTTATTATCCTTTATTAGGACTTTCATGGAATCCACCAGCAGATTTAGTTTTTGTTGAGAAACTTTATTCTTGTCATCGTGGGACTGCAGTATTTAAAACTGTTCCTTCTATTTGACCTCATGTTTATTAGTTTTAGTGGAGAAAGTTTGAATTGTCAATTAGTCTCTTAAAACCTAATAATAAATTGGATTAGTCAAGAGGTTTAAATTTCTTACTTTGTCATATTTTAAAGATGACAAAAAAAATAAAAATAAAGCATCTTGAGACAATTTGACCTGTAATTGGCATTGTATAAATAAAATTGAATTAAAATTGTATTTATCTTGTAATGTTGGAGTAATTCAGCCATATATGTTAGAAAACACATATTCTTTGTCTATTAATCTGTCATTTTCTCCAGTAATTCATTCCTTGTTTTGGTTTATAAAATGTCAAGCCCAAATATATTCAGTTTACTGTCATAAAAACCAAAAAGATTTACATTCATGATGCAGGAATCAGGCAGTTTTTCACTTTTTATCTTAGTTTAGTCAGAAAGATAGTTGATAATGTGTGAATTGTTGCAGCTTGTGAGCAGTAAAAGGTTTTAATCTTTGGGGCCGAGTGTCAGAAAACATTTAGAAACCAACATCAACAAAACACTCAAAGGGAAATCCAACTTTTGCATGACAATGTCTAATTAAAGGACATTAATTTCCAATGTAAATGTGTGATATTCATCCTCTGGAGCTTTCTCTTCACATCGTCTTCCACCTGGACTGCTTTGGTCGGGAGCATGTGCAACAAACATTTGAAAAACTGCACTTTAACATCAATGAATGACACTGAAGTTTAATCTCTACATAAATGAGACTGAGTCTGGATGTGCTGCTCTGTCATTAACTCCTAAGTTTAGGGAAAGTTCAAACAAAAGAGGACAGTTCAGAGAAGACTTGAGAATGAGCTTATTCTGAACAAACATCTCAGACTTTCTGAGCTTCAGCATCTCTAGCAAGATATTTTAACAAGCAACTCAAGAGATCCAGAAGTTGGAGAGAGTTAGCTTTAGCTGAGCCAAAGAACATGTGGGAAGCTAACCTAGCAAACATTTCAGACTTTTCTCTGTGAATTCTGGGAAATAATTTCCTAGTTAATGACAGAGCTACACATCTTAACTCAGTGTCATTAAAACAGACTCTAATTCAGTGTCATCCATCCATATTAAAGTGCAGTTACCCAAAATGTTTGTTGCATGAGCTCCAACAAAACCTGTCCAGGTAGAAGGCCACTTTGACAAACAGGAAGTGGAAGATTCCAAGCAGATTTATAGAAGGGGGAACCGGACTGTACTAAGTGTGGTCGAGTATAGAGGGGTGTTTTGTGGGTTTTTAAGGCTGATAATGATTATTAGTGAGACGTTTGGAGTAGATATTCATTTGCAGTAAATGAAAGTATTTAAAATCTTGGAGTTGAACTTAGAAGAACACAAACACTAACAGAAAACTTTGTTGATACGTTTTTGTTTTGTTTACAGATGTTAAAGGAGTTTTATTCGTGATGTATAACCAATCAAATCACTCCAGAAGACAGAGTGACCACAGGTAGATAAAGGTTCAGAGCCAAAGTAGCACCATTTTTAAATGTATTTATTACCGTAAATCAGTAAAAAATAAAATACTGATAATCAGTAAATCAGTCAGCCCACAATTACTACAATTCTACAATGTATGTCTCTTTCCTTTGACTTGTTATATGTACAACATATGATGTATATGATGGCGTTTTTTCATACCAAAGGCTATACTATGATGTTTTCTAAGAGACATACGATGCTACTCTGCTTGTTCTGGCTGCTGCACTCCTCCTCTGTTGTTTTCTGGATTGTACTCAGCTGCATGTCTTCGTCCACCAGGCCTCCGTTGACTCGTCCCGCCTGCCGTCTCTGGAGCTGAAGCTGGATTGGAACAGACCAAAGTACAGTCCAATCACGATGCCAGCTGCCTCTCAAAAGGCTCCTTCATCTGGCAGGTGGTGGCACTTCTTCTGAGGGGAAGCTGAGCTGGCCCGGCAGAACTTTGGAGATGTGTTCCAGTGGTTGGTGGATGTGTGGGGAGATAGAGAGGGACCTTTGAATCGTTCAGAAAGGAAAACAGGGAACCCATTGGTAGTTTTAGTTTAGGGTGCTACTGCGGTGTGTTTTTGGGTTTTAAGAGGTGAACAGGAAGAGTTTTTTTTTCATATTGATTATCTTTTACTTTGTTCCTGGTTGGAATGCCCATCAATGTCAACATGAAGTTCACTTTTAGTTCTGTTTATTTATTTTTATTTTACTAACACCCATTTGTTTTTAACCCCCTTACATGTTGTGTTGTTGTAAACTTACTCTTTCAAATAAATTCTCGTCTAACCCTCTGGAAACCAGCGTTTGGACTGTTTTTAGAGCGACATGCTATACTATGATGTTTATTGGGCGACACGCTATACTATAGGCTTTTTTAATTGACATATTACTGTGACCTTTTTTTGTTTTTATTTTTTGTTTTTTTTTAGCAACATATAAGAATTCGAACAGTTTTAAAAGTTACTATACTTTTACTTGTGCAATGAAATTATTATTCTATGGCATTTTTTAGATGACATATTATACTCTGATGTTTTCTTGAATTACATACTATTTTGACAATCTACTGCACTATGACATTTTTTGAACCACATATCATACATGACAATTTTAGGCAACATCCTATCACTTTGCGCTTTTTGAACCACATAATAATCTATGTTTTGTTTTTTTTTTCTTGCCAACATGCTGTACTATGAACTACAGGCCATACTATGTTATTCTTGAGTAAAGTATACTATACTTTGCCATTTTCTGAACTACATCCTATACTATGGCGTTATACACAGAGTGCTTTGGTTACATGTTGATTTATAATCTAGATTTTTTTCTGTTTTGTTTTTTGACGGGATTACCACAGACCTGACCGTGAACACCGTCGACACCCACCTCAGGGAGACGCTGCCTAAGATCTCAAGGCTGCTTGGTCGTGGTCTTTCTGGCACGTACTCTTCCAAGATGAGCCGGGAAGTTTAACACTGATGGAATGACACCAGGTCTAAGCCGACAAACTTCCAATCCATAGTCTCTGGGAAACCTACATGGAGTAAGAAAAGTAGACAGAAGTAATTAAGTCTGTACACAACATATTAAAAAGAAATCATGCTAATAAATTAAGTACAAAGAACCGAATTCGCCAATATACTGGAGACCAGAGCTATTTAATTTGATAAGTATAACCTTGTTTAGTAACATTTCAATTATTTGAGAGCAGTCCTAAAGAACTGTCTGTAATCCCAATCATAAAATGGGTTTGGAGGAAGAACATAGATGGTAATCTGGATATACATGAGTTAGCCTTTATAACTACTATTGGTAGTATTGGTGGTAGTAATAGCAATGTGACTACTACTAGTAGTAGTTTTTAGTACACTAACTGCTACTACAACTTGTAATACTATTACAAATGCTGATACTACTTCTATGACTCTAACAGCTATTTTATACTACTACTGCTTGTACTTTTAGTATTACTACTACTGCTTGTACAACTATACTAC
Source organism: Amphiprion ocellaris (assembly GCF_022539595.1). Lineage (NCBI taxonomy): Eukaryota > Metazoa > Chordata > Actinopteri > Pomacentridae > Amphiprion > Amphiprion ocellaris. The sequence goes on from NC_072773.1 coordinate 32,671,808, forward strand.
AGCTACTATTAATCGTCTGGTATTTGCTTGTCAAGCTGCTAGCTCGCCTTAGTGTTTTGCTAGTGGCTAACTAGTTAGCTCTCATAGACTGGAAGCTCTTAACAAGATTTCATAATGAAAAAACAGCCAAAAACTATTCTTACCTATGAAAAGTCATTCCAGGTTTCCTTGTCTCAATCGTACGACGCAGTGTGTAATTGTATGCAGCACAATGAGACGGCATACTTCTTGTTTCCGTTTTCACGCCGTCTACATCAACAGAATGCACTGAAACTTTGCCCCCACTAGCTTAGCCTTGCTGTAGCACGCAGCTCACAGGGGCGTGTCCTATCTACTCATTCATATCTATGAGAACAGCGGTGGCTGCACATAAGGACGCCTGACGATTAGCTGCGTAAATACCATTATATACAGTCTATGGCAGTGTTTCTCAACTGGTGGGTCGCGACCCAAAAGTGGGTCGCGGGGCCGTTTTTGGTGGGTCGCGAGCCTTTTTCTAAAAAGAGAGAAAAATAAAGATAATCCAATTTAGTGGCGAGTCATTGTAGTTCCCCTCCGCACCCGCAGGGGGTCGTCGTGTCAGCAGCGACCGGTGAGGACACTCGTATTACTGTAGAAGAAACTGCATGTTTTCAGAGCAACAGCAGCATGGCTAAACGCAAGTACGACAGCGAGTACATTAAATATGGATTTTCCTACATCGAAGACAAAGGAGTCCAAAAGCACGCATCTGAATAAACTTTTCGAGCGGTTTAACGACTACTTTCCCGATAAACAACCCGAGGACGACTGGGTGCGCGACCCGTTTGGAATAAACATGGAAAGCATCACGTTGCCTAGCAGCGATGAATGTCAGCTGGTGGAGCTATCATGTGACCGCACTCTCAGAAAGAAATTCACAGAGGTAAGCCTTTCCCAGTTCTGGTGCAACGATGTGATGAGAGAGTATCCCTCCATTGCTAGTCGAGCTGTAAAAATCCTCCTACCATTCAGCACCACATACCTCTGTGAATGTGGCTTCTCAGCTCTTGTTCAGCTGAAAACAAAATACCGAAATAAACTGAACATTGAGCATGACCTCACAGTTGCTTTATCATGCATACAGCCAGATTTTGAGACTCTTGTAAAGGCCAAAAAGCATCCTCAGCTAGGCCATTAGAACTTCATGTAGTTCTGCAGTACTTTTATTGTGACTTGTGACTTTTGTTTATTTGTAAATGCTTAAAAAAACACTTTTCTTTCAATATTGCACACTATTTTTTTCCACAAATATTGGCTTTCAAATATAGTTAAGCCCTTTGAAAAATGTTTTATTGTGTTTACATTTTGAGATTGATCAGAACATTAAGCATTTCTTCACTTTAATAATTTGTTGAATGCACTTCATCAGTTTTCATGTTTTGGACTGTTTTGCACATATTTCTATACATCGTTTCTCCAGCTACAACAGCAATGTTGCAGACTTGTGCAGTATTATGAGAAGCTACTGGTTTTGTTGAATTGCACTTTTTCTGTAGAAAAAAAAATGCACTTTTATATATCCTGAGAACTACTTGAGGCTATTGTTCTACTTGTTTCAAAGTCCTCAGTACTTGAATTAGTATTGCTGCTTGATTTTGAGTTGTTGTGAAGTACTTGAGTTCAGGTTTAAAAGTTTTGTCTTCGAACGCTCAATCAATAAATTGTTGATTTTTGGAGAAATATTGTTTGGGTCACGACTTGTCATTTCAGTTTTATGGTGGGTCCCAGGCCCAGACCAGTTGAGAACCAGTGGTCTATGGTAAATACGTATGTGAATCGCATCATTGGCTGCAGCAGCCAGTCACCGGTCACTCACTGACTCACACTGAAAAATAGCACAGAATGAATTGTTACGTGTTTATTTTATTTACAATTTAGGTTGGATTTTTTTTTTTTTGTGCGCAGCGCAGATTTTCTGTGCGCAGAGACCGTGTCGGCAGTGCGCAATTGCGCACGCGTGCAGCTTAGAGGGAATAGTGGAAGCAACTATGCTTTTTTTGGAGGAAAAGAGTTTTCTTTTTAAATCCCATCAACAGTCAACACTCAATATGACAGCCCTCATATCTTATTATACCATTATGTAAAATAAAAATACAATATAAAAAAGCGTCTCAATTACACCCACTCTCCAAGAACTTATTACCACATCTTCTACTTCATTATAGGATTTAGAGTCGACTCTTTGAAAATTTGCTCCTTGCAGATATTGCCGTCTGGAACTTGGAGTACAAAAGAAATGTACAAAAATGTGAGTCTCTAAGAAAGCATGTAGCACAATTAAGTATTACGTAAGTATTTTACAAAAAAATTTAAAAAATAAAACAACCATCTCATAAAAAATACAGCTTGGATTAAACAGTTACATCTTTCAAATATAACAGAAATATTTTGGGAGATTACGATAAGTTTGGAAATGCATTTTAGCAATCTCAATGTTCTAATGAATTTGTTTTTTTGTTGTTTTGTTTTCTGGCTTTTAACAGTTAGCTTTTAATGAGTTTAGTATTTTTCCAGAAATACATTTTCAGGCATTTAAATATTTAATTAAGTAATGAAGTATATTTAATTGTGTCAGACAATTCAATTACCTACAATAAACACAGGATCCAGAAACATTTTAAACATTTTAATCTGATGGAAACTATTCTGTCTGTGTTCCCGCCACATTTCATGGTTGTTGGAGTTTTATTTCCGGAGATATTAAACCTTTAAGTGGTTTCTAAGGTTAGATGTGTTCTTTCCGAGCACTTTTCTAATTTGAGGTTTCATTTACACAGCGTGTTGGATATTTTTGTTGACACAAAATGACCACAGAGAGACACAAAACAACCATAAAGAGACACAAAACAACTACAGAGACACAAAGCAACCACAAAGATACATAAAATGACCACAAAGACACACAAAACAACCATAAAGAGACACAAAAGAACCACAAAGAGACAAAAAATGACCACAAAGAGACAGAAAATGACCACAAAGATCCAAAGCAGTCAAAGCAGACCAAAACCTTCAGTTTTGCCACATATTTCCTGAATTTAAAGATTCTTTCACTAAAACAGAGGAGCTGCTTCTGCTTTGAGCATAAAACAAACTGAAAACTTTCAGAGTGACACACAACTGATGAACTACAAAGCCAAAGCAAACAGTGTTTCATTTCATCAGCCCACTGACAAAAACGCTTCTTTAATTTATATTCAAGAGACGACTGGACCTCTACAGCTGAAGCTGGGATGTGTTCAGTTTGTAGTTAATCCCAGTTATCTTTAAGCTAATGTCTGATCCTGTCTGTGATGGGAAAAGAGGCTGTAAAATTATAAAGGGATTAGAAGAGTTTAACTATCTACCTTGTGTTTAATTTCCAATACATCAACCCACAGATAACAGACTTCAACTTCATTTGGCAAGTTTGAAACAGTAGCTAGAAGAAGATGGATTTATCTTGTAATTCATGAATGGAGGTGAATTTATTATTCAGTATTTTGGCTCTTGCATCAGAGACTGGGTTTATTTACCTCACCAGCAGACCACAGTACGTGAGGCTTCAGGACTGTGTGTCTGATGTGGTAGTCAGCAGCATGGGGCCTCACAGGGGACAGTGCTCTCCCCCTTTCTCTTCACCCTCTACACATCTGACTTCCACTGCGACTCTGAAAGCTGTCACCTCCAGAAGTTCTCCGATGATACAGCTCATTGTCGAGTGTTTATCTGAGGGGGACGAGCAGGAGTACAGGACGGTCATCTCGGACTTTGTTGACTGGTGTGAGCTAAACCATCTTCAGCTCAACGTCAGTAAGACGAAGGAGATGGTCGTTGACCTCCGCAGGAGGAGGACACCTCAAACTGCGCCGGTGAACATCCAGGGTTTGGACATTGAGATGATGGACTCATACGAACACCTGGGTGTTCACCTCAACAATAAACTGGACTGGTCACATAACACAGAGGTCCTGTAGAAGAAGGGCCAAAGTCGTCTCCACCTGCTGAGGAGACTGAGGTCCTTTGGAGTGTGCAGGACTCTGCTCAGGACAGGGGCAGAAAGAGACTGAACAGACTGGCCAGGAGGGCCGGTTCTGTCCTGGACTCCAGAGGAGGTGGGTGAGAGGAGGATGTTGGCAAAGCTCACATCCATCATGGACAATCCCTCTCACCCACTGCATGTGACCGTGGAGGCTTTAAGCATCTCCTTCAGCAGCAGACTGACACATCCACCCTGCAAGAAGGAGCGCTATCGGAAATCATTCATACCATCTGCTGTAAGACTGGACAACATCACCATCACTGGCTGATGTTAACTTAAACCAGACTAATATCATCAGCATCATCTCAAACCATGGTAAAATATGCACATTTTTTTGCACTGCTGCATTTCGCATTTTTACAGTTGCATTTATTCCACAAGCCACTTTATGTTGCTGTCGTTTATGTGCAGTAATTCTGTATTTATTAATTTTCATTTTTCATTCTTTTGTACATTTCTGTTATTATTATTATTATTATTATTATTATTATTATTATTATTATTATTATTATTATTATTATTATTATTATTATTATTGTTATTATTATCCATATGTTTCATGCTGCTGTGAAAGATGTTGCTGCTGTAACAATGGAAATTTCCCCTGGCATAGGGAGCAATAAAGGATTATCTTATCTTTTTTCTTTATGTTATACAGTTGTGCTCACAGGTTTACGTACCCTGTCAGAATTTGTAAAATACGTTTCGTTCTTTAATGAAAACATGAATGATCAGAGCGACAAATTGTGACAATAAATACCTTTGTCTGACCACTAACCCTAAATGTAAGAAAAGTTTTTCTATGATCAAACTTTTTTTTTTTAAAAAGGGACAATATTTCACACATTTTGCCAAGATATGTATATTTATGAGCACAACGGTATGTGTCAGTGGGCTTATGCCTGTTTTACATTGGATTGAAGGTTTGTGTGTGTTTTAGAAGGCTTGATACAGTCTGTCATCAAGCCTTTTTCCCCCATCTCCAGATCTCCTCATCAAGGCATCACGGAAGTAACAGCAGGCTTGATGAAATCCTGACAAGATAGACTTCACATGCTGTCACATGTAGCAGAGATTACGTCTCATTAGAGCAGCCACTCAAAAGCAGCTCCCTCACATGTTTTTTTTTCTTTTTTTTTCTCTTCCGCAGGCTGCATTTGATTAGTCTTTTTATCTACACGGTTACGTCTCCTCTCCATCTCGTCCCCTGCCTCCCTCGTCCTCCCTGTCTGTCAGGCAGAGCTGGTGTCCCCCGCCCCTCCACCAACAGCTGATTGTTCCTCCGGACCTGCAGGGAGCCGTCAGGGATCCCCCGGGGAAGCAGCTCATCCCTGAATTCTCTTACTCGGTGTCACCTGTGATGCCCTGGAGCTCCTTGTTGCAAACCCTGACTGGAGAGCGAACAGCACAGATGGTGACATGCTCCGTCCGGCTGCTCCTGTCAGCCTCCAGGCGTGGTTATCCCAAACTGAATATGCCACCGGTGGATTAAAGTGATGACTTCAAATGTGGTGGAGCAGCAAATGAGGATTAATGCTGCTGCAGCTGACAATGGAGAGCACTGTTCCCTCTAAACTGCGCGCGTGCGCAATTGCGCACTGCTGACACGGTCTCCGCGCACAGAAAATCTGCGCTGCGCAAAAAAAAAAAGAAATCCAACCTAAATTGTAAATAAAATAAACATGTAACAATTTATTCTGTGCTATTTTTCAGTGTGAGTCAGTGAGTGACCGGTGACTGGCTGCTGCAGCCAATGATGCGATTCACATACGTATTTACCATAGACTGTATATAATGGTATTTACGCAGCTAATCGTCAGGCGTCCTTATGTGCAGCCATCGTTGTTCTCATAGATATGAATGAGTAGATAGGACACGCCCCTTTGAGCTGCGTGCTAATGCGAGGCTAAGCTAATGGGGGCAAAGTTTCAGTGGATTCCGTTGAGGTAGACGGCGTGTAAACGGAAACAAGAAGTATGCCGTCTCACTGTGCTGCATACAGTTACACACTGCGTCGTACGATTGAGACAAGGAAACTTGGAATGACTTTTCATAGGTAAGAATAGTTTTTGGCTCCTTTTTCATTATGAAATCTTGTTAAGAGCTTCCAGTCTATGAGAGCTAACTAGTTAGCCACTAGCAAAACACTAAGGCGAGCTAGCAGCTTGACAAGCAAATACCAGACGATTA